>NC_052065.1:15151222-15457470 GCF_903992535.2 Arvicola amphibius | reverse complement strand
CTTGTCTTTAAAAATAAGGTGTTTAGCAATGAAGGAAGACCCATAAGTTAACCTCTGGCCTTGGCACATACGTGTACACAATGAAGTACAAATACCGCACATATGTATTTGCATGTGCCTCTGTCTACACACACATACACACACACACACACACATACACACACACACACACACAGAGAGAGAGAGAGAGAGAGAGAGAGAGAGAGAGAGAGAAGAGAGAGACAGAGGCAGAGAGAGAGAGAGAGAGAAAACAAACCCTAGAAACTGACACTCTTCAAAACTGAAAACAAGGGAATTTTAGAAGAGGAGATGATATGTATATTTGGTCAGAGTGTATGTTGTACTTTACCCATCTAGTAACAAAAAAATTAAAAGTAGAATACTTTCTTTGGGATACAGTCTTACTTTGTACCCCAGACTTGCCTGGAGCTCCCTCTGTAGGTCAGGCTAAATTCAAACACATGGCACTCTTCTTGTCTCTGCTTGCTTGGTGCTAGTATTAATAGGCATATACTGCCATGTCTACCTTAATTTCTTATTCTAGGAAAACCCTTATATTTAGACTTTTTATGGTGTGGCCAAATTGTGACAGTAGCTTTAACAGCTCTTTATAAACTGATTACAATCTTAAAATTGAAGGCATGGTGTTAGTCACTGTAGGTTCACAGCCTGTGTAACAAGCAAATTTGTGATATCAGTGACTTATGCAATAACCATTTATTTTTATGCTAATCATATATATGTGTGTGTGTATGTGTGCATGTATGTATTTATAATTCTACATTTGAGATACTGAGGTAGGGAGAGCAGAAGTTTCAGTCTGACATGGACTACAAGTTTGAGGCATGGCCTGCCTGCATAGGCCTGTCTCAAAACATACAAGCAAAGAAAGAATCATTTTTCTCACCTATTCCATTCTAGTTGCAGGTCCAGGCTCTTCACCACAGTCATTCAGGGATCCATGTCTTTCAGTCTCATGACTTATTAACCAGTGTTGTGTGCATCAGAGTCCTTCACTGATTTTCTTGTCTCTGGATGCCAGGTGAGGAGAGTGGAAGACAGGAGAGCTGCACAGGAGACCTGAGAGAGGCACCTGTCACCTTTGCACACAGGCCATTGGCTGGAGCACATTCTATTGGTCCTGCCTACCCAGAAAGGAAGCTAGGCAATTTTGCCTGTCCCTGAGCTTGGTCATGAATCTCTTCTGTCAGGCTGACTTCTGTTTTTCTGTTTTGTTTCCACTCCAGGAGACTTCTTGGAATCATCACAAAAAAGGATGTTCTGAGACACATGGCCCAGATGGCAAACCAAGACCCTGAATCCATCATGTTTAATTAGCAATAAGGCTGCAAATGTTTTGAGAAGACCAATAAGTATATAATTTTTAAAGAAATAATCAAATGATGCATTATGATCCCAGTGAAAGACCATGTGCTGAGGGCAGCAGAAATGAAAGCCTTGTTTGAAAGAAGGGGAGAAGGATGAAACTTTTTTAAAAAGGCAAACCATAAATTAGTAGGCATTTTATAACTTTAACCACTTATGTGATCCAAGCCGTGTTTCTTAATGAGTTACTAACTGCTTTGAGGGCATGTGGGAATGTGTAAATGACATGAATTATACGAGGATGTGGAACACGAGAAACTTTGGTCCCTTCACTTAAAGTTGATGTTTGTAATTTTGGAGTACATGTGAAACTTTGACTAAGAGGGGTATCGGCATGCCACTGTTATATATTGGTTCCTACAATTTTGCTATTATGTTAAGGAACCATAGGGAAGATATTGAGCTTACTTTATTGGAAGAGAAAAGAAATTAAAATTGGATACAGTGAAAACTACAAGCAGACCCTGATGGGTCTACTCATGGCGATCTCATTTCTTACTTTTGTTCTCAAGCCCATTGTTTTGCTTCTTTATCAGTCTGAACCAGTATCAGTTCAGTGAACCATAGTGAACATGAAGAAAGCACTTCTCTAAAGAAGACCAATACTTTTAGACTGGACAGTGAACTTTTGGAACATGTAGTGCTATGTGGACATTCCTCTCATATAAGGGGATACATTCTTACTTTGAGGGACACCTGCTTCATCACTGATTTGCAACCCCAAAGCTTCGGCTTCATTCATTTATATGGTTACTTGTGTGTTCGATATATAGACCAGTCTAGCACTTGCCATGGATTATTGCCTGTGTGCTCCCAGATTGCTGTACTGTGTTTTTGTTTCCAAGTAGCATGTTCAATACTCAAAAACCAGCTACCCAGTGTTTCTACTTAACTCTCTTCTCAGGTCTTTCAGATAGAGCCATGATTAGAATGAGGCATATGAGTTCTCAATGGGAATTCCTCCTAATGGATTACAAGAGAAATAGTAAATTGATTCTAAATCTCTTCCATTCTCTTCTCTGTAGAATATAAAATATCCAGTTTTAATGCCTATGCATGTACTTTTGTAATAGCAATCACAGCACAGGACAGAGTTACATTTGATTCAGCCAATTGAAGCATTGAGTCTCTTTGTATTTGAACCTAATGACTTATTCCTTCAGTCTGCACTTCTGTCTTTTCTGAAGGAAGGAATTAGTGTTGTAGGTCCATTGCATGATCTCAGTAGGATTTATGTCATTTGTCATTTCATTTCATCTTTGCCCCTCATTTTTCCCCTCAGTCATCATCATTCTTTTCAATCTTATTGTCATTGGATATTGATGTATCAGGTACATGTATGACTGTATGTAACAGAAAGCACAATTGACAAAGAGTCTTACTAAGAAGTCTGGGAGATGGCCACTTCAGGACTGTCTCCATATTATTTCCAAAAATTCAAATTCTTCTAGTATTTCATTACCACTTTTCTTATCCTCTTTCCTTTGGCTTACTGCCTCATAGTTGTAAAAATGTTGCCCAGATGCTAGGTGTAATGTCTACTTTCTGAGTGGAAAGAGGGACGAAGAGGCAAGTAACAAGATGAAATGTGTATACCTGGGAAAGATAAGCTTTCCCAGAGATTCTCAGCATACAGTCATTTGCTGGAATTCTGTCATATGTCCCATCCTCCTAGATGTATGCAAGTACCGAAAGGAAAAATTTTAGCTAGACACACATTACTCCCTGAATGAAGTTTAGAGTTTCTGAATAGGGAAGGAGGATTGGCTTTGGGGAAGGGAATGTATCTGTCATATTAAATTCCATCATCACGTCCCTCCATTATCTTTTGTATCTTTTTTTACTCTCTCATCCTTTGACAGTCCTTCCAAATAGTTATCGAAACATTATTGTAATATTTTTACATATTATCCATTTTTTTCACATTTGAGAGAAAAACTAATTTCTAAGTTGAGTCCATTTCTCAGGCCTAATAGGAATTTTAATTTTAAATAAAGCCCTAGTTACAAATGGGTTTCTGTGAATCTTCTCATCATTGCAAGAAATATATATTCTGAAAAGCAATCATTTTTAAGTCAGATCATGCTGACAACCGTGGAATACTATGGTTTGAACTATTTGTTTCTGTAACTAATTGTCTCCCTCTGAAATAACACTAAGTTATTAACACTAACATCAGTGTGAAAATAGCCAGGTAATAGAAATTTTAAGCCTTGGTTTGAGAATGAGGTTCATAGTCTCATTCACAGAATGTAAATATTAAGTAGTAGATCCTAATATTAAGGCTGTTATTGGATTTTGCATGGCACATTTATAAATGAAGCTGAATTTTCTTGGACTGTAAATTCTAAGTGTGAAAGATTACTTCATATGGTTCCCTTCTTTTGCCCAGGTGGCTCTTCTCAGGTCTGTAATGGAAGGAGAGTATTAGTCATAGCCAGGCCACGAGCCACGAGCCCCTCAAACCCTGTTTTTTTTGTGTGGTGGTGGTGGTGTGTGTGTAAAAGGTAGCTTATGAAACAATGCAAAGCTGGTGATGGTGGCCCACACCTTTAATCCCAGCACTCGGGAGGCAGAGGCAAGTGGATCTCTGTGAGATTGAGGCCAGTCTGGTCTACAGAGAAAGTTCCAAGACAGCTAGTGCTGTTACACAGAGAAACCCTGTCAGAAGGAAGGAAGGAAGGAAGGAAGGAAGGAAGGAAAGAAAGAAAGAAAGAAAGAAAGAAAGAAAGAAAGAAAGGAAGGAAGAAAGGAAGGAAGGAAGAAAGAACGAAAGAAAGAAAGAAAGAAAGAAAGAAGAAAATAAGCAGAAAACAACAACAAAACAGAATGCACAGCAGTGGAAACAGAAAAGCCACACAATTCCCCTCTAATCTAGTGGAGTCCTTGAAGGAAGACAAGGGAATAAATTTACTCTGAGCCAAAGTTACCAAGGGGAAATTGAGAACGTTGTGTCTTTCTCCTAGTGCTTACCATGGAAGTGCTAAAACTCATTGAAGTAATTGGAAGTGTGACTGGGCTGAAATAAACCCACTTTCTTTTCATTTGCAAGTTGATCCTCTACTGTGGGACTGAGGATTGACGCTGTGGTAAGAAAAGCAGTTTAAGGTCAAGGCTGGGGAGGATGTTATGAGGACTGCCTCCCAGGGAGCTCATCTCTCAAGGGATCATTTGCCATTGAATTTACTCTTCATTTTGTGGGGAGGGGAAGTTGAGACTACGTGTAGCAGCTCTGGCTATTCTGTAACTTGTTCTGTAGATCAGACTGGCTTAGAACTAACAGAGATCCACATGCCTTTGCAATTAAAGGCATGTGCCACCATCCAGGATTCTCTTTGTCACTCTTAAGAAAGCTTCCAATAGTAATTCTGATGGTATTTGCTGTATACCATTATAGAGCTTCCATTCACTTGGTGGTCTGATAAGAACTGGGACATGAAGGTGAAATAAATGTCTTTCCCAATAATCTTCCTCTCCCTTTCCAGAACGAACATCTTCAGGTATCTGTAAAACATTCTGGAGTGTTTCTGAATCCATTCTCAATACTAAAACCAAACAAAACCGAAAGTACAATCGAGAAGGTGTATGCTTTGCATTTACTCCCTAGGACTAAAGAAGTGGGTTATAGAACACCAAAGAATGGCTATTCCCCCCACCAAAGACATGTGGATTTATTCTTGATGGTTTTCAGTGCATTTCATGGGAATGTAGATATTCCTGTGACTTTTAGGGACAGGTAAATGTGCCATAAGGAAATCTTCAAATATTCAGCTCTCACTGTCCCCAAGAACAGGTCTCTGCTCAGTACTTCCCAAAGGCCTTACCAAGGAGAAGATGTAAACAGACACGTTTTGAACCTGTTAAGTCACAGAAACTGGACATTTGAGAATGATTCATTCCATTTAGGTGACAATGGGTTACCTTAAGTTATCAACATGTACATATTCTTATTATTCATTATCAGAGCTATGCTGCAGAAGATGAGAAACTCATAAAGGAGAATGATTGAATCAATATATCATTGCAATATCCCACCTTTTGGATTTGGGTAGTGGTTTATCAGAATCAGCTTCTAACCTTTGAAATGATTTACATGAGCACAGAGCCAGTATATCTGACTTGGGAAATATTAACCAGATCCCATTTTACAAGCATGGTAATAACTATTTATTTGCCAATGCTTGGTGTGCTGGGAATGAGCCTATGTGTGATTTTATGGGACACGTTCACATTTAGTTTTGAAACACCACATAGTAATGTGTTATTTTAAAAAAAAAAACTGTCGCGCTGTTTGGTACCTTATTAAAAATTAAATGTTTGAACTCTTTGAAAAGAAAACTAGAATAGTTCTCAACAAGCATGTTGTAAGTGGAAAAGAGGTGATTTCACTGCACATTTCTTCCCACTAGGCATTCCCGAGATGTCCTGGTGATGTTTGCTGACACACCCAGCCACAGGAAAGACCTGCTTTGCAAGATTCTTGTGCAGATTGTGATGCCAATGTGGTTAGATTTAAAAACGCCTTGTTCTTGCCAGAGTCGGCAATGACTGAATCAAAATTCAGACTGGGCCTCTGTATTTCCAAGGATAGGGCAGGATCATTTACCCCATGCTATCTGTATGTCTGCTCTGTGTTGGAGGCTTGGAAGTGTGGCTTGACATTATTTTAATGAAAGAGGAAACCATAAGGGCTTGCACTGCGTCCATCCCCACTATCTATAATTTCTTTTTTATTGAAAGCTTGAAAGAAAATTGAAAAAGAGAATGGAGGACCAAAGAAATAACCAGAAGAGGTGCTAATCATTATCTGCACTGAAAGGAGTTTTCCTCTGACTAGAAACAAACAATTTGGGGGAGAATATCCTCAACAGTAGATGCAATCATGTGCAATCATCCTAAGATAGAAGGGGCCTAGCCTGCTATGGTCCCATTCAGGGCAAATGGCTACAGATGCAGTAGGGCTTGGGGCAGCAGCAGATGTGTTTAAAGTCTGTTTCTTTTTGGAGGGAGAGCAAACATTAGTAGATATCTGAGGATCTTGAAGGAGCAGGTAAAGGCTCGGGATTTTGAGGAATAACTTAGATGTTTCGAGGGGTTTAAACTTAACTTGATTTGTGCTGCTCACCAACCATTCTGTGTGCTGGACAGTGAGTCTGGAAATCAGGAGTCTGGCCAGATGAACAAGGATGGAAGCTTGCTCCAGTCAAGTTCATGAATAAAGACTTGATTGCTGTGGAAGAGCCAACAAGCTTCCTGATAGACTGGGTGTATTGACTGAGATGGCCTAGATGAGACAAGGAACTTCATATGAAAATATTGATGGGGAAACAAACATTAAGCTTTCAAGTACAGAGGTCAGAGGAATCGATATGGTTAGAAATGGAAATCAGGTCATTGGTGTATCAGCGACACTTAAAGGCATTCAGGGAGTTACGTAAATGTGAGATGCTTACAGGACTACACTTGAATGGACAACACTTGAACTCCAGGTTCACCAAGACCTAGCTGAGTGACATTTTCAACCTTATCAAATGTCTTAGAGTGGTGGTTCTTTTTTGGTGTTGTTGTTAATGAAAATAAGCTTTATTACATCAAGTAATAAATACAAAGATGCAACAGTTGCAGTTGTTTTCTTCCAGATGTTGTGACCGTCTCACAGTAGACCCGGAACTGAGATCCACAGTCTCAGGATGGACATTTGCAGGGCGCGTGGCAGGTTGTGTAGATTGCTCTTTCTTCTGTATTTATAACTTGTGCATGTTTAAGATTGACTTCAAAGCACTCAGTCATGCAGAGGCTTAAGCAGAGCGGCTCTGTGAAGCAGGGTCTACACTGTGCACAGGCAGGCCAGCTACTGAGCAGATGTGCACTCAAGTCCTCAGAGGCAGGTGAGCTCATGGAAAGGAAGTCAGCTGGGGTGAGGCAAATGGCAAGTGTATCCAAAGGGAGATTTTAAAGGGGACACTGGTATTTGGGGGCAAACAATAGCTTGCTGTGAAGTGGCTTCACAAACACCTTTCAAATCAATGCTTGAAAAGAAAAAAAAGAGCTGGATCGTTTCTAACTACTTAAAATGCACATCGTCAGTAATTGCAAAATGTCTTCCCAATCTTATGAATGTGGGTTCAGAGCTTAATGACCATGGCAGGAAAACTACTGCCATTTTGAACAAAGCCTCTCATCTCCACGGGGTAGCGAGATAGACCTTCAGACTGGCCAGGGGCTAGGACCTGGCATTACGTTCCGTTTAGGCCAAGCACTTCCGAACCAGGCTTCGGGGATGAATGATGCCTCGTTTTAGTCTCTCCATGGCTCTCTTGCTCCCTGCATACGTGGGTCTGATCTCATTCCCCAACTCTTCAATGATGGCCAGCAGCTCTGCATATTTACTCTGAGGCACCTAGCTATTTCCAGTTCCCTGGGTGTAGCCTAGTGATGGTGGCCCATAGTAACTCAGCAGCTGGCGATACTGGGAGGATGTCGCCATACTAGTAGAAGGCGAGTGAACACTTCCTGCGTTGAGGGCGGCGGCGGGCATGTGCGCGGTCAAGTTCGGCTTGTACCACATCCCCGCGGGCGGCGAGCGCGGCGGCGAGGCCGAGGCCGAGGCCCGGGCCGGGTGGCCCCGCGTCCCCGAGCCCGTCCGAGCGCCCAGCGGGCGCCCGCACAATTTTTGTTGTTGCCGGCCCGGGCCGCGCCGGCAAATATGGCCGTCCCTCACCCTGCCGCCTCCGCAGCCGATCACCCATCCATCCATCGGGCGCGCGGCGCAGAGGCGGCCGCCAACTTTGAGCCCAGCCCGTGCTGGGCCCGGCTTGGCCCGGGCGAGTGCTGGTTCTTAATCTGTGGGTAGTGATACCCCTGGGGTTGCATATCAGATATTTACATTAGTAAAATCATAACTATGAAACAGCAATGAAAATAGTTTTATTTTGGGGGTCAGCACAAATAAATAGGACGGCTGTCTTAGAGCCTGGTTTTTCCCCATTTTTTAAGATTGAGATATGGCCTTCACCCATTAGCATGGCTGTGAGAATTAAATATAAGAACTACTGTAAAATCTTGGCATAGAAAATAGCCATGCAAATGTAACTATTATTTTCTTCCAGTATGAAGCCTTCTCATTATCTTTAACTGAAAATTCATCTAATGTTGGTAAAGAACACATACACATGCATGTATATGTACATGCATGTAATATGTGCACACACATATTACTTTGATAATAAGACACTTGATAATGTAAACACAGGTTGGGATGCCAATTGTTTCTCTTTCCAGCTCCCGTTATTCATTTTGCAACAAAACAAAAGAGACATATTCCCCACAAACCAAGAAAAATTCCAAAATTCACACTTCTTAAGAGTTTTCAAAATTGTTTCTTTATTGATTCCAAGTTCATGGGAAGGAAGTTACAAGAAAAGAAACAAGAAATTTTCCAATTTTTCTGTAGATTTAATGTAGATTAATGGATCATATAATGATCAATTTGAAATTTGAAACAAAATCTCATGATAAGCAAGAATGTGTACAAGTTGTTTATTTCCAGACAATATAAAGCCTAATACCCACTAGACAAAGAAAAAAACACTCCAGCACAGTGTTAATGGAGAAATAAATCTGTTAGTAGAATTTGTGAAAGAACAGCGTTTGGAGGGCATTAGATATTTGTCTTTAACAGGATGTAGTGAAAAAGTAAAGAGTCATAATAAACACACAGGATTTGTCCCAAAGGTGACAACTTCTCAGTATAGCTCCTGGGAGCTCAGCCAGAATGGCCTCACAAAAGTCTGGGTCATGCATGGGGTTCCTGGATTTTTGTAGGTTGAGTCAGGACCAGAAACTTCCATGTTTGCCTGGGGCCATGTGCACAGTGCTGGCATGTCTATGCTTGTGCCTCTTCTCAGTTCATTGGTAGTTAATTGGCTAGAAAGAAGCTATGTGGAAGCAGATAGGGAGCTTCTATTTTTGGCAGTTCCTCAACATTACATTTCATTAAAGAAATGGTTTTTGTTTTCCTTTCTGAATGAGCAATAAGCAAAGGGCACCTTGTGGGGATTTCCAAACCCCTTTAGTCAGGGTTTGGCTCACAAAATGAAGGGAGCAATTCATATGTGATTCCAGCATTTGTTATGGAACACATTATTTCAAAGATTAAACAGCAGTCCTCAATCCAAACAGATTCTGTCAGAGAAATTGAAAACACATCCATAAATTCTCAGTACACAGGCTGCCTGATGGGTTGGGTCCAGAGGACGATTGTTTGATAGAACAGTCCTTTCTTCTGCCCTGCTCCATGCTCATTTCAAAAGCTCACATTCTCAAGACGTCCACCTGTTTCTGGCCAATGCAAATGCAATCACAAATTGGAGCTCATTCCCTTTTGATAAACAGGTTTCCTTTCCTGCCATTTCTCAAACTTCAGTCCGTTCCCCCAAAGACACTTTTTTAAAGGAATGGCTGCTGGGTGATTTACAGGATCAACAAGGAACTTTCTCCAGAGAGTTGCCAAGCCCAGTTGTTGCCCAGGGCAGATATTTCCACAGGTTATTAAAGAGGTTGGGGAGAGAGCAAACCTGTATTAGGTGCAGATGTGTTGCTCACAGCATCTGCTGGATCAACATGGATCTTTGGGATGATCTGATATGTCAGATGACAAATGCATTCTGTAGTTTACTAATTGGTGCTGGGAACATGGGAGCTCAGGAAGTCTCCTTTTTAGTTTCTTTCTAGAATTTCTATCTGTGTGACCTGAGAGAAGTGAGTTCATGTGAGTGGACTATAATTCCATCATGTATATAGTAAGGACCTTTCCTTACATTCTACCAATGGTTTAGATGATGCCCCATTAGGCCTATACTACCAGAGAAACTGAAAGGCCATAATGCAAAATCTCCCTGTGTCCTGCTCTGCAAAGCTGAATCTTCAGCTTATCTACTTAGCTGATTTGTGTGTGGAATAAAATTTGAGAAGTCATGCCAACTCTGAGACAGACAGTCTCCAAGATTCCCTCCCAAAGGAGGGAGGGATGTCCACAGTGACCACAAATCCTTCCACAGTTTCTCAAGTGCTGGGATTAGAGGTGTGCTCCATGTTGCCTGGTGAAATAGTCATGCCGGTTTCGTTACTCACAGAGGATTAAATTACTTTAGTCACTCATACCTGTAATTTCAGCCCTCCAGGATGGGGGTGGGGTGCAACTGAGGCAGGAAGATTGCCTGAGTACCAAGCCAATTAGTTAGTTCTAAGGCTGCCATAACTTGTCCCTCACTGGTCTATGGGAATGAGAAAGGGGATGGAGAAGTTCTGGTGGAGGTCAGGTGCTTAAACCAGCACACATACAGTGCATGCACACACAGATACATGTGGATCATTATATGTACACGACTACAGGCCCTGCAACTGGGAAATCAACCCTGGACGTAGAAGGGTACCATGATTGTAAGAAAGGTGAGGGAAAGCAATAGTTCATGAGAGTCTGGAGAATGATAAGCCAGGGTAGCCCCAAAAACAAACAAACAAAAAGAAAACATAAAACAGACGGCCTGCCTGTGTCCTGGGATGAGCATCTGTAGGTTTAACTGTCCATAGGCCACACTGAGGGTGTGAGTAAGAATTCATGCATTTTCTTGCTCTGTTTCGAGTTGGAGATTTTGTTGTATTTGTTTGTTTCATTTCCCTTTTTAATTTTTAAGGTTTTTGGGTTTTCAGGATCACACATTTTGTGAAGATGAATATTCTTCTGTGATTAAATAAGCCCCCATCTGTTTATATGTGAAGTCACATTCTTTGCTTCAATTTGATCCCAGGTACTCCGCTTTTTTTTAATTGTGTTCATATTCAACTGTGTAGCCATCCCCTTCTCTGAGAGGGCAGGCTCCTAATCACTACAGTGCTTTTACCCCTGCAGCTGAGGCTTCAAAGGCCCCAGAAGTCATATTGAAATGTGAGTTCCAAATTGTCCCTGAGAGGGAACCTAGGCAAGCGGTGTTAGTCAAGATTCATCAAGAGGACAGAGGGGACGGGTACCTCGGCATGACACGGAGGTGAAAGAATGCAACCTCATCCTCAGTCCTCCTCCAGTCTTCTGGTCCAATGCACTGCCACTGATGATTAAAAAAAAAACCACTGGGACATGGGGACATACATAACGCAAGGCTGTACATCACTCAGAGTGTGGGGATAGCCGCCTGTGCTCAGGAAAGAATGTTTGTTTCAAGCAAACGTTCACAGCAACGGCTGCCAATGGGAGAAAAAAAAACAGAGAGTGGGGACTCCTGCAGACTGACATGGGAAAGTATAAACAATGATTACAGGCTCTGCAAAGGGGCTGTTGTTGGGTGAAATCACATCATCTGATTTGGGTTTTGGTTGTGTAATTACGGGACCTAGAGAATGTAACTGCAAAGCACATGCGGTTTCCAGAATGGGCAGGACCACGTGAGCTCCTGACGGTTTCAAGTCTGCACTTTGACATTCCTGTTGGGCTAACAAGAGCAGACTTTGCTTTAAATAGCAGCTTCGTTTTAAGTTCCTAAGCATGGTCCCGGAAAGCAGATGCAGCAACTACGCTCCAATTTGCTTTCTTCCGCATAGAGCTAATACAGAATATTAATTCCTAACGTGAGAGTTCTGAGGATAGAAAAATGGGATCAACTTTCTTGGTCAAATTGAAGAGTTTCTCAAGGGCAAGGAACTATGTTTTCAGTGTTCATTTTAGCATTTTATATATTGATGATTATCAATGCTTTGAAAAAATTGATAAACGACTGAAAGCCTGTTCTTTTGCTACTACCTCTTCCAATAAATCAGGGAACCATCTTGGCAAGTTTTCTGGAGATGTGGACCACTTTTCCCAAAGAGATCCATCTGCCATCATGTCAAATATCACTTAAAACACTAAATTCCAAGAGAAAATGAAATGGACTTGGTATTGTGTGGCCTTGGTTGAGACCCTGAACTTCCAAAAGGTAAATGCGTAAGTAAAGCCTGAAGTGTGGCAGGCTCTAAATGTTGCAGAGAAAGTATTCAGGAAATCCATGCCAATGACTTTGCTGAACATTTCACATCAAAGGAAAAAAAATCCCCACTAACTGGAAAGTTCTTTTGGTGTTCAGTGTTAAGAGAGAATAGAAACAAGATTAAAACAGGATTAAGTTTCAGTATTTCTGGATTTGGTTACTAGATGGCCCCCTCTCTATAAGAACTTTAAGAGATTTGATACTGCTTTATTAGACTACTACTAAAAAGTACATCAAATAAATCAAGGCTGAAGAAGATAAAAAACATGTAGTTGTACTTCCAGAGGCTCAAAAATCAACTTCAGATAGTTCAAAGCATTATTATTTTTTACCTTTATCTGCATTTTTCCTTCTTTATTTCCTTCCTTCCTTCCTTCCTTCCTTCCTTCCTTCCTTCTTTCCTTCCTTCCTTTGTTCCTTTCTTCCTTCCTTCCTGTGCATAAATTTTTGTTTCCCCACTTTCTTCTGTGCACCCTCCTCCTCTTCTGTCTTTGGAACAGTTTGTTCCTTTACAGTGAGTATCGTCTCAGTGTGGCATGGGGAGCTCACATATGGGTTAATTCAGCCATGAGCTCTGTAAGTTCGTCAGCTCATATTAGGAGCTTGGTTCACCTGGATATGTACAATAACTAGAGACTCTACAGTGAAACCCTTTTTAAGCATGTGCAGCAAAAATTCAGAACTCTTTTTTGACCACCAACTTTGTGCACTCTTTGGCCTGGGTGCACCTATGACTCCACAGTTTACCAGGACACACACTGCCTCTTTAAAGTTCTTTCAGACACTTCATGACATTTTGGATGTGCATACCTTTGGTGGCTTGGACAGTTTCACAGGTATTCTTAAAGTGAACAAGAAAGTTTGAACCTCTTGATTTGCTTGACTTTGTAGGGTCTTCTGGGTCAAGAGGAGTGAATCATCTTTACACATCACCACAGAAACTGAGCCCCTGGCATCCTGGTCGGCTCGGATCTCCTGGTGCCTCTGCCAGCGACTGGGTCCTGTTACCTGATGCTTACTCCTCATGTGGCTCTGCCGTCTCAAGAGGCCTGAATAATCCTTGGCTTCAAAAATGAAAGAAATTTACATCCTGGCAATGCTGAAGCACGCTGGACAGCCCGTATATGGCGGTTCTGTTGAACTTGTCCATATTGGGCTTCATGGTTTAAGTCGATGGGGACGACTAACCAGGTCTGACTCAAAACATTAATTTTAACCACAGCAGCAAGATGGCTGCAGGTCATCAATGCAGATGTTTCCAAGGTAGACAATGTTTGCAACATGGCTCTGAAAGGGGTTAAGAAGCTACAATTTCAAAATATGCTATTCTGAGTTATTGACCTCAGAAAGTCACTCTGAAATTCATTGTATTTATTAAAAGTAGGAGTTGGTATTCCTGTGTGAAGGTGCCCTATGTTTTTTTCTTTCAGTACAGAGAATGTAACCTAGAGCCTCACATGCCAGGCAAATGTTTTGCCACTAAACTATGTCTTGAGGTTCTTTTTAAAAAATTTTTTAATTTGAGAAAGGGTCTTGAAAAGTTAAAGTTTCTCAGGTTGGTTATGAACTCACTCTGTAGCACAGGTGGGCCTCGAACTTGTGATCTTCCTTTTTTGCCTTGGTCTCCAATTAGTTGGAATTAAAGACCTGTACCACCAGAATTGATGAGGTATCTTTTGTGTAAGTAAAGGAACAACATTCTTATTGTCAGCAACAAAAGATAAAATTAGGAGAATTCTATGTAGATCTCACTAAAATAATTTTTTTAGCTTCCCCACATAATTCAGATGCTTTCCCACTGCTTATAATTCTTGTTGAATTTGGTTAATGACTCCGTTTCTTTGGGTCTTCATTCCTTTATGAGCCCCTCATGCCTCATACACCTGAGTTTAATAAATTCATATGTTTTTCTCCTGTCAATTCATTTTATGTCATTTTAATTCTCAGGTCAAGCTTGTTCTCTTAGAGGCTAGAGATGGGAGGCTTTCTCCCATTCCAAAGCTTTTCTTGGAGAGTCAAGAAGTCAAAAGCAAAATGTCATAAATGATATTGGGAAAGTAAGCATCTTTATTGATGTTTTATAAAAAGAAAGCTTTTTATGTGCACTCATATTTCCTGCTAGTACCATCCTCCTTAAAAGCCCACACACAGTTACCTCAGCTGACTTCTACTCTTGCGCCCTTGTAATGACTGCAATGCGCCTGACAGCCACATCCTGTGTCCGGAAAAGTCCATCATTAGGGCACCAGAATTTAAAATGGCAAACTTATTTCTGTTCCATTTAGTTGCCCTGAACCAAGACATCAAGCTTTCTTCCTTCACCCAAGGTGACTCAATCAGAGCCACAAGGCATGGTTCCAAGGCACTGGTATTTTATAAAACTATTAACACTAAGAGCTTTTGGTTGATCTTTTTTCTCTTCTTCTTTCTAAGCCTTAGCTTCATGCTTCCACTACTCCTATGTTTGAGCTAAAACGTGCCATTTCTCTTCAGTGTGTGCCAGTCAATACATTCTGCAGAGTTTGTGGATTCTCATGGTTCATCCCTCCAAAATGAATACATTTCTCACCTTGGCTTTGAACTCACTGTAGACAGGGTTAAATGAATCTCTATTCACTAAACTACAGCATTTCTGACAACTATGGTTAGTAGGCTCATTTTCAAAAATCACTTCACTTACTCTCTTGGGACTAAAAGTATGAAGAGAAGACTGAGAATTAGCCTGGCCAAAGATGAATGACTTTATTAAGGCTCTGACTTACGGTCACATTGTCTCTGGCACCCATTTTTACAAAGGTGAAGTCTTTAACCTTGTAATAAGACAGACATGGTTTTGAGTTCAGACTCTCCTACTTGCTAGCTGTACAACCTTTGGCAAACCACATAGCCTCTATAAACTTTCATTTGTATAGCACAAATTCTAATTTGTATTAATAAAAACCCAGAGTCAGATCTAGGGATTAATACTGAAAATCAGAGAAGCAGAGTGTCCAGACACTAGAAATTTCTTTTTTTACAAAAAATATTTAATTTAATATTTAATTTTTTATTGAAAATTATTTTTATTTTATTTTTTATTGTTTTTATTGAGATATACATTTTTCTCTGCTCCCCTTCCTTCCTCTCCCCTCCCCTTCTACCCTCTCCCATGGTCCCCATGCTCCTAATTTACTCAGGAGATCTTGAATTTTTCTATGTTCTATGTAGATTAGATCCATGTATGTCTCTCTTAGAGTATCATTGTTGTCTAGGTTCTCTGAGATTGTGAATTGTAGGCTGTTTATTTCTTTTTTATGTCTAAAAGTCATTTATGAATGAGTACATATGATGTTTGTCCTTCTGGGTCTGAGTTACCTTACTCAATATGATGTTTTCTAGATCTATCCATTTGCCTGCAGATCTCAAGATGTCATTATTTTTTCTGCTGTGTAGTACTCCATTGTGTAAATGTACCACATTTTCCTTATCCATTCTTCGGTTGAGGGACATTTAGGTTGTTTCCAGCTCTGGATATGACAGACAATGCTGCTATGAGCATAGTTGAGCATATGTCCTTGTGATACAATTCATCATCCTTTGGGTTTATACCCAAAAGTGGTATTACTGGGTCTTGAGGAAGGTTATCTCCTAATTTTCTGAGAAATTGCCATACTGGTATCCAAAGGGGCTGTAACAGTTTACATTCCCACCAGCAATGGAGGAGTGTTTCCTTTACCCTACAACCTCTCCAGCATAAGTTTTTTTCAGTGTTTTTGATCTTGGCCATTCTTACAGGTGTAAGATGGAATCTCAGAGTTGTTTTGATTTGCATTTGTTGAGCATTTCCTTAAGTGTCTTGTAGCCATTTTAGATTCCTCTGTTGATAGTTCTCTGTTTAGGTTTGTACTCCATTTTCTATTGGATTATTAGTTCTTTTGATGACCAGTTTCTTGAGTTCTTTGTATATTTTGAAGATCAGCCCTCTGTCTGATGTGGGGTTAGTGAAGATCTTTTCCCATTTTGTAGGCTGTCATTTTGTCTTGTAGACCATATCCTTTGCTTTACAGAAGCTTTTCAGTTTCAGGAGGTCCCATTTATTAATTGTTTCTCTCAGTGTCTGTCATGCTGGAGTTATATTTTGGAAGTGGTCTCCTGTGCCAATGCATTCAAGTGTACTTCCCACTTTCTCTTCTATGAGGTTCAGTGTGACTGGCTTTATGTTGAGGTCTTTGATCCATTTGGACTTGAGTTTTGTGCATGGTGATAGATATGGATCTATCTTCATTCTTCTACATGCTGATATTTAGTTATGCCAGTACCATTTGTTGACTATGTTTTCTTTTTTCCATTTTATGTTTTTAGATTCTTTGTCAAAAATCAGGTGTTCGTAAGTGTGTGGATAGATATCTGGGTCTTCGATTTGGTTCCATTGGTACTCTTGTCTGTTTTCATGCCAATACCAGGCTGTTTTCAGTACTGTATCTCTGTAGTAGACTTTGAAGTCAGGGATTCTGATGCCTCCAGAAGTTCCTTTATTGTACAGGATTGTTTTGGCTATCCTGATTCTTTTTTTGTTTTTCCACATGAAGTTGAGTATTGTTCTTTCAAGATCTGTAAATAATTTTGCTGGGATTTTGCTGGTCATTGCATTGAATTGGTAGATTGCTTTTGGTAAGATTGTCATTTTTACTATGTTAAGTTTACCTACCCCAGAGCATGGGAGATCTTTCCATTTTCTGGTGTCTTTTGATTATTATGTGGTGAGGGGAGTTTTTTTGTTGATGCAGTCTATTTAGTATTCTGTAAGTTTCTTGTATCTTCATATGTATATTTCTCTTTAGGTTGAGATGTTTTCTTCCATAATTTTGTTGAATATATTTCTTGTGCTTTTGAGTTGGACTTCTCCTTCTTCTATCCCTATTATACTTAGGTTTGGTTTCTTCACAATGTCCAATATTTCCTGGATATTTTGTGTTAAGCTTTTGTTAGATTTAATGTTTTCTTTGACTCATGAGTCTATTTCTTCTACTGTATCTTCAGCGCTTGAGATTCTCTCTTCCATCTCTTATATTCTGCTGTTTATGCTTGCATTTGTGGTTCTTGATCATTTCCTCATAATTTCCTTTTCTATAATTCCCTCTGTGCTTTTTTATTGTCTCTATTTCAGTTTTCAAGCCTTTAAATATTTCTTTCACCTGTTCCTACTTTTTCTTGGTTTTCTTTAAGGGGTTTGTTGATTTCTTCCAAGTTTTTGTTTGTCTTTTTCTCCATTTCTTTGAGGGAATTTTTCGCTTCCTCTTTAAGGGCCTCAAACATTCTCCTGAAGTTATTTTCTAGGTCATTTTCTTCTGCTTCATCTTTATTTGGTTGTTCACGTCTTGCTGTTGTAGGGCCACTAGTTTTTATTGGTGTCATATTGCTCTTTGTGGTTGGTATTGAATGTGTTCTTACCTTGTCTACCCATCTTTTCCTCTGATTGGTGTAGTTGGAGCTGTCTGTGTCTCTGGTGATCAATCTTCCAGATACTAGTGTATCCAAGGCTCAGATGGTTGTTCCTCATGGTACAGTCAGGGCTTCAGTTCTGGTTTTCCTGGAGGTCACTCTGTGTTCCTGGAGGTTGCTCAGCACTCCCCAGGGTCATTCTGAAATACCAGGCATCTTTTGGGCCTGTTCCCATGGAGGTTGTGGCTTGGGGCTGCTTCTGTTGAGGTAGCTGCCTTGGGCCTGCTCTGGCAGAGGTCTCTGGTTCAGGCCCGCTCCCTCAGTGGTGGCTCCCTTCTACCTGCTCCTGTGGAGGTTGTTGCCTCAGGCCTCCTCTGACTGAGATAGCTGGCTCAGGCCTGCTACTGTGGAAGACCCTGGCACAGGCCTTTTCCCACAGATGTCCCTGGCTTGGACCCCCTCCCTCAGAGGTCCCTGACTTGCACCCAGTCTTGCAGAGATCTCTGGCTCAGGCCTGCTCCCTCAGTGGTTGCTTCATTGTACCTGTCCCTGTGGTTGGGGATGCTGCCTAAGGCCTGCTCTGTTGGAGATATTGCTGGTTCAGACCTGCTCCAGCAGAGGTTGCTGGCTGGAACACTAGAGAGTTCTTACCTCTACCAATGCTCAGACTGAAGAGTTGATCCTGTCCTCAAACTATCTCCTCAGACTTGGTCCTCTGACTTCAGGTGCGATCCTTAGACTGCAACTGTCTCCACCAAACCTCATACTGTCACTGTCTCCACCAAATCTCAGACTTCCTGAGCTCCTGTCTCCTTCTGTTTGATATCCCTCTCTCTACCCAGCCATATCACTCCTGTCTCCACCTCCCTAGTACTTGGATTAAACGTGTGTGATCTCAAGTACTGGGATCATCTTTATGTGAACTCTATTTCTCTTTTAGACAGATTCAACCTTGTGTAGCCCAGGTTGGCCTTGAACTAAAAGAGATACCTCTACCTGTCTCCAAAGTCCTATGATTAAAAGTATGTGCCACCACTCCCTGGCCTCTAGTGGTTTACCTCTGCACTCTGATCTTCAGACAAGCTTTATTTGTTAAAACACAGACAAAATATTACTAAACATTTGCTCATCTATAAAATATATGAATTCATCCGTCCACTCAAAGCTGCTGAACACAGTGACTGACATATCAGGAATACTGTTCCATGCAAATATGGCTGTGGCAGAGAAAGGACATACTCACTTAATCCATGTTCTTCTCATCTTTCTGGGCTCACAGATTCCCTACATTTCCCAGCTCTCTTTGCAGATAGGTATGTCCATGTGCTGGTTTTAGTAAATGGTATAGGAACAAAAATTGATGTTACAGTCTTTCTTTTGGGCAGAAATGGAGATAACCTGGGATGATCTTGGAAGTCATGTGTTGAAGAAAGAAGCTCTGGTATCAGCCTAGACCTCTTAAAGGACTGTGGAGGAGGACTTTCCAGTGGTCTGTCTGCCTGCTCAGTATGGACATATGAGTCTGTGGTACTGAATTAACTCTTCCTCAGGAGTTAATTTAATATAGCAAATTATCTACTCAGTGTGAGAAGTTTCTACCAGTACAAAGTCTGAGAAGGCAGAGCGGTAGTGTGAAGAAGCCACCTGTACCAGCTCCCAAGGTCTAGTTAAATATGCAAGAGTTCTGTGAGCCATCTTATGTCATAGTATTAGGTTACAATGAGTCACAACAGGAATATTTACACCAATAGAAACTGGTAGGCACTATAAATCATGATTTAATATCTTTGTGGGTGGTGGGGTTACCCAATTGGAACCCTCGTCCATACCACTGGCAGGGAATGTATCATTTTCCTCTTTGCCTCAGTAAAGAAAACATTGTATATTTTTGCCTCAACCAAGATAATATTGTATATTTGTGTAACCTAAAAGGAATTTATGACTATGAACAAAGATCAAAGTTGAATTAAGACAAGAGATATTAAAGTGTGGTAGCTTATATCTAGAGTGGGATGGAACCTAAGGTAAAGGGGAAATAGGAAAAACAGCCTTATTTCTACCCTTTGTAGGGATATATTATGTCCTAGAAATAAATCCTAGAATCCTAGAAAATTTCAGGTCTCTAATCTCCTTCACTTCCTTTACTGGTTGTCGCTCATTCATCTGCAAGTGGGTATTATACTCCCTAGATAGGTACCAGGGAAGTGTTTTAGTCTCTTTGTGCTCCTGTGACAGAGGCTAGGGCTGTTAAAAAGAGGGAACTGTCTGCATCTAGGCTTTCCCAGGAGTAAACTCTGAGACAAAAGAGTCAAGTGCAAGCTAATTATATAGAATGTGATGCCAGAACATGAGAAAGTAAGGGAGAAATGAGGCAGGGAAGGACAAACAGCCCTAAAAGGGAATGCAATCCAGCACATTGCTGTTGTGGGCACCTAGGGGAAACAGAAAAAATATAGAACACAAATTTCAAGGTCCTTTATCCAATGAGAGACAATAGGTTGTGTCCTGTTCACACCCTTCAGACGGCACTGGTTGGGATAGCACCATAAGCCTAGGATTCCCATATCCTGTTGAGACAACCAAATTGTCTTTGTGCTTTCATTATCTAGCCTCTGAGAGCCTCTGTTCTGGCAAGACTCTCACTTTATCAGAGGTGAGCTGATCAAGTTTTCTTGATCAGGATTTTTCATGGCTCCCTTAGCTGCCCTTCTTTGAGACTCTAATTACATTTTCACCCTGATCTCTGCACACATTTAGTTCTCTGTATTCATACACTAGATGAAAGACTGAAATCAGTCTTGATGCTTATATAACCGAAAGGGGTAATCTCTTATGCATTATAACTATGACCATAATGTATGTTTTATTGGAATTTCTGTCTTTGGTAGAATGTCATATTGTATCAAACCCTTAATATTAGTGCACTCTGACTTCTGATTTATAAAACTGTAAGTTTTTGTGTTGTTTTAACCTGCTCCCTCTGTAGTAATTTGTCACAGCAGCGTTATGGAACAAATACATGTCTAATATTTTTAAATTATGTATTTTTGCATTGCCTTTTGAGGATACAGTATATTTGTTATGTTTAACTCTCCTCATTCAGCTTTATGGATTAAGTATAAGCAAGTCACATCTGAGTTGGCTACTCTGAAGTTTGCTCTCCTTGATCAGCTGGTGGCTTCTTATGGCAGAGACCATGACTTCACACATAGCAAGGGTGCAGGAGAGACTACTGCTGGAGGGAAACTGGCTGCTGATGGAACTTGCTGCTTGTGATCCAGTTATTTCAGGATTAAGGGCTGCTTTTGATCACCTGCTTTTTTTGGTGGATAATCCCCCAACCAGATGATTAAAAGTTCTCTTTTTGAACATGCTTTATTTTGTGGCATTTGAAATGCTAAGATTTTGTCTTTTTCTCTGGTAAGTGCTTTTCAAGCATCAGTAACAATAGTTCATGTACTCACCAGATTGATTATCTAACTCATGAACATGTTTCATTCTAAATAATCTTTCTTGAATGCTATCCAATGGCAGTCAAGCTCTCGACCAAGGATTTTTACATTCATTAATCTGGGAATCCTCAGTCTGAGGTGAGTGCACCATAGCCCCCACTTCTTATAGATGAGGGATAAGAGTTGGAGTGGTTTTATTGATTGAAGGCCACATGACTTACGTACAGCCAAGTTCTATTGTAAAATAAGACAACATCATTCCAAACCCACACTTCTAACCACTAATAATATTGCCCTGGTCTTTTTGGAAATGACTGGTATGTTCTCAAAAATAGTGTTGAAGTTAGAATCTGGCTTTCACTGACAGTGAGAGACCAAGAATCAGAAGGTGAAATCAAGATCAAACCCTATGTTAAGGCTAACTGCTGAACTTTCTCTTGGACACAAGTTTTTGATAAGAGAGTCTGTAGTCTGCCTGCCTGTCTGTCTGTCTGTCTCTGTCTTCTTCTCTCCTTCTGTCTGCCTTTCCTGTCTGTCTTTCCTGTCTGTCTCACCTGTGTCTATCTCCGTTTCTGTCTGTCTGTGTCAGTTTGACTGTCTCTGTCATTGTAAGACTGTCTGTATATGTATGTCTCTCTCCCCGTCTATCTCTGTGTCTGTTTGTCTCTGTTTATATGTGTCTCTTTCTGTTTGTCTTTTTGTCTCTGTCTGTAAGTCTGCCTGTCATTCTTTGTAAATCTGTCTGTCTCTATCCGTGTCTGTTTGTCCCTGTCTGTCTCTGTTCATTTCTGTCTGTCTGTTTCTATTTGTCTGTCTCTCATTCTTTCTCTCTCTTTCGTCTGTCTATATGTATCTATCTCTATCTGTTCATCTCTGTCTCTGTTTATCTCTGTCTGTCTGCCTCTCCTGTCTATCTCCACTGTCTGTCTATCTCTGCCTCTGTATACCTGTCTCTGTCAATCTGTCTGTCTCTGTCTTTGTAAGCCTGTCTGTTTCTGTCTCTCAATCTTTGCCCATCCATCTCCATCTGTCTGTCTCCATTTATCTCTTTCAGTCTGTCTGTCTCAGTAAGTCTGTCTGTCTGTTTCTCTCTGTCCATTTCTGTCTGTCTGTCTCCATTTATCTCTGTCTGTCTCTTTGTAGAAGGAGCAGCAGGCTGTGTTCCTGCCCGGCTCCTGCCCAGCAGGCAGGCCTGTTTTTTGTCTTGCCCGGCTCCTGCACTGCTAGCTTTACACCCAAAATAACAACACACACATTGTATTCATTTAAACACTGCCTGGCCCATTAGTTTCAGCCACTTATTGGCTAATTCTCACATCTTGCTTTAACCCATATTTAGTAATCTGTGTAGCACCACAAGGTGGTAGCTTACTGGGAAAGATCCTGAATCATGGCGAGTGCCTCACTGCCTTCCTCCCAGCATTCTGTTCTGTCTACTCCACCCACCTATGTTCTGACATATCAGGCCAAGCAGTTTATTAATTAACCAATGAAAGCAACACATAGAAAGAAGACCCACCTACATCATCTCTTTCTGTCTCTTTCTTTATGACTCTCCATTCCTATCTGTCTGACTGTCTCTGTTTGTCTGCCTCTTTCAGACTGTCTGTAAGCCTGTCTCTGTCTGCCTGCCTGCTATCTCTGTATGCCTGTCTGTCTCTCCTGTCTGTCTTTCTATCTGTTTGTATCTCTGTCTATCCCTTTCTGTCTGTCTGTTTCTCCTGTCCATCTTAGTCTTTTTATCTCTGTCTGTATGTGTCTGTTTCTGTCTTTCTATCTCTCCTCCCTGTCTATTTCAGTCTCTGTCTATCTCTGTCTGTCTTTTTTTCTGTCCATCTCTGTCTGTCTTTGTCTGTTTCTATTTCTGTCTGTTTCTGTCTGTCTGTCTCTCATCTAAGTCTCTGCTTTTCTATCTGTCTCTGTTCCTATCTATCTCTCCTGTCTGTCAATCTGTCTCTGTCTGTCTGTTTCTTTAAGTCTGTCTGTTTGTAAGTCTGTATCTCTGTAAGTCTGTCTCTTTATCTCTATATGCTTGTCTGTCTCTCCTGTCTGTATTTCCATCTCTCTCTATCTTTATCTCTGTAAGTCTGTCTATATGTCCATCTCTCTGATTGTTTCTGTCCATCTGTCTGTCTACCTCTGTTTGCAAGTCTGTCTCTGTTTGTCTCTATTTCTCCCTCTGTCTCACCATTTCTCTGCCTTTTTCTCTGCCTCTCTATCTCTTCCTTTCTCTCTCCCTGTCTCTCTTTGTGTGTGTTTGTTTGTGTGTGTGTGCGCACATGCATGTGTGCACATGTACCCTAGCTTCCTTTCTGTTTCTAGGACCCTGGGATTCACCTCCAGCTTGCAACAAGACAAAGATAAGAAATCTTTTTAAAGTTTAGCAATCAAAAATGTATTAAAATGACTGCTTGTTTGCATTGAGTCATTCAGAAGAACTACCTCCTCGATAAAGACAATAGTTGTTTATGTATTTCTGCTTCCCCAGTTTAGTTGTAGTTTGAATTTGGCTTCATGTTGGGGGTCTTACCCTGCTACTTAGGTGATCTGATGACTGGGGGATTTTCACAGAGATCAAGAGTTCCTTCTTTTAGGTTAGAGGAAATGACAGCACAGCATTTTTTTTAAACCTGGGACCATCTTGCTTTTCAAGAGGCATTTATAAGTTTTGGGGGAGATTTTTGATTGTCACCCTGGAGGAGGATGCTATTGGCATATTATTGTGGGGAACTGATCTCTTATATTTCTGGATTTATCAGAGAATCAAAGGAGAATCCTTTCTGTGGTCATCTCTTTGATTCTCGTGGCCATAAGCAGTCCTTGGTATTTGTTCTGTGGCTTGTGGAAGCATCACTTCAGTCTCTGCCTCTAAATTTTCATGGCCTTATCCTGTCACGTATCTCAAATCTCCTCACTATCCATATAGAAAGCCACCTGGCACTGAACTTACAACGCTTCCTCAGTGCAGGAAGAACTCACCCCAAGATCCTTAGTGTGATCACATCTGCAAAGACAAATGCTATTTCCCATACGTTCACACTTATGGTTACTGGGGCTTGTGACTTGGACTGATCTTTTGAGAGATCATTCCTCAACTTGATGTACAAGAAGAGAGCAGAGAAACATTCTACAGTTCCCAAAACAGCTCCATAGCAAAGAGATTGAAAAACTGCTCCGCCCTGCGTGAGAAGTTTACCGCATTCGAGAATACCTATTACTAAGCCTCATGACCTTTAGCCAGTTGTGGCAACAGTGTGACCCAGGGCAAGCATTGGTAGTTGGTTCCAGGTTCTGGAATATGGATGCGGTTTTTCAATGCATTGAGGGGAGTATGATGTTTTCCAGTGCACTGAGGCTGCATGTGCCCAATAGGTGGCATTCACACACCCCATATAATTGAGCCTGGGGTGCAGATGACACAATGCAACCCTCAGGAGTGTATGTGTTCTGGTCTACAGATCTAAAACTTATATCACTCTTTTGAACGCAGATTAAATCAGCGAACTTCTGACTTATCAGCACAGGCTCTCAAGACTTCACTTTCCCTGGGTTACCTAATCATAATGGTTAATCTATTTCGATAGAGTTTTGTGGAAATTTATATTGGTGTGATTCCAAATATTTACCGTGAAAAGACAGATAACAAGTATTTGGGTATTTTTTTTTTTTGCCTAAAGGCAGCACAGAGGAGGTTATGTGGGTTTTGGTTTACTGAGGGGGGACAGAAGTCCTGCTGCACCCTGACCCATTTGCCTTGGATGGCTGGTCCTAAGAGGAGTTGCCAAATTATATAGACTTCCTCAGGAAGAATTGTGCTCACAGGGCTTGATGCATGGCTCCAGAAGGAGGGGCAGGTGGTGAGCAGGGTTAGGAGGACTAACCTAGGTCAGTTCTACTCTCTGCCCTGGTGAGGCCCACTGCTTAGTGTATCTTGCTGGAGACCTGTGCCTTTCAACTTGGCAGCTAGCCAGAAGGATCCTAGACTGCTTGCTACCCAGAAGTTGTCAATAGCGGTGTCATCAATATATACATAGTTACCAGCACAGCCCCTTGAACAACAGCCACCAGTCTGGGAACAGGGTCTGGGCCAGAAGCTGAATGAGGGTGATGTGCTGATTGGCCTTCTACATCACAGTGCTAGCCTGTTGCAGCAATGTCTTTGGGTTACAAAGAAAGCTGTAGGTTTTATTTAGCCCACAGGCTACAGTTTTCCAGACTCTGGCTACACTATATAACAGACATTTAAATAGTTGCTTTTTAGCTTGACAAACTGTGTACTTTTTCAAAGTCATAGTCATGACAGCGGTAAGGATCATCTGACAGCCCCATACCAAGCCAGGCTGTCTTAAAAGTTTTTTAAAATATTTATTTATTTATTATATATACAATATTCTTTCTGCATGTATGCCTGAAGGCCAGAAAAGGGCACCAGCTCTCATTACTGATGGTTGTGAGCCACCATGTGGTTGCTGGGAATTGAACTCAGGACCTTTGGAAGAGCAAGCAATGCTCTTAACCACTGAGCCATCTCTCCAGCCCTGTCTTAAAAGTTTTAAAACTTATTTTATTATTTTTAAGTGTGTGTACATGCATTCAGAAGGCATAGGTATTGGATTCCCTAGAGCAGGAGTTAGAGGTGGTTGTCAGTCACCTGATGTAGGTGCTGGGAATCGAACTTGTGTCCTCTAGAAGAGCAGTACATGATTTTAGCCTCTGAACCACATCATTAGCCCATTGTTTATGATATTTTAAAGCTAATAATCTAGACTGAGAAACATGTACTGCTCATCATCTCTCTTAAAATTCATAGGTAGTTCAAAGGGTTACCTAAAAGTAGGAAGCCAAAAGGAAGGCTGTTGCTCATTGTCCTTTGAAGTTTTATTTCTATCTTCCATGAATATTGCCAAACTATATTATCAGAGTACACAATTCTGCAAAACTGCTGTACAACAGATCTATTTATTTTGGTGATGTTCACTTTCACCTGGACAAATCTGTGTTTTGGCAATGGTGACCAATGAGCTTATTTTATTTTTTACCATATATGTAGAAGGAAGGGGTGGGGCTGTGTCCCGCACCTGGCCGCCGGCTAGCTTTACACCCGAAATAATTACACGGAAACTGTATTCTTTTAAACACTGCCTGCCCATTATCTGTAGCCTCTTATTGGTTAATTCTCACATCTTCCTTTAACCCATATTTAGTAATCCGTGTAGCACCACGAGGTGTAGCTTACCAGGAGAGATCTTAACCTGCGTCCATCTCAGAGAGGAGAATCATGGTGACTGCCTGAAGCGTCTCCCCTCTCTTTCCCAGAATTCTGTTCTGTCTACTCCACCTACCTAATTTTCTGTCTCTTAAAGGGCCAAGGCAGTTTTCTTTATTAATTAACCAATGAAAGTAACATAGACAGATAACTCTCCTCCATCACATATAGTCTTCCAAGACAAATATTACAAGCAGTATGTTTGTAAAGAACAAAAGACTGGTGAACTTCAAGATCTGAAGTTTTGACTGTCAGGAAGTGTGTGCTGCACCAGCTAACCATCTGGTATTTGCTATACGCACACATGTTGGGTAAGACAAAACGCCTTTCTCATCAAAATAAACTGTCTTTTATCACAGTAGCAACCACTGTCTTCTAGCAAGTGTTTTTCTCTGGCTTAAAAAATGTCATTACAAACCTCCTGAAAAATGTGTCACCTCCTGTTTTATTCCGCTGATCCTCTATTATATATGGTTTTAGATGCAGGTTGCCTGTCTGCTCTAAGGAAGATTATATAGAGTGTCTGCTCTTGTCTTCTTTTCTTCTGAGCATGATCACAAACCCAAGACAACTTTCCAGAGTCCATTGACATTTTTGTTATTGTTTTTGTTTGCTTGCTTCTTCATTTGGCTCTTTTCATTCATGTATGTCAGTGTACATTGCTCATATTCATCCCTGGCCATTATCTTGGATTAATTATGCACTAACTTAGGTCTGAATAACTTTTCTGCCTTCTTCTTTGCTGTGGAGTCTTTTATCCACCAGAAACAGAGGGTTTTTAAATAAAAAGCGGGAAACTTAAGTTATCAAGACTGAGATTGCTCTCGGCCTTAGCGCCATCTTCCTTGACACCCCTGCGCCATGAGAGCGAAGTGGAGGAAGAAGAGAATGCGCAGACTGAAGTGCAAGAGAAGAAAGATGAGGCAGAGGTCCAAGTAAACTCGCCTGTCCACCCACGAAGGCCGCGGGAGCAGCAGTAAGGGATGCTCCAACAAGTTCTTAGAGGGGGTGGATGTTGGGGTGGGCCAACTCATAGCCCTGGTACTGGGCCTGGACGGCAGCTGGGTTGGTCAGCTTGCTAGCTTTCCCTCATCGTCACTCTCCAGATGAGCTTTCCAGCACTGCCTAGGCTAGGTCACCCAAGGCTGTCTAGAGCACCGGGCGGGGCCAATTCTCCTGCTCTTGGGCCCTCAGATCCTTGTCTCCCTCACTTATATAGCCAGGGTCAGCTCTACTGTCTTGCCCAGACAAGGCACAGGGCCCTCTCTCCCTATTGCTGTAGAGGGGCGGGGTCAGCTCTCTTGTTTTCATGCCCTCAGGACTGGCTCACCCAAGTTGGGACCATCTTTCCCAAGTGTGATTGTGAGCTCTCCCCTGAGGGACAAGACCAGTCATCCTAGGCCCAGCGAAGGATGAGGCCAGCATAGCATGGTTCCAATGGTCCTCGAGCTAACTAACACGGACCATGGACAACAGCACAGATCCCAAACTGCAACAGGACCTTGAACCCAGACATGGATCTCAGCTGCAGCTTGGGCCAGGGCACCACCATGGCCCTTGAGGCAGCATAAGCCCCTCAGATAAACATGGCCACAGCTGCAGGATATCCCCTCGGCATCAACATGGTTTGCAGGTGATTGGCCGGACCCTGGATATCCACAGAGCCCTCGGTGGCAACTGCAGCCACAGACCCTGGCCTTTTCAGGGCCACGGACCCTGACATGGCCCTAGGTAGTACTGTGTTCAGACATCTCCAGGGTTCCAGGTGGCAGCACCAGCTACCCAGATCAGCATGGCCCTGGGCATGGCGTGGTCCTCAGACACCAACATGGTTGGCCAGACCCCTGCCATTCACATGACCCTCAGTGACAATAGGAGCCCCAGACATCAACTCAGACCTTGGACACTGTAGGGCCACAGACCAGAATGCCCCTCTGTACCAGCCCTGAACTGGAAGAAACCATAACTCCAGGTGACAGTACAGGCCACTAAGATCAAGATGTCCCTGGTGGCAGCATGGCCCTCAGAAGCCCTCATGGCCATGGCCACAGGTTGCAGGTTGGTGGCAACCTGAGCTATGGGTATCAATACAGACCCTGCCTGTCCTTCCCTTTTCAATAGCAGCCTTTAGGGATCTGATTGGCGCTAACTAGAAATTTCTCAGAGGAGAGGTGCTACAAGCTGCAACATTATATGGTAATTACTCGTCCATCTTTTCACAGGTGACTTATCAGAACCAACGGCTTTGGTAAAGGTTAAACCAAAAGTCAAGGCTTTTTGGTGTTATTACTCTATGAATAAAGTGGCTGTTTTTTTTTTGTTGTAGATTTTTACTGTAGCTGACTCTCTTTCTGTTACATATTTGGGAATTAATCCCCACAGTTCAGAACTGTTTTCTGTTCCTTTGGTGCTTACCAATCAAATTCCCTTAGCTATGTGTGAAAGCAGTTTCCTGTTGCCAAACCTTTGTTCCTCTCTCCTAAGTAAATGCAGAGATCTGCCTTCTTGAAATTATCCTCGTTGACAGGCATTTGGTCAGTGTTTAGGGACTAGGCAAAAGCATCGCATTTAAGACAGTCACAGATATCCAAGGACATTGAATTACTACCTGCCCAAAGCTGCTGATTCATAACTGCTCAGATGGATGGAAGAATAAGCTTGCACTGGTTTTTTTTTAACCTCACTTATAGGAAAGGAATACAATGACCCAAAACTAACTTTTAAAAATCTTCCTTCCTGCTGGTGGCACAGATGCACAACAACCATGATCAGAACAGCTGATAAAAGCATACCCCAGAACTGATAAGTTAGAGGCTTGGGTATCCTCTTGGTTTCTACTACTTAGAGCAATAAGTGTAAACTCCATACCTAGGTTAATAGAAATTTCAGCATCTGGCGAATGTGCTAATCAGATTAGGGGCCATTAGCTGCCTCCTGACTGTTTACATAGGTTGCCTGGTTACCCGGTATCCTCGATGCATGCTGAGAAAAAAAGCGGCACACTGATATAAAAACAATCTGTTCCATATTCATAATTTTACTGAAAATAAACCTTTTTAGCTCTTTACTAACCACATAGAAATGTAGCATAGCATACTAGCTTTCCTCTCTATGATTCCCTGATGATTTAATTAATTTTTAAATAACTTTCTCCATTAAGGAGTTCATCAGATGTATACTAGATACTCCTACCTTTGAGCTGACAGCCACAGATCTCTCTCTCTCTCTCTCTCTCTCTCTCTCTCTCTCTCTCTCTCTCTCTCTCTCTCTCTCTCTCTGTCTCTGTCTGTGTAAAACACTCTTATCTGATTTTTATGGGGCAAAAGAATTCCAGTCTTGGTTCCTGCTACCTGGGGAATTGCTAGGTATAAGGGTATATATGACTGACAATGTTTATAATGGGGAGAGAACAAAAGAAGGAATAAAGAATAAGAGAAAAGAGAAGAAAGAGACACTGATAGACGGATCCTGTTGTGAGTAAATTTTTAATTGATATTTATTTGAAGGAGGATTCCCATTGGCTAATAAAGAAACTGCCTGGCCCATTTGATTGGCCAGCCCTTAGGTGGGTGGAGTAGACAGAACAGGAAGAAGGAAGTGAGGTAGATGGCTCAGTCAGATGCTACGCCTCTCCTAAGTTAGACAGACCGCCATGCCTCTCCTCAGAGAGATGCCAGATGCAATGAAGCTCCAGCCCAAGATGGACGCACGCACGCTAGAATCTACCTGGTAAGGCACCACTTTGTGGTGCTACACAGATTATTAGATATGGGTTAGTCAAGATGTGAATAAGAGCCTGAAAATAATGGGCCAGGCAGTGTTTAAAAGAATACAGTTTCCGTGTAATTATTTCGGATAAAGCTAGCTGGTGGCTGGGAGCTGGGCGGCAGGAATGCAGCCCGCAGCTCCACACTACAGAATGGCACCCACGTGGATAACTGGATCCACAGAAAGCCTGAGAAAGCTTGGGAAAGAATAGAGTAAAGCATGTTTTCTCCGTAGCAGCACTTTCTCGGGTTTGGCTTTGCTTGCTAGAGGCTTCCTGACTCAGCTTTAGCTACAAAACCCTCCATCTCTTAAGAGGTTCTGCTACGAAACACTTAAATGGCGTTGATAAAAGCTGACTGCATGCTTGTTTGTTTTCAGCGGTAGCAGGAAAAAAGTTGTGCTGTTTTAAAATGCTGGCGTTCTGGTCTGTACTGCCAGGACAAACTCTGACTCTTTCAAGCAGGCGGTCCTGACTATGGAGCTTTTGATTATTGTTTAACACTGTTGCAGCTTGCTTGCTGGCAGGGACGTTGAACCGCCACAGAGTTGTGGTGATAAACATGGCTACAGCAGTACCTCTGCCATGAGGCTGGAAAGCTAAGGAATGGGCTGGATCTAGCCGGCAAAGTCACGGCTTTAGTCCTACCGATATTGTTTGGTAAATTAAAGACTCAAGTTGTCAGAAAAAGAGAGATATACAGTAAAAGAAAGATTCAAAGTCGAAGAAAATGTCTAAATGATTTATGATGTGTTAAAAATATATGCAGGCTAAAGGTTAAAGTTCTTTAAAAAAAAGGGAAGTAGTTTGTTGTGGTGGTACACACCTTTAATCCCAACACTTGGGAGGCAGAGATAGATTGACCTCTGTGACTTCAAGGTGTGGCAGCACACACCTTTAATCCCAATGCTTGGAAGGCAGAGACAGACAGATCTCTGTGAGTTCAAGGTGTGGTAGCATACGCCTTTAATCCCAGCACTTGGGAAGCAGAGGCAAGTGGATCTCTGAGAGTTCAAGGACAGCCTCGTCTATAGAGTTATTCCAGGACAAAGATACAGAGAACCTGTCTCAAAAAGTAAAAGTAAAAATAAATGAAATAGAGGTTAAAACAAAGCTGCACAAAGATGGAAAATATACAGAGAATCTTGATACTGTATGCTATTATGTTCTCTTTGAATTGTTTGAATGCTGAGGAAGGAGCAACAGCTGCTAAAAGATATTTGTTTGTAAATGCTGCTGAACTAATCCAAGGAAGATATCTTGAAAATACCTTGACTTCAGAATTTGGATCTAAGGATATGATACTTTGGAAAAGAGATTCTTCTTTTGTTTTTACAGAAAATGAGACTCTGTGGATTGCTTCTATCCCAATATGGTATGATAGACCACGCCCTCCTGAAAGGTTGCTGTGAACACCTTCAGAAAATTACTTCACCCAACTGATGACTGAGATGAACCTGGCACATAGGTTACACCATGAAAGATCTGATTAACAGCGTCCCCATTCAGCAGGAAGCAGTTTGGAGAGAAATAACTGCGCCCATGTTCCCAAATATAGTTTATAAATGTTCTTTACATTTAAAGGGGGATATGATATAGATATGAATAATTTGCATTGGCATGGATTTTAAGGTCAATTTTGTTATATGTATATGTATGTCTGATCTTGATTAAGGTATCAGGATTGTGTAGTTCATTTAAAAATGTAATGTATAATTAGGAAATATAGGTTGTTAATGGATAATCATTGATAATAGTTAAGCTTGTAGTCATGTTAGTTAGATTTTCTAGATATATAGAGATATATTTCAGTTAGATAGGCATTTCTAATATCTTTCAAAGACTACGGAATATGGCTTTTAATGTTTTAATAACTTAGGGCTTTTCATGACAATGAGACATGTCTGCTCCTGGCAGCACTAATCTACTTCAAGAAGATGATGGGCATCGAAGAGGATCCTTATGGAGTTTGATAGCCATTTGGGCAAGAAACTGCTCTTGCCTGGACTATTGCATAAACTGGACACAAAGAACCCACAGAGAGAGGACTGCTGAACTTGCCTAAATGTGAGATGATCTTTTGGGGTTCCTGATTCAAGAAAGAGTCTGCGAGACATTCTGAAGGACACAGCAGATAGTGAATGAACTGCCTTCGAAATTTCCTGCTGCATAGAAATGTCTGATGGATATTTATGGGCCTGTAGGCCTAAGATGGATGCCCCAACAGTACAAAAGAACTTTGGGTGACTGTCCAGGCAGCGAGATGTCTCTGTCATTTCTAGAGTTTGGAAGTTGCTTATTTCTTGTTTACTTAGGTAATATTATATCCTTCTGGAGTCTTTGATGGAGTTGAAGAATGGATAGATAGTTATAGTTTTCCTTAGTTATGATAAAAGATAAAGTAGATATAAATACTGTAACTGTAATTCTTACTTGATAACTGTTTTGTTATATGTAATTTTACTATGTTAAAGTTAAAGCCTTTCTTTTTTTTAAACAGAAAAAGGGGAAATGATGGAGGATTCCCATTGGCTAATAAAGAAACTGCCTGGCCCATTTGATTGGCCAGCCCTTAGGTGGGTGGAGTAGACAGAACAGGAAGAAGGAAGTGAGGTAGATGGCTCAGTCAGATGCTATGCCTCTCCTAAGTTAGACAGACCGCCATGCCTCTCCTCAGAGAGATGCCAGATGCGATGAAGCTCCAGCCCAAGATGGACGCACGCTAGAATCTACCTGGTAAGGCACCACTTTGTGGTGCTACACAGATTATTCGATATGGGTTAGTCAAGATGTGAATAAGAGCCTGAAAATAATGGGCCAGGCAGTGTTTAAAAGAATACAGTTTCTGTGTAATTATTTTGGGGCATAAGCTAGCAGGTGGCCGGGAGCCGGGCAGGATGAAAAGCAGGCCAGCCCGTCAGCTCCTCACTACATTTATTGAGCTCTACATTTTTCTCTGCTCCCCTCCCTGACTCTTCCCTCCCTCTTCAACCCTCCCCCAAGGTCCCATGCTCCCAATTTACTGAGGAGATCTTATCTTTTTCTACTTTCTACTTCCCATGTAGATTAGATTTATGTAAGTCTCTCTTAGTGTCCTCAGTGTTGTCTAAGTTATTTGGGATTGGGTTTGTAGGCTGGCTTTCTTTGCTTTATGCTTAAAAACCACCTATAAGTGAGTACATGTGATAATTGTCTTTCTGGGTCTGGGTTACCTTACTCAAAATAATGTTTTCTGGCTCCATATTTTTTCCTGCAAAATTCAAAATGTTATTTTTTCTGCTGTGAAGTACTTCATTGTGTAAATGTACCACATTTTCCTTGTCCATTCTTCGGTTGAGGGGCATTTAGGTTGTTTCCAGGTTCTGCCTATGACAAACAAAGCTGCTATGAACATAGTTGAGCACATGTCCTTGTGACACTATTGAGCATCCTTTGGATATATACCCAAAAGTGGTATTACTGGGTCTTGAGAAAGCTTGTTTCCTAATTTTCTGAGAAATCGCCACACTGACATCCAAAGGGGTTGTACCAGCCTACATTCCCACCAGCAAAGCAGAAGTGTTCCCTTTTCCCCACAACCTCTCCAGCATAAGTTGTCATCAGTGTTTTTGATTTTGGCCATTCTTACAGGTGTAAGATGGAATCTCAGAGTTGTTTTGATTTGCATTTCTCTGATGACTAAGGATGTTGAGCATTTCCTTAAGTGTCTTTCAGCCATTTTAGATTCCTCTGTTGAGAGTTCTCTGTTTAGGTCTGTACTCCATTTTTTAATGGATTATTTGTTCTTTTGGTGTCCAATTTCTTGAGTTCTTTGTATATTTTGAAGATCAGCCCTCTGTCTGATGTGGGGTTAGTGAAGATCTTTTCCCATTCTGTAGGCTGCTGTTTTGTCTTGTAGACCATATCCTTTGCTTTACAGAAGCTTTTCAGTTTCAGGAGGTCCCATTTATTGTTTCTCTCAGTGTCTGTGCTGCTGCGATTATATTTACAAGTGGTTCCCTATGCTAATGTGTTCAATTGTACTTCCCACTTTTTTCTATAAGGTTCAGTGTGGCTGGCTTTATGTTGAGGTCTTTGATCCATTTGGATTTGAGTTTTGTACATGATGACAGATATGGATCTATTTTCATTCTTCTACAGGCTGATATCTAGTTATGCCGGCACCATTTGTTAAATATGTTTTCTTTTTTCCATTTGATATTTTTTGCTTCTTTGTCAAAAATCAGGTGTTCGAAGATGTGTGGATTGATTTCCGGGTCTTCTATTTGGTTCCATTGGTCCTCCTGTCTGTTCTCATGCCAATATCAGGATGTTTTTAGTACTGTAACTCTGTAGTAGAGTTTGAGGTCAGGAATAGTGATGCCTCCAGAAGTTCTTTTATTGTACAGGATTGTTTTGGCTATCCTGGTTTTTTTGCTTTTCCATATTAAGTTGAGTACCATTTTTTTGAGTTCTTTGAAGAATTTTGCTGGGATTTTGCTGGGCATTGTGTTGAATCTGTAGATTGCTTTTGGTAAGATTGCCATTTTTACTATGTTAATTCTCCCTACCCAAAAGCATGGGATACCTTTCCACTTTCTTGTGTCTTCTTCAGCTTCTTTCTTCAAAGATTTAAAGTTCTTGTCATACAAGTCTTCCACTTGTTTGGTTAGAGTTACTCCAAGATATTTCATGCTATTGCGAAGGGTGATGTTTCTCTGATTTTTTTCCCAGTCCTTTTATCATCTGTTTACAGGAGGGCTACTGATTTCTTTTAGTTAATCTTGTATCCTGCTACATTACTGAAAGTGTTTATGAGTTGTAGAAGTTCCTTGGTAGAATTTTTGAGATCACTTATATAAACTGTCATATCATCAGCAAAAAGTGAGCGTTTGACTTCTTCTTTTCCAATTTGTATCCTCTTGATCTCCTTTTGGTGTCTTATTGCTCTAGCTAGGACCTCAAGAACTATATTGAATAGATACAGAGAGAGTGGACAACCTTGTCTTGTTCCTGATTTCAGTGGAATTGCTGGGAGTTTCTCTCCATTTAGTTTGATGTTGTCTGTTGGCTTGCTGTATATCACCTTTATTATGTTTAGGTATGTTCCTTGTATCCCTGCTCTTTCCAAGACCTTTATCATGAAGGGATGTTGTATTTTGTCAAAAGCTTTCTTGGTATCTACTGAGATGATCATGTGGTATTTATTTTTCAGCTTCTTTATATGGTGGATTACTTTGACAGATTTTTATATGTTGAACCATCCCTTCATCTGTGGGATTGATGGAAGAGTGTCTATGTGTTAATTTCATTGGTTAATAAAGAAACTGCCTCGGCCCTTTAATAGGACAGAAAATTAGGTAGGCAGAGTAAACAGAACAGAATGCTGGGTAGAATGCAGTGAGGCAGACGCTTCAGGGCAGTCACCATAGCCAGTTGCCATGCTTCTCCTCTCCAAGACAGATGCAGGTTAAGATCTCTCCTGGTAAGTGACCACCTCGTAGTGCTACACAGATTACTAAATATGGGTTAAAGGAAGATGTGAGAATTAACCAATAAGAGGCTGAAACTAATAGGCTAGGCAGTGTTTAAAAGAATACAGTTTCCGTGTAAATATTTCAGGTGTAAAGCTAGCCGGGTGGCGGGACGCAGTCCTGCTGCTCCATCTATATGGGATGAAGCCGACTTGATCATGGTGGATGATGTTTCTGATATGTTCTTGGATTAGATTTGCCAGTATTTTATTTAGTATTTTTGCATCAATGTTCATGAGTGAGACTGGTCTGTAATTCCATTTCTTAGTAATGCCTTTCTTTGTTTTGGGTATCAGGGTAATTGTAGCCTCATAAAAAAGTTTGACAATGTTCCCTCTGTTTCTATTGTGTGGAATAATTTGAGGAGTATTGGTATTAGTTCTTCTTTGAAAGTCTTGTAGAATTCTGAGCTAAAACCATCTGGTCCTGGGCTCTTTTTGGTTGGGAGACTTTTGATGACTGTTTCTATTTCTTCAGCAGTTCTAGGTCTGTTTAGTTTGCTTATCTGGTCTTGATTTAATTTTGGTAAGTGATATTTATCCAGAAAGTTATCCATTTCCTTTAAGTTTTCCAATTTTGTGGAATACAGGTTTTTGAAATATGACCTGATGATTGTGATTAGATTTCTTATCCCTCAGATTTTAGGTTCTCTTGCTTATTGTGGTGTATTTAATTGAACCCTGAGAGGGGATTCTTAAGAGCTGAAATCTTAAGGACCCCGTTAGAGAGTTCCAAGCTTAGAGACGGGGCTAGATATGCTAGACTGCTTGCTTGTACCCCAAGCCTTAGATGATGGAGTTAGCAGGTAAAATTATAGAGATTAGGGAGGAAGAGGTCGCTTACTGTAGCAGGCCACTTCTTCACTTACAGTGGCCCTTGCTATTTGACTGCTAAATATTTTTGTGGGCCTAGGCAACAAACTCTGGGTAAAGAAACAATGAGCATTGTTTACCTCCCATGCCTGAATATGTGGCCTTCTTGATTTTACAAACTTTCAATAATTCTATCTAGGCTTTTGATTTTGACAATCTCTTCTCAACCCCTATGTGGGTCTAGTCCTAGAATTTTTTTCCTCATTTTTTTATTAAAAATTTCCATCTTCTCCCCTCCTCTTCCCCCTTCCCTCCCCTCCCTTCCACCCAATTTTTAAAAATGTTTTTAGTTGAAATATAGTTACATCACTTCTCCCATCAAGTTTTTCTTTCCAGCTTCTCCTAGTTACCCTACATGCCACCCTCAAATCAATAGCCTTTTTTTCTTTGATTATTATTATTACATAAATGTATGTATGTATGTATGTATGTATGTATATACTCAAACATATATTTGCAACCAGCTTAGTCCATTTGTTGTATGTTCAGGCTTACCAATCTGCATTGGACAACTAATAAAGGAGGTTCATTCTGGAGAAAAGCTAATTTCCTTCATTTGGCAGCCATTAGTTGACTACAGTTATTTGTCTAGGGTAGGACCCTGTGAAAATGTCCCCCTTCCTTGTTAACATGTCCATTGATATTCCTGTTGTTCTGGTCTTGTTTATGCACCTCTTTCTATGAGAAACTATTTTACAGCAGACTTCTTGGTATTCTGGCTCTTACAATCTTTCAGCTCTCTCTTGCTCAGTGATATGCGAGAGTTATGATGTGGGTGTATGGGGTAGCAATGGATTCTCTGAGGTCTGTTGATTATTCCATTGTGTCCAGTTATGGTATTCTGTGATGGTCTCTATTTTCTGTAAAGAGAGGCTTCTTCTTTGATGAGGGGTGGTAGCTACACTTATCTGTGGGTATAAGCCTAAGATTTAGATTATAGTAAGGAATTATACTTGACTACAAAAATTATCCCCAGAACTCTTTTTTTTTTTTTTTTTTGGTTTTTCGAGACAGGGTTTCCCTGTAGTTTCTAGAGCCTGTCCTGGAACTAGCTTTTGTAGACCAGGCTGGCCTCGAACTCAGAGATCCGCCTGCCTCTGCCTCCCGAGTGCTGGGATTAAAGGCGTGCGCCACCACCGCCTGGCAAATATTTATTTATTTATTATGTATACAATATTCTGTCTGTGTGTATGCCTGCAGGCCAGAAGAGGGCACCAGACCCCATTACAGATGGTTGTGAGCCACCATGTGGTTACTGGGAATTGAACTCAGGACCTTTGGAAGAGCAGGCAATGCTCTTAGCCATCTCTCCAGCCCCCCAGAACTCTTGACTTGCTCCTTATTTAGATGTCGTTGAATGTCTTGCAGCCAGTGAAAATTCAGTGTACTATGTACAAGAGATGCCCCTTAGATTAAAAAACACTGGCACTATCAATTTGAGATATACGGCATCCTCTTCCATGTTGGAAAAGACAAATAAGGATTCAGGGAGGTCATTTCATCGTATTGGGGATGATTATGAGAGTATAGAGACATATGGAAGATGGAGGTTAGTGTGAGGTGAAGATGAGGTTGGGTCAGTGAGTTATTTTGGCCTCAAATTTCAAAACCCAACTCAAGCTAGTTCTTTTTTGTTTTGTTTTTGTTTTTCAAGACAGGGTTTCCCTGGCTATGCTGAACACTCTTTGTAGACTAGGCTGGCCTTGAAATCATAGAGATCAACCCGTCTTTGCCTCCCGAGTGTTGGAATTAAAGGTGTGTGCTGCCACCACCCAGCCTGAAGCTAGTTTTAACACACACACATACACACAGAAAACAGAAAAGAAATTTTATTACTTTATTATATCTCAAGGAATTAGGAAGTGTGGGGAGGTTGTTTCAGGAGGAGTTGGATTTAGAAATTCCATTGGAGTTAGGTTCTTCCATTAGGAGGCTGACGCAAAGGTATATGTGTAATCATGAGTTTGGTAGCCAGACATTGAAGAGAAATAAGAGCTGTGTCACTTGACTTGCCTGCCACCATCGAAGATGAAACTTGGTGCTGGGGTATCTTCGAGGGAGTCTTACAGAATTTATGTTTTCTAGAGTTTTCCTTCTGGAAGCAAAATAGGAGAAAGTTTGTTTTTCTGGTTCTTTCTCCCATTCATCAAATATGTCCTCATTTGTATTGACATGCTCACTTATATGGGTTGTTCCTCATGTTCTCCCAAGTAGGAAGCCTTGGGGCAGTGAACAAAGTTTTATTTTATTAATTTTTATTTGTATAACTATTTTCCTTCATGCATGTCTATGTAAAACATGTGTGCTTCATACTGGTGGAGGCAAAAAGGGGTGTCGGCTCAACTCGAACTGGAGTTACAGATGGTGGTGAGCTGGAAAATGGATGCTGGGAATTGAACGTGGATCCTTGATAAGCAGCCAGTACTCATCATAACCATGAGTTCTCTCTTCAGCCCTGACAGTGTCAGCTTTTGATCCAAGATCTTGCTCTTCTGAGGGTGTTTTCTGGTCAAGGAATGAGAAAAGGCCCGAGCTTTTGATGGCCAACACAGATCTGTTCTAAGGTCAGTTTTTGCTCTGATACATTCTGTTGGTCAATGGAGACATCTCTAAGTCAGTTTCACAGTCTGGGAGATTCCTTTGACAAATCTTGATGGCCTCTCTCTTTTTCTCATCTTCAATGCACCTAATACATTCCTAAATCCATCTCAGCACATACTTTCTATTGAGCCCAGTAGCAGATAGGCAGTTGTGAAAGGTTCAAAGTTTTTTCTACCCCCTCCTGGAGGTAAGAAAACCTGAAAGGGGAAGGAAGGAGAACCTTTCCCCCATTTTTCTGAGAAGGCACAGATGAGCCCACAACTGGTTGCTTCTCTGGAGGGTTGGGCCCTCATGCAAAAATGCATAGACTCCTTAGATGACCTTTCATCTAATTGTATTTTAATAATAGGCACAATACAGAGAAGGATGTGCCTCCCTAGAAAGCAGGTTGGTCTTGCTAAATTGGAAATCTCAAGTCTGATGAAAAGTATGGAAACACATTTGACTTGAGTGGTCATATTTCTGAAACTATTCTGTTTTATCTATCTTAAAACACCTGGTTTGTTCATCACTGGCCTTATGTTTATGAATTGGGAGTGAATTTTATGAGAAAGTGCTGCATAAAGTTATAGTTAATGACCATCTTAAGCTGGTCACATAAATTATATGGTTATAATTATATAAATTATATAAGTTGTATGGTATGAAATATCAGAAAATGTTAGTCAACCATCCCATTATATTGTATCCCTGAATAGCACAGAACACAAGTATAAGCTTGGACTTTGTGTCACCCACCCCAAAGACTTTTGTTGTCCTGATGCTTAGATACCTGGGAGGTTTGGTTAGAAATGGGAAAACTGGAAGATAAGAAATCAAAACTGCGGCTGGTAGATGATCTTAATGGCTATTCCAGTTTATGATGACTTTGAATAGATAGCATAAACATAACTCGACAGTACTAATCTCATATGAATGAGTGTGGTGCTCGTATCTATCTCTTTCAGTTAAATGTAATACATCTTCCATTTCTTATACATGTTCTGCTAATCTTCAGGTAAGTCACATCATTCTGTCTATTAAAAACTACCCTGTTTTGTGTGCTGTAGAGGAGGCTCAGTGGTTTCCAACACCCACATGATGCTTACAACTATTCTTAACTCCAGGAGATATGATACCCTCTTCTGGTCTTTATTGGCACCAGGTTTGTATGTGGTGCACATATGTACATACAAGAAAACACTTATACATATAAAATAAATTTAAATATAATTTTAAAACAGCGTATTGTGACAGCTTAATATAATAGATTGATTCGTAAACTTTAAAAAATTTATTATTTTACTATTTTTAAAAGTATGTGTCTGTGTGGAGGCATGCCATGTGACTACAGGGGCCTGTAGAAGCTAAAAGAGGGTGCAGATGTCCTGGAGCTTGAGTTATGGCCAATGTGAGCTGCCCAACTTGGGAGCTGAGAATCAAACTTGGGTCCTCTAGAAGAGCAGCATGTATGGTTAGCCACTGAGGCATTTCCCCAGTGCCCTTTAAAATCAGTTTTATACATCATCTCTGCAACGATGCTGGTGTGAGTTTGGGAGCTTACCAAGATCATACATAGCTTTTTTTTTTTTTATCTTTTGTTGTTTTTATGATCTCATATGTTTAAAAAGATTTTGGGGTAGAAATTGCAAAATATCAACAAGCAGGCAAATACAAGAAGAGTTTTTCTATAGCATTTATTTTTTTCTCTATGACATAAAATTTTAATCACATAGAAAAAATATTGAGTTTTCTTTTAGATTATCTGCTGGTGAGATTTTTCTGTCTTTCAAATATTGGAACTGGGCAGGCTTTTCTAAGATGGAGGTCTGAAAAATGGAGGCATATCTGCCATTGTTGTAGTCTTAATAAGAATGCCCCTGCCCCGCCGAGGCTCATGTATTTCAATGCTTAGTCATCAGGGAGTGGCACTATTTGAAAAGGATTAGGCTGTGTGGCCTTGTTGGAGGAAGTATGTCACTGAGATTGGGCTTTGCCAGGCCCAATTTCCCTCTCTGTCTGTGAATCAGATTATAGCTCTGTGATTCTCCAACATCACACTCATGTTCCCACTTTGATGACAATAGAATAAACCTCAGACACTGTAAGCCATACCAAATTAAGTGCTTTCTTTTATAAGAGTTGCCTTGGTCATGATGTCTTTTCACAGAAATAGAATGGTAACTAGAACAGTCATCAAACTTGGATCTAGTGACTGTTGTTTCAACAGAAGCACAAATGATTAGAAATGGGCACATCAACTTATGATTCTGTTCTGCTCACTAGAAGCACCAAAGACCAGATTTTCCTTCTTCTCCTTAGTAATACCATAGCAATTCACAATTTTGAAATACAGGAATCTTTGTTTCAGTAATTTTATATTTTATCTCCTTTTTTTCTCTATCATATCTAAATTTTACTTTGGGTTAAAACAAGAGTCTTGTGGCACCTTGCAATAATGAAAAAATATCAATTTAGGGATCTGGTTTTTTTCCCAGCAGGGTAGACATACCACCAGTGAGTCATAGCCTCTGTACCTATTAATCTGATTTCCCAGAGCAGCACTGTGCTCATAGTTTGGAATATGTCCTGAACTATTTCATTACTCATATATGCACGCACTGTTCCTGACTTATTAAATTCATCCATGATATGCAAACATTGCTTCTGGACCTTTCTGCAAGTAATCTTATTTACCTTATAAGGAAAAGATGGTATATTCATCAAACTTATAATATGTTTTATATGGCAATATAAAATATTTCCAAGATGCTTTTGAAATGGAGTGTAGGCTATCTAGTAACTTCTGATAAACCAATTGTACTTGAAAATGGCATGCATTACTTATGGGCCAACAAAGTGAGGAGCTGGTGTCTCTTCCAGTCCTCTCTTTTCCACCCACCACAATCTGGGAATTTATATCTTGAGAGGGCAGCTGCACCAGATGGAAGAAACTTGGTTCCCAATGTCACCAGATGGAGATGAGCTCTGCCCAATTTGAATCAGAATCATACAACTGAGAAGTAAACTAATGTTTAAATCTTTGAGACTTTTATTACAGCAGCATAACTTATCTCAAGGAAATTAAATGCTATTTCCATTTTCTTGTAAAAATGTATAGTCTTGTCTCCATGAACTCATTACAAATATGTTAAAGATATGGAGCTCCCATCTCCAAACATTTGTGATGGTAGAATAAGTGAGGTAGAGGAAGATTCTAATTAGCCTTCTTTAACTTAGACATAAATAAAACCCACACAAATACACTTTCAAAAAGCCTTTACTTCTCAACTGTCCATTATTTCAAGAATGATGAAGTTTTCCATACAGAATTATGGAACACCATATCTTTAGAAATACTGTTTAAAAATGCATATGAGTTAGTAATAGTGAAGTGTTGAGTGCATATGGTGGGAAGGAAATGGAAGGTTCGTTGGAAAATTTTACATTTTAAAAGTTTTTTAGACTGTTTTATTCCCATCTTCCCCTTCTTCTATGACTTCGTCTTCTCCTTTCTCATTCCTTACCCTTCCTTGTTCTTTATCTTCAACAGGTCTTAATATGTAGACATAGCTGGTCTTAAATTTGTGTTCTCCTGCTTTAGCTTCCAGAGTGCAAGAATTATAAGTATATAATATCCCATTTGGCTCAATTTTTCTTCTTCTGACATTCGTTCTTTAGTTACTAAACTAAATTTGTTATCTACAAATTTGGTTATCTAACAGACAAACTGTAAATATACATACATAAACAAACACACACATATTCTGGGGTAGTAAACTATTTGAAAAGAATAAATCAACAGTCAAGGCAGAAACCAAAAATATGACTTTATTATTATTTTTAGCTCAGAACATTTTAAATTTTAATTGACATTGGTAAAGAAAATAGAATTTGGATTAGGTTTCAGTCATATATTTCAGATGAAAAGGCCTATAATTTTCTTCATGGAATTCTGCTTTGTCATTTCTTCAAAATTGTATCATGTATTCAATTCTCCCATTGCTGACATCAGGCATTAAATACAGCTAAAGCATTTAGCTTTAAATTAAATTAATTAAAGTTTGACAAGAGAATGTCTTTAAATTTGGATATTGTAAGGGTATGTAAGTGAAAGTTTGTGGTAGAATCTGACTTATGATTGAATTTTTTTTTTTTACTTCTAAGGTCACAACAGTTTGATTGCATTTCCCAGAATTCTTTATAGTCGGGTGGAGAATGTATGTGTAGCATCTCTAGGCCTAGTCCACCTATAGTCTCTAATATATATATATATATATATATATACATATATGTATATATATATGATTCTTTCCTTCCTTCTTCCTCTCTTCCTTTCTTCCTCCCTCCCTCCCTCCCTCCCTCCCTCCCTTCCTCCCTCCCTTCCTTCCTTTTCTTTCTCCTTCCTTGAGGAATGGCCTATTGTAGAGTATACAGTGAAAGAGGCTACCAGGGATCTAGTAGAGTTTAGACAGAAGAATCCTGGGTCCCTGTATGATTGTGAGGAGCAGAGTATACCTGGTAGACTGTATTGGACTAATACATATGAGAAATAAACCTTTACTGTGTAAATACATTGACATTTGGGAGTTGTTTGCTGTGGTCAGCAACTTATTCTGATTCATGTAGATATCTTAACCAGTAGCAGGTTATTGTTAAGAAATTGCACATAGAAAAAGTTCCCCAGGTGCCATAGGCACCTCAGGTAAAGCTCCGGAGTTTGATTACTGACTTTGTGAAGAGTTTCTAGTTGCTCCTTTCCCTAAATAGTGCTATATCCTCTTTGCTGTCATCATGACAACAAACTTCAAAATATACTTATATTTATTATATTATCAAAATATATTTATTCTTCAGGAATTTCATATATGCATATAATGCGTTTTTTCATATCCACCCCCTACTTTCTGCTTCAACTCCTCCTAGATATCCCCATTACACCTCCTCCCAACTTCATGTTCTTATATTTTTTATAATTCATGGAGTACCATTAGTGCTGTTTGTATGCACATGGGTGCAAGGCTAGTCACTGGAACATGCGCAGTGTACCAGAGGCCACAACCCTGAAGAAAAACGAATGACTCTCCTTCCTCATTTAGCCATCAACTACTAACAGCTCCTTGGATAGACATGGTTCTTTACGAGCCCCTCATTAATCTAATAGTAATAAAATTGTATGCCCCTGATACAACATGTCACATAACATTTAAATTGGTGTTATTGATACAATCTGACATCCTTAGGTAAAGGAAATTTATTTCACGTTAGAAAGTAGTATTGGTAATCTCACAAAATAGTCATCAGCAGTTCCTCTCTTCCATGTACATGGACGTTGCTACACTCATCATAGGTGGACTCTATTCCCTCCCCAATTCCTTATTACTTTGTGATCAGTAGAGGATAGAAAATAAATTTTGTGTATTCTGGTTCTTATTATTAATGTGAATAATGGCTCCTTTGCCATTATCTTTCTTGAAATCTGGATGGAGTAGGAATTCTGGAGCACAGTTATGCTGTCTTATTTTTTTTTCTGGCTGCTGTTGGCTTGCTTACCCATGCTCTTCTGCTGTAGTGATGAGGCGACGGGCCGCTTCCCACCGCCCAGCTCTCGGCCGCCTGGCTAGCTTAAGCCCCGAAATAACAACACACAAATTGTATTCATTTAAACACTGCCTGGCCCATTAGTTTCAGCCTCTTATTGTCTAATTTTCACATCTTGCTTTAACCCATATTTAATAATCTGTGTAACATCACGAGTGGTCTCTTACCAGGAAAGATTCAGCATGTCTGACCTGGCGGCTGGCTCCATTGCATCTGACCCAGCAGGAGAGGCATGGCGATTGCCCGAGGCATCTGCCTCATTCCCAGCATCCTGTTCTGTCTACTCCACCCACCTATGTTCTAACCTATCAGGCCAAGCAGTTTCTTTATTAATTAACCAATGAAATCATCAGATAGATAGAAGACACACCTACATCATTTTGCCATTACACTGTGTGTCACAATGTTCTAGATGCAAAGGGGCCAGTCACCTAAGGACTAAAACATCTGCAACTGTGAGCTGAATATGCTATCTCTTGGAAAATAAAGTTAGGAGGCAATATTTTAAGAATCACCATGGCTGTGGCTTCAGGACTGAGTTCAATGTTATTGATGTGCAAAGCTATGCAAACCACTACCAAAAGAATACTTAATGGAGATTCTGCTGATGAGTGGCAAGAAAGTAAATGGAATGCTGGGTGGTGGTGGTGCATGCTTTTAACCCTACTACTTGGGAGTTAGAAACAAGTAGATGTCTGTGAGTTTAGGCCAGTCTGGTCTACAAGAGCTAGTTCTAGGACAGGATCCAGGATCCAAAGCTACACAGAGAAACCATGTTTCAGAAGAGAGAGAGAGAGGGGGGGGGGAGAAAAAGAAGAAGAAGAAGAAGAAAAGAAGAAGAAGTTGTTAAATGAAAAGTGAACACCCCAGAGAGGTTATTAAACCATATGACTAGAGAATCTTTTTTTTTTTTTTTTTTTTTTTTTTTTTTTTGGTTTTTCGAGACAGGGTTTCTCTGCAGCTTTTTTAGAGCCTGTCCTGGAACTAGCTCTTGTAGACCAGGCTGGCCTCGAACTCACAGAGATCCGCCTGCCTCTGCCTCCCGAGTGCTGAGATTAAAGGCGTGTGCCACCACCACCCGGCGAGAATCTTTTAAGTTAATAGTTGTGCATGCTCCAGATCTACAGAAAAAAAAATGAAAGCAAGACAATAGGTTACGGTTCTTACAGAAGTTTGAACTACATGATGATGAAGTTTCATGCCTGAGTGTAAACTTTAGATTAATTCCTTCTACTTTTTTCCATTGTTAAAATTTTTAAAGAATTGATGGAATTGATTATCATAGGCTTTACCAGAGGCGAACATGACCTACATATCTCATGGGAGAGCAAAATTGCTATATCAGTTTATGTCTCACTTGTCCATTTCATAAAACTAATGAAACATTACAATATTTTTTTAGTAAAAGAAGCTACTTGGAGAGAAGTTAATATTTTAAGAAACAATTGGTTTTAACCTTGCAGACTCATTAGAAAATACACTTGTGAGAAACAAAATGTCATACAACATGGGCTTACTATGGAATCATACTAGACACATTGGCCATTTGCAGGAGTCCTTTTTTATGAGAAATAGTTACTTTGCTTATATGTATATATCTATGTAGGTGGGGGAAAAACAGTATTGTTGTAGCTAGGTTCTATTTCAGGAAAAAATATGACTATTTTGAGACCACCACGCTGGGAGAGAGCCCAAGCCAACCACGTGGAGAACTTACATGCAGAAGCATTTAGGCACCAAAGTCAAAATGTTTTCTTGAACCTTTGTGTTCAACTAACTGAATACAGCTATGTATGTGACTTCAGACAGGACAAATGAACCTGAAGGATCATCCAGCTTAACCAACTCACAAAATCATGAGGGAAAAATAAATTGCTGCTGATTCAAGTCATTACATTTTAAAGTAGTTTGTTACACAGTTAAAACAATAATAATAATAATGAAAAATTGTATAAATGTTAGGTGTAAAGTTTTCATTGGTTAAGGTCATGAAGGATGGCACATGTATTTCCTTTTATTTATATATTTTTGGTACTGAGGTTTGAATCCAAGGCCTTCTATGTTCCATGCAAGTATTGTACCACTGAACTTTATCCCTAAATTTTTTATTAGATAAGATCTCCCCTAGTAATCTAGGTTGTCCTTGAAGTCACTATGTAACCCATGTAACCCCATGTAATACCCACTATGTAATCATCTTGCCATAGCCTCTTAAAAGCTGAGATTATATGTCTGTAATGGATAACACACACTACTTTCAAATAGTTCTAACAAAGGCCATTATGCTCAGGGGCAAGCAGTGATGAGTTTCTCATATTCATACCTGAGTCTTGAAAAATATTTGCTTCATTAAAGTATTTTAAATGAAAATAATTATTCACTTGCCTTTTTCTTCTCTACTTTAGGCTCTGAGCTCTTAATGATGGAGCCATGCATGTCCTAGGCAGAGAAGAGTATTTCAATAGGGCAGAAGCAGGCTTGAAGGATTTATCAACAGAGTTAATGCTGGGGAGGGTGAATGAAGGGCAAGGATTTCATCCTTGGAAGAAATGAGGAAGCTATGTGGAATTTTTACTTTACCTCTAATATCACACCTAAAGGTCAAAGGATGGCTAAGTGGAGGAGAAAGTTTTGGTGCTTCTTGACTGCTGGCAGTGTCAGGAAATCAATAAATATTCTAGTACATGCTGCAGGAGACAATTCAGTTCATACTCAAAATTTTTTAATCATTAGGCCAAAAACCACTACATGAGGATGAAAGATCAGTCAAGTTGTATTTGTAAGTCTTTATTTTGCTTTTTTTTTTTTAAAAAAAAAATCTTTCCTTCGAACAAGTAATTTGAGTCTCCTTAGAGAGTGTGATGATCTCCAAGGTCAAATAGCAGAAATGGTTGAGCACCAGGCAAAGTAGATGTGAAATGGGAGCTTGCCTGAAAACAGATATATCTGATGGAAGCAAAATATGCAAAGGCTGTTACTTACATGTTTTGTTCTATACTCAGAATATAGATGTATTCATTTCAATAGCCAAGTAGAGATCATGCGATTCATCTACGAATTTACAGTGTAGCCTGAGATACTATTAAACCCAGGCCTTTGTAAAGATACAAATGGAATAGCTGAGGAGAAATGAACACATATAGTTTAATATTAAGTTAAACAAATATTTACCACAAATCCTCAAGAGTTTACTGTATCATTTTCTTAAAACATATAGCAACTATCTTTTTAAAAGAGTTGATATGAAATTTTAGTTTATTGACCAAGAGATCCAGCGCTCTATCCTGAAGTTTTGCTTGCCATTTATCCATCCATCCATCCATCCATCCATCCATCCATCCATCCATCCATCCATCCATCCATCCATCCATCTGTTTCTGAGTTATTTATGTAAGCACTTGTCACTTGCCTGGCTCTGTGAATACTTCTGGAGATATGAACAAGCAAATACTGAGAACAGAGTGTGACAAATGTTTTTGATCTGGGAATCGATGAAAATATCAGTATGTCACCCTCAAATTGTTTTGAGCCCCCCTTATTGTGTACTGGTTGTATAAAAATTTATTCTGTTATTTGTAGAATCCTGTTGTGGTTTGAATGAAAATAGCCTCCTTAGGCTCATAGGGAGTGGCACTATTATCAGGTAAGGGATCATTGGAGTAGGTGTGGTTTGTGGGAGGAAGTGTATCACTAGTGGTGGGCTTTGATAGTTCAGATGCTCAAGCCAGGCCCAGTGTCACTCTCTCTTCCTGCTGTTTGAGGATCTAGATATAGATAAAAGTTGCCATGTGTCTCTTCATAGCAGTAAAAACTCTAAGATAGAAGTTGGTACCAGGGACTATTTCTGTGAGAGGCTGGACTGTAGTTTTGCCTGGAGGAATATGTAACACTTTGAGAGATAAGACATTTTAAGTGGGACTTCACGGGTCATACTAGTAAGAGGACAGTGGTGCTGCTTGTTCTACTTCCCCAGCAACATGTCTACCTTTGTGTCACTATGCTTCTTGCTATGATGATAATGGACTAAACCTGTAGGCCAGCTCCAACTAAATGCTTTCTTTATTTGGACTGTGGGGACCAGGCTCAAGAGGTTTCATGGCAAGAAATGTGCAGTAGATCAAAGCTGCTTACCTTATGGCTAGCAAACAAACAAGGAAGAAGAAGACAGGATACTATAACCTCCCTCAAGGCCCCAGCCTCTGTGACCCAAGGACCATCCCCAAAATATTAGTCCTAAAGGTTCTACTAAACCCCAACAGTACTACAGGGAAGACCAAAATTTAAACAATGAAACATGAGGTTGGGGTAAAACATCCAAATTATAGAAATGGGTTAAATTAACCATGTAAGAGTTAGCAAATAAGAAGCTAGAGCTAATGGGCCAAGCAGTGATTTAAATAATATGGTTTCTGTGTGATTATTTCAGGGCTGAGCAACTGGGAACAAACAAGTGGGCCTCCCTCCAAAGAAGGGAGGATGTGTAGACTTAAGAAACTAAATGGAGGGATTTTAAATATTTTTTTGCTGCAGCCCCTTTACCCCCATACCACTCCTTGCTCTTATCCCCCAATCCCTTCCTCTTCTATGTCCTCCCATGAAAGGGCAGGTCTCCCATGAGTATCAACAAAATATGGCATATCAAATTTTAGTAAGACCAAGTACCTCACCATGTATTAAGGTTGTGCAAGATGGTCCAGTATGAAGTGTAAGGTCATAAAAGCCAGGAAAAGAGTCAGAGACAGCCCCTGTTCCCACAGTTAGGAGTCCCACAAGAGGATGAAGCTACACAACTGTAATATATATGCAGAGGGCCTAGGTCAGTCCCATGAGGCTCCCTGGTTGTCAGTTTAGTGTCTGTGAGCTCCTATGAGCCCAGGTTAGTTGATTGTATGAGTCTTCCTGTGTTGTCCTTGGCCCCTTTAGCTCCATTCTTCTCCTCTACTGGCTTTCTTTGGCTGTGGGTCTCTGCATCTGCCTCTATCAGTTGCTGGATGATGTCTCTCATGACAATTGCGCTAGGCACCAATCTGATCACAGGACCAGTTCAGGCTACTTACTGCTATTATTAGGAATCTAAACTGGTATCCTCCTGGTAGATTGTCTTGCACCAGGCTTCTGCTGGACCCCAAAATGCTCCCTTCAGCAGTCCCTCTCAGCACTCTTTCCATCTGTGCCCACCCAAACTGATTGCTCATGTTTCCATCCCCACTCTCTCTCAGTTCACTCATGAAATTTCTTCTATTTTCCCTTCCCATGAAGATCTGGGTGTCCCCCCCCCCCCATGAAGCCTGTTTATTTTCCTTTATTTTATAAGTAATATCCACTTATGAGTGGATATTACTTATAAAATAAGTACATACCATATGTACTTATTATAAAATGAGTACATACCATATTTGTCTTTCTCAGTCTGGGTTACCTCACTCAGGATGATTTTTTCATCTCCACTCCTCACTCCACACTCTACAGTGACCTCTGGATGCTTGTGAAGAGGAAGAAACACATTATCTAGCCACAGCCCCAGGAACAGTAGAGAGCTCGGAGTGAAAGTTTGTAAAATCTGGGCACAGGACCTTAAGAACTCACAGGGTCTAAAGACTGCTGTGTGACCTTTGCCCAGAGATGTTTGAACTCTGAGTGGTGAAAATTTCTGGGAAGGCAAGGAAGACAGAGGGTTGCCATAGAAGCAGCTAAAGGCTGAATGTGTTGTTGCTCAAAGCGATGGTTTCCAGTGGGTCAATTAGGCATCCAACAAGTGACCCCCCTAAAGAAAGAAGTCTGACTAGGTGTGTGTTGGGGGTATAAGGAACCCATGAAGGGTAATAGCTAAGAGTAGAAGTAGAGGTGGCCTTGCATCCCCTCAGCAACAGAATGAGTTATATTGACTGATAATAGTGCTCAGGAATCTGGGCCTAGGGAGGAAGACTTTGTAATAAGCATAAAGATGGGTTCTATTAATTTGAGAATGTGAAGTACATGGGACCTCTGTCATAAGGATGGATTCACTGAGAAACAATGCTCGGGATTAGGACCTAAACAATGCTCAGGATTCAGGTGACACCTGGCTCCTTAGAATCACAAAGAATCACCAGCTTGTTAGACTACATCAATTCCAGCTTTTTGGGTGAACAGGTGCCAGTCATTTTCTTCCCTTGGAGAAAAAAGCCTGCATATTTAAGAATTCTGGTTTTCTAATGCTTTCTGTAAGCCGTGCCTCCGACAACTACACACCGAAGCTGCAGGCACATGGATCTTGGATGTCCTTCCCTCTAGAACTTCAAAATGAATTTCTGTTGTTTATAAAGAACCAAGTCCTGGGTACTTTGTTACAGCAGGATAATGGACTGGGGTAGCAGTTTGGTAAGAAAAATAGCAAGCAATATTGTGAAGACTGGTTTTTGTGCATCTCTGACAGTACCAGATTAAATGTGCATTAAGATTAGATGGCTAGGGTTATTTGGTGTCAAGCTCTGTCACTCTAAGCTGATAAAGCAGCAGAAGAAAGCCCTGTATCATTTCCTTGCAGCCCTTCACTTCTAACCCAACAGTAGTCTTGAAGGTTAGCCTCATTCCCAGGTGGAATGTCTTCTTCCTGAAATTTATCTTTAAGTTATTACGTAGAGCTCCAGGGAGCAAAAACCAAAAGAGCCTCAACCAGGAGATTGCCTGTGGGGGTGGGACAGAAGCAGGCAAAACTAGGAATTGGTGGAGCTAAGGTAACACCAATGTTTTTCTTTTTTTTTTTTTTTTTTTTTTTTTGGTTTTTCGAGACAGGGTTTCTCTGTAGCTTTGGAGCCTGTCCTGGAACTAGCTCTTGTAGACCAGGCTGGTCTCGAACTCACAGAGATCCTCCTGCCTCTGCCTCCCTAGTGCTGGGATTAAAGGCGTGGGCCACCGTCGCCTGGCAAGGTAACACCAATTTTCATATCCTCAGCCTTTGTGATTTTATTTTTCATCATTTAAAATTTGATGATTAGAGAGTTATCTTAAAGAGAGTTGCTCTAAATCGTTTTCCTTTAAACAGTGTTTTCCAACCACCTGTCTGGGAACTTTCCCAGAACTCAGGCACAGAGTTATGTGACTTTGCTGGAAATGACCTTCAATTTTCTTTGCTTAGCAAAACCATATGTGGTTCTGATAGCCAGGGCCAGCTGCCTTTCACCTCCATGAAGCCCTCCATGACCCTCCAGCTTCAAGCACTTAGTTGAAGTTTATTTTTTTCTAATAATATTTCTTTATACTCATAGATCAGTGCCTTATTCATCGTCAGAGAAGCTTCCTCCTGCAGCAGATGGGAACAAATACAGAGACCCACAGCCAGACATTACACACATAGAGAGAACTTAGAACACACAGCTTTAAGTGGAATGTCTCTATCAAATCCCTCCCCTCAGAGCTCAGGAAACCCCTCAGAAGAGGAGGTGGAAAGAGCATGAGAGCCAGAGGGGATGGAGGACACCAGGAGAACATGATTCTCTAAATCAGTTTAGCAAAACTCATGACTTCACAGAGATTGAAGCAGCAGTTACAGGGCCTACACAAGTCTGCACCAGGTCCACTGCATATGTTATAGCTTTCAGTTTAGTACTTTTATGGAAATTCTGCATGTATGAGCAAGCGGGCCTCTGATTTTTGTCCCTTCTCTTGGGGCTCTTTTCCTTCTGTTGGTTTGCCTTGTCCAACTTTGATAGGATGAATTTTGTTTTATGTGGGGCTACAGTCCAGTCTTGTGGAGGCATCTTCCCAACTGGGGATCTCTCCACTCAAATGAATCTAGCCTATGCCAAATTGATGTAAATTTAGCCAGCTCAGCATCCTGAGTCCTGCCACACCTGGCCCTTTGTGCTGCTAAAAGTGCAGATTGTTTTTTATTTCTGTTTTATATTTCTGTTTTTATTTTTTATTTCTGTTTTTTTATTTTTAGTGAGCTCTACATTTTTCTTTGCTCCCCTCCTTACTTCTCCCTCCCCCTTCAACCCTCTCCCAAGGTCCCCATGCTCCCAATTTACTCAGATCTTGTCTTTTTCTACTTCCCATGTAGATTAGCTCTATATATGTCCCTCTTACGGTCCTCATTGTTGTCTAGGTTCTCTGGGATTGAATTTGTGGGATGGTTTTCTTTGCTTTATGTTTAAAAACCACTTATGAGTGAGTACATGTGATAATCGTCTTTCTGTGTCTGGGTTACCTCACTCAAAATGATGTTTTTTAGCTCCATCCATTTGTCTGCAAAATTCAAGATGTTGTGATGGAGGACTCTCATTGGCTAATAAAGAAACTGCCTTGGCTTTTTGATAGTGCAGGATTTAGATAGGTGGAATAGACAGAACAGAATGCTGGGAAGAAGGGAAGTGAGGCAACTGCCTCAAGCAGTCACCATGACTCTCCTCTCTGAAATGGATGCAGGCTAGAATCTTCACATAAGCCATCCCTTGTGGTGCTACACAGATTACTAAATATGGGTTAATCAAGATGTGAGAGAATTAGCTAATAAGAGGCTGAAACTAATGGGCCAGACAGTGTTTAAATGAATATAGTTTATGTGTTGTTATTTCGGGGCATAAGCTAACCAGGCAGCTGGGAGCCAGGCAGGACGAAAAGCAGGTCTGCCCACTGCTCCTCACTACAATGTTGTTTTTTTCTGCTATGCAGCACTCCATTGTGTAAATGTACCACATTTTCCTTATCCATTCTTTGGTTGAGGGGCATTTAGGTTGCTTCCAGGTTCTGCCTATGACAAACAATGCTGCTATGAGCATAGTTGAACACATGTCTTCGTGGCATGATTGAGCATCCTTTGGATATATACCAAATGTGGTATTACTGGGTCTTGAGGAAGGTTGTTTCCATAAAAAGAGTTTGGCAATGTTCCTTCTGTTTCTATTGTGTGGGATAAATTGAGGAGTATTGGTATTAGTTCTTCTTTGAAAATCTTGTAGAATTCTGAGCTGAAACAATCTGGTCCTGGGCTTTTTTTTGGTTGGGAGACTTTTAATGACTGTTTCTATTTCTTCAGCAGTTACAGGTCTGTTTAATTTGCTTATCTGAAGCTTGTTCTTAAGGTATTTCATGGCCATTTCCATGGCTGTTTTTTGAGTGTCTTGAAATACAAAACAGCAGTGCCTATTCATGATTTACTCTCCATTCTCTAGCATTGTGCTGGGTAGTAGAAAATTCATAACAATCCTTTGCAAACACATCCTTGACATCTTCCCTTTGTGATTTTTCTCCTATCTCATAATGATATATTGTATTTTAATCATTATTTTACCACCTCTAACACTGGCATTTAAGTTATGATTTCTATTGATCTGAGGGGTCTTTGAAGTTCATTTTAATCAGATTTTTGCATTTCAGTGAAGGAGGACTAAGCTATCCCATATGACTCGCTCCAGATAATCTTGGTTTTCTGTAAGCATAAGCAGGGAACTTTAGTGCACGTTTGACTAAAATGTGTTACCAATATTTATCTTTTACTAAATTACACAGCAATGTCTATGAAGAGTTAAAATTTAAAAACCCCATATATTTAAAAATAAAATAGATTAGAGTATTCATAAGTTCTTGTGATAAAGTGTGTGTGTGTGTGTGTGTGTGTGTGAGTGTGTTTTACGATATCAGTGCAAAAGTGATTTTTATTTTAAGATAAGGTCTCACTTCATAGCCCAGAATGGCCTGGAGCTCTCTATATTGTACAGAATATCCCTGAACTTGCAACAACTTACTGTTTTAGCATCCTGTATATTGATATTATATACATTATGTATGCACTACCATTCTCAGTGAAATATTCAGTTTTAGTTTCTTGCCTAGCTTTCAAAAGCATTAAGGCATCATGTAAGAAAATGGATCTATCTCTGAATCTCAATTATGACCAGTGTGAAATACCAAGAACTTACTTAGCAACAGAAATTACTGTGTCACAAATTTTATTCCTAGTGTTTATCATCAACCTTCATATGGATGAGATGCCCAGGAGGTTCCACTTCTCCCTGGGGGGACTAGGGCAGTTCACTATTGTTACAGGACATCCCACGAGCCACATTTCCCTTGTGGGTTCCTGAGGCTCAACTCCTCCCTGAAGGGGTTATTGGCAGTTAACTGTTATTGCAGGAGACTTCCTTGTGGCCCACCCCTTCCTGAGGGTCTAGGACAGTTAACTGTTGTTGGAGGAGTGGCTTTTGAGAATCCCTCAAGGGATCTATGAAGTGCACCCATCCCTGAGGGTCTAGGACAGTTAACTGCTTTTAGAAGAGGAATATGTGAATAACTGTCACTGGAGGAGAGGCTTATGAGGTCCCACCCCTCCCTGAGGGTCTAGGACAGTTAACTGTTTTTAGAAGAGGAGCACGTGAACACCTACCCCCATGAGGGGCTCATGAGTTCCTACCCTTCCCTCCTGATTGTTCGGAGAGAGGTGTCCTTCATTTTTCAGTGATGTAGATAGGCACAGATAAGTTGTCCTTTCTCCAGTAAATAACTTCCTACTCATGCTTAAACAAGAATCCCTTTATTAAACTCAGTAGGTAACACACACAGAGATGAAAGTGGGAATGGGACATGGAAAGAAGAACAGTTCTAATGAGAAAGGAAAAAGGATGAGGGAGGGGTTACAATGACTAAACGTTAAACAATTAACGCATGTCTTCATATTCAGAAATTTCACTCAATTTGTCTGGACTCTTCCTATTGCATGAAGACACACCAGTAGATGACAAGAAGGGAAACAGGCTGTCTACAGATGACCTGGCAGCCAAATACATACATGTTCATTGGAAACCACAAGAAAGGCAAAACCTGCCTTTCTTTCTGGGCGGGAAAGTAATGAGTCATCATATCCTTGTGATAACTAGAATCATCCATTCATAAACCCTGAGTAATAGCTTTTCACTTCTTGGAACTAATGAGCCATTATTTCACTTTCCAACTCCTGGTATGTCCAGCTGCCAAGTGCGATGTGCTGGCATCTTCTGGTCTCTGATCACATCTAATAAATGGTACTTGGCTCCTGGTGCTGCCTCAGAAAAGAAAGAAATATTCACACCTTTGACCAACAGCTGTGGAGGTTGAAGCCCTTTTCAACGGAGGAATGAACTTCTCAGTGCAATATATAAGAAGTGTGAAACAGATTGTCTGACCTTCTTGAAATAGCAAAGGTCACCTGAGCCTGGCTGTGTCGCACATGTTCTGGCCTCAGCCTGTTAAAATTGAAAAGGCCTTTTTCTCCATTCAGTCTGTATAAAGTGAACTATATCCCAGGTTATTATTTGGTTGAGATCTCAGTTAAGATCTGAATGTATTTAATGATGTTGAGTCCCCTAATTTCTCATCCAAGGAATTTATGCTGGCCTCCTATTACATAAAAATCTGCCATATGAACAATTTTTTTTTAAAAAAAATTTGCTTGTATTTGCCATGATAAATGAATCATCAGACAAATATAACAATATACTTTACAGGTAACTTAAAAAGAAAGAGCTCTATGTATATGGATTTTTTTTAGAAAGACTGTTACATATCACTTTGGGTGCTAATGTAACCTACAGACTCATTCAGTTACTAATTCAGGACTGGTTAATGTTTTCAACTTATGAATAACATTTAGTTCTTTCTATCTCTTCATCCTTTATGTCACAGGCATGTACAGACATTGGACCTCCCAGCCCAAGGTTTCATCCCCATACCAGAAAATCCACTGCTAACCTAGCACTATCATGCTAACTGTATTTCCTAGACAAATTCAGACGTAGGAGTTCTTGGTCCAGAAGCCTAGGCAGAAGCTAAAATGGTGAATGAAATGATCAGTGGAAGAGTGGCAGGAACCCTGAGTTCTAACAACTTACCCATGGTCGTTATTTTCTTTGTAATGTTGGAAAAAACACTTCAACATAATCTGGCCTTCACTTTTTCTTCTGTAAAGGAGGAGATTGACTACATATTCTCTAGAGGACTATAATTTTATATTTCTGATTTATAGAATTTAACTTATTTATATTATACCAAATTAAAAAGTTTACTTCTCTGGAACTTTATAAGGGTAGCTCAGGACTCCTGATACTTTAATTTGATATATTTATAAATCTTGTTTCTCAAATATCTGTTATCTCTCCCTAATTTTTCTCCCAACTCTTCCTGGTTCAAGCTCTTGCCCTTTCCCTCTGTGTCTCTAATTCTAATTCTCTAATTTTGATTTTTAAGAACCCCCCTCAGTCCAGTTTGTGCTGTTCCACACTCATTGTTTTGGGACCATGCATTGCAGTGGTAATAAAACGCCATAAGCAAGGCAACTTATACAAGGGTTTATTTGGGTTTATAACTCCAGGGTTATGGTTTGTGAGGACTGAGCAAAAGAATGCAGGTTTAATCAGCAGCTGAGAGCTCATATCTTGAACTGAAAGCAGAAAGAAGAGAGCATCCTGAGAATGATGTATGGATTTTGAAAACTCTAAACCCACTTCCTAGTAATGTATTTCTTCTAGCAAAGCCTTCTCCTAAATCTACGCCATCAGTGTCATCACCTGTGAGACCATACATTTAAATGCCATGATTATGGGAAACATTTCATTCAAATTATCACATTCCACTTCCTGCCCCCACCCCATAGGCTCCTGGTCATATCATAATGCATTTAGTTCTCCTTTCTAAAGTCCCCATAGTCTCTCAGTCTCAACACTGTTTAAAAGTCCAAAACCTCTTCTGAGACCCAAGGCAATTTCATAATTATAAAGAAGCAAATTACACAACTTCTTACATATAACGGCATAGCATATACACTGCCATTCTACAGGGGATGAATAGAGGCGTAGTGAGAGAATGAATGCTGGACCAGAGCAGACTGAAAGAAACTACACAGAACAATCAGCAAATTCTGTATCTCCAGGTTGGATGTCTGAGAAATTAATTCCAAAAAGCCTAGATGGCTCTGTCCTTCTATCTTTACTTCCTGTAACATGTTTTTTTTTTCTCTTGGACTGTTTGTACTCCATGTATTCAGCTCTTCTTGATAGATATCTCACAGTTCTAGCATCTGCAACAGGATGTGAAAAACTGCTTTAAAGAAATGGAAAAGACAAACAAAACGGTAGAAGAAATAAATAAATCTCTCAAAGATACCCAAGAAAACCAAGAAAAAGCATTCAAACAGGTAATGGAAACAGTTCAAGACTTGAAAAATAAAATGGAGGTAATGAAGAAAACACAAACCGAGGGAAGGCTGGATATGGAAAATCTGGGTAAACGAACTGGAACAACAGAGATAAGTATAACCAACAGAATACAAGAAATAGAAGAAAGAATCTCAGACGCTGAAGATACTATAGAGGAAATAAACTCATTGATTAAAGAAAATAACAAATCCAACAAATTCTTTTTTTAAATTTATTTATTAAAAATTTCCACCTCCTTCCCACCTCCCATTTCCATCCCCCCACTCCCCCTCCCCTTCACCCTCCAGTCCTAAGAGCAGTCAGGTTTCCCTGCCCTGTGGGAAGTCCAAGGTCCTCGCCCTCCATCCTAGTCTAGGAAGGTGAGCATCCAAACAAACCAGGCTCCCACAAAGCCAGTCCATGCAGTAGAATCCAAACCCAGTGCCATTGTCCTTGGATTTTCAGTCAGCTCTCATTGACAGTCACATTCAGAGAGTCCAGTTTGATCACATGCTCCATCAGTGCCAGTGCAACCACTTTGGAAATCAGTGTGGCCTTTCTCAGGAAACTGGGAGTCAACCTACCTCAGGATCCAGCAATTCCACTCTTGGGAATATACCCAAGAGATGCCCAATCATACTACAAAAGCATTTGTTCAACTATGTTCACAGCAGCACTATTTGTAATAGCCAGAACCTGGAAACAACCTAGGTGCCCCTCAATAGAAGAATGGATAAAGAAGGTGTGGCAATATACACTTTAGAGTTCTACTCAGCGGTAAAAAACAATGACATCTTGAATTTTGCATGCAAATGGATGAGTGAGATAACAAAGTCCCCCAATGAGGAATATGGTATGTTCTCACTCATAAGTAGATTCTAGCCATAAACAAAGGACATTGAGTCTATAGTTCGTGATCCTAGAGAAGCTAAATAAGAAGGTATACTCAAAGAAAAACATATATTTATCCTCCTGGATATTGGAAGTAGACAAGATCGCTGGGCAAAAGTTGGGAGCAGGGGGGTGGGGTTGGGTTGGAGGGAAGGGGAGATGGGGAGAGAGAAGGGAGAAAGGGAGGATTAGGGAGAGCTTGGGGGAGTGGGATGGTTGAGACGGAGGAAGGGTGGGTATGGGAGCAGGGAAGAAGATAACTAAGGGAGCCATTTTTTGGGTTGGCAAGAGTCTTGGCTCTAGAGGGGTTCCCATGTGTCCAAGGAAATATCCCCAGCTAGGTCCTTGGGCAGCAGAGGAGAGGGTGCCTGAACTGGCCTTATCCCATAGCCACACTGATTAATATCTTGCATATCACCATAGAACCTTCATCTGGCGATGGATGGAGATAGAGACAGAGACCCACACTGGAGCACTGGACTGAGCTCCCAAGGTCCAGATGAAGAGCAGAAGGAGGGAGAACATGAGCAAGGAAGTCAGGACCGCAAGGGGTGTGTCCATCCACTGAGATGGTGGGACTGATCTAATGGAAGCTCACCCAAACCAGCTGGATTGGGACTGAACAAACATGTGAACAACCAGACTCTCTAAATGTGTCTGACAATGAGGATGGACTGAGAAGCCATTGATAATGGTACTGGGTTTTGATTCTACTGCATGTTCTGGCTTTTTTGGAGCCTAGTCTTTTTGGATGCACACCTTCCTAGACCTTGATGGAGGGGGGAGGGCCTTTGACTTCCCACAGGGCAGGGAACCCTGACTTCTCTTAGGACTGGAGAGGGAAAGGGAGGGAAAGTAGGGGGAGGGGGAGGAAAATGGGAGGAGGAAAGGAGGTGGAAATTTTTAATAAATAAATAAATTTAGAAAAAGAACATCCATAGTCCATTTTTGGAAATGTGGGCATAGTTTTTCAGTCTACTTCCTGCTGGTTGAGGTTGCTGATAATCTTATGGGGACCTAAAGAAAATTTAGGATTATGATCAAGTACTGACTGGAGTATCCCGTGAGTCTTGATCATCTCAGGCAGCAGTCTTGAATCTGTTCTGGATGTAGAACTTAGACATCCGGGCCATCTGTTCCTACCAGAGATTTCTCAGGTGGTCTTCTTTGATCAAACCTGATTTTTCTTCTCAGAATGAATCCACAGCCTCTCATTTCCTGTGGAACCAAAAGCAAAATCTCTTCTCCAAAGTAACATACCTTTTGAGTTCAATTTTGAAGTCAAGGTATTTTCAAAATATCTTTCTTGGATTAATTTAGCAGCATTTATAAACAAATATCTTTTTATCAGCTGTTGCTCCTTCCTCAGCATTCACATAATTTAAAGAGGGCATAATAACATACAGTATCCAGATTCTCTGTGTATTTTACATCTTTATGTGGCTTTACTTTAACCTCTATTTCTTTTATTTTTACTTTTACATTTTGAGACAGGTTCTCTGTATATCTTTGGCTGTCCTGGAACTAGCACTTGTAGACCAGGCTGGTCTTGAGCTCGCAGAGATCCGCCTGCCTCTCCCTCCCAACTGCTGGGCCTTTAATCCCAGCACCAGGTGTAGACATAAGTCACAAAACAATCCCACACCAGTTTGGAATTGTGATTAATAAAAGGGTTCTTTATTTAAGGGGAAAACTTACAGATCACTGTCCTAGACAACAGCCCTCTGCATGACCAGGAACAGAGTCTAGTAGCCAGAAGCAAGAGAGTTAGAGCAGGGCTACTGCTGCTTTTTAAAGCAAAAGAGACCATGCCCAAGTGGGCTGGTATCTTAAAGACTATTGGCTGAAGGAGTGGAAGGGGCTCCGGCAGTACTTCTTTCTTTCTTTCTTTAGAAAACAAACATGCAACAATAACAAAAAACAGAATAAAAAAATAAGATCACAAGAAACTACACACACACACACACACACACACACACACACCATAAAAACAAAATATCGGAAAATATAACATATAAGCAAAGACCAATAAGATAAAAAATCATTTCAGAGATATTTGCGTAGTCTCATCATTTGTCATGACTTGGTAACTCAGGACTCAGTGTCCTGGTAAAAGATCAAGGTGGTCACTGTGTATCATTACATTGATAATATATGCTAACATCTTTTTTTCTTACAGATTTCACATTTATGGCTGTGAATCTTAGAGCTGCTCTGGAAGCTTCTCTAAAATCATGAGGATGAAGAGTGAATGACTTTAGAGTAAAAGGATCTGGCTTATCTGTAACAAAGGAGTGAACTATATACTAGTCTTCTATTAATGAAGTTACAGGAGATCTTGGACAAGTAATACATATTCTCTCTCTCTTCTTCTCTGTCTCTCTCTCTCTCTCTCTCTGTCCTTCTCTCTTGTAAGCATGCATGTGCACACACACACACACAAACACACACACACACACACACACAAGATATGGTCCCTAAAATGTAAATGTATAGTATGCTGTTACTTTCAGTAGAGGCTACAAAGACACATTACAGGTATACAATTGTTTATTAATGTTATTACACAAAAATGATGGTTGAAACAGCCTGTATGCTTGATTAAGTATTATATGGCTTGTAGTTATAGATAAACCTTCCCTACTCCATTTGTATACTGGATTGATAGTTGGACCATTGGCTCCTGTGGGATTATTACCTATGGGGAAAGCCCCTGATGCTTAGACTAGATAAAGCCTGAGAACCTGAAAGTCCTACAGACATAGAGAGCTAGTAGTGAGCTTGAGGCGACAGGTACTGAAAGCCTTGAGAATCTATAAGATTTTAAAGCCTACACAGTATAGAGAGCTAACATAGGACCTGAGAGCCTAGGGAATCCACAGAATCTGAAATCCTGGAAAACCTACGTAATCTAGAGAGCTAGTTGAGCCTGAGAAACTTACAAAGCCAAAGAGCCAAGGAAACAGACAGTGTAGAGAGCTAAATTGAACCAGAGAGCATATTGGGCCTACCAATGTAAGAAAACTGCAAGGTCTAAGAACCTATGGAGACAAAATAGCTTAGAGAGAGAGAGAGAGAGAGAGAGAGAGAGAGAGAGAGAGAGAGAGAGAGAGGAGGAGGAGGAGGAGGAGGAGGAGGAGGAGAAGAAGAAGAAGAAGAAGAAGAAGAAGAAGAAGAAGAAGAAGAAGAAGAAGAAGAAGAAGAAGAAGAAGAAGAAGAAGAAGAAATGAAGAAATAGCAGCAGTTAGGACAGCCTGGAAATTTATTCTATAGGGCCTGAATGCATGGAAAAACCCTACAAAATATAGAGGGTAGTATTTATTTATTCTCTTAATTTGCATAATGGACAGAAATTACACCATTATGGTTCTTGTCTGAATGCTAGCCAGTAGTCTTGAATATAGTAGAGCTGACAGCAAAATGAACCATAGAAGCCCATCCATCTCAAGGTTTCAGAGAGAGAATCAAGGACTTTAAAAGCAACTATCCTCATCCTAATAACTTGCCTGAGACTAGATTTAAAAATGTAACAGACTAATTTCTTTGGTGAATAAAATTTCAAGATAACATGATGTTGAATCCATGCCATAGTTGCTAATGATAACACTTATATGGGCCTATAATGAAGGAAAAGAAAGTGGGACAGAAAGAAATGCAAAATGCACAGTTTGGAGAGACAAATAATATTAATAATCTTAATGTTATAGTAAAGGTATCTTCTGAAAGAAAGGCTGTAATTACTATAGAGATTAGTGACATTAAAAAGAGGCCTGCTCTGCACTGGATCATAGGGAAGATTGCCCACAGCACAGGATCCATCCCAGCTAAGTGTTCTGGCTAGTTTTATGTCTACTTGATGAAGCTAGAGTCATCTGAAAGGAGGGAATCTCAGTTGCGAAAATGCCTCCATAAGATTCAACGGTAAAGCATTTTCTTAATTAGCAATCAATGGGTGAGGGCCCAGCCCATTATGGGTGGTGCCATCCCTGGTCTGATGGTCCTGGGTTCAATAGGAAAGCTGAGCAAGCCATGATGAGAAAGTCAGTAAGAAGCACTGTGGCCTCTGCTTCCATTCTTGCCTCCAGGTTCCTGCCCTGCTTTAATTCCTGTCTGACTTCTTGTAGTGTTAGACTATAATATAGAAGTATAAGTTAAATAAACCCTTCCCTCCATAACTTGCTTTCATTTATGGTGTTTCATCATAGCAATTCTAATACTAACTAGGTCGCTAAGCTTCCAACTTGTGAAAAGAAAAGGCCTGTGTTAAGTATCAAACCCTCAGACTAAGGGCTGAGGTGCCTATTTAACATATCAAAGTGGACCTGGCTGCAAGGTTCTCCCAACATCCCTTAGTATCTATCTGTTACAGAGTATGCCTGGCATACCTGGCCCCCTATCCTGAACTCTTTAGCCCAGGGGTTTGGGTGCCCTTCCCCCAGAGGCTCTTCCGTGTATAATCCAGACATTTTGGCTCTCTGTCCCTTTTGCACCTTTATCCTCTCTTGGCTGCTGCACCTGGTTCCTCTCTCTTATGCTCCACCTACCATCCGACATGACGCAGTTCAGTCTGGTCATGTCCGCCTGGACTCTCCCAGATGTCCCTGCCTCTGACTATGCTCTCTCAAATATCTACAACAAACTTTCTCCTCCACCAAACCCAAGAGCAGGCATGTCCTTTCCTTTCCTTTGGTTTCTTTCTTTCTGAAAAGTTCACTAATGATTTTTTTTCTATCCCAAAAAGCAACCACAAACAAAACCTGCTGCTACTGTAATTCATGATTGTGAGAAACCATCCAAAGCTGACGGCTGAACTTGACAGTGTCAGCCATCTGGTATTGGCTTCAGCGGCATGAGGGACAAAACAGCAAGGGGATCCTGGAATCTTCCTCTGTGGTTCGAGAGAACTACTGCTGGCCAGGTAGCATGTGGCAAAAAAAAAGTCCCTGCATGAAAGCCCCAATAAGATTGGGAATGCTAAGGGACCATTTAATGAAACTGCAAAGGTAATGTCTGGTTTGTAGTGGAGACAACACAATGTTGGAGATGCCAGAGCCATAAGATAGCTTCAGTATTTCTTCACTATGGCTCCATTTCTCTATTTTAGAATGCCAGTGTTCATTATGTGCCATTATGTCTTGGAAGGATGTAACTTACTTTTTGATTTTACAGTGGGTTAGAATTAAGAGATTGCCTTGAGTTCCTTTCTTAGTTTACTATCTATTGCTGTGGCTAACCACCACGACCAAAAACAACTTTGGGAGGAAAGGGCTTATTTTACCTTACAGCTTGAAGTTTAAAGTAGAAAGTCAGGACAAGAACCTGAAGGTAAGAACTGAAGAAGAAGCTGCATTCAACCTGATTCCTTATACAACCCAGTGTTGTGTGATGTTTAATCTTTTGGTTTTTTTGCGAGGCCTACCACACTGCTCCCAAATAAATCACATGGATGCTTATTATTACTTATGATTGCCCAGCCTTAGCTTGACTTGTTTCTTGCTTTATTTAAATTACCCCAACTACTTTTGGCCTCAGGCCTTTTATCTTTCTCTATTTCTGTATACCTTTCTTTACTTCTTTCTCTGGGGCTTGCTGTGTGTAGCTGGGTGGCAAACCCCTGATGTGCTTCTCTCCTTGTTCTCTTGCTCCTTCTTCTCGCTCCCAGATTTTTCTATTTGTACTCTCGACTGCTAGCCCAACGTATCCTTGCTCCTGCATTGCTTTTGGCTGTTCATCTCGTTATTGGGGCCATCAGGTGTTTTAGACAGGCAAATAATCATAGTCGCAGTTAATCAGTGTAAACAAAAGTAACACACCTGTAGGCTTATTCTTAGGAGACACTGAAAGAAAATTTAAAATCTTAAGCTTGTGAATAAATAGTAAGCAGACTCTGCTCTACCAGCTTATGAGAACGCCATTGATCAGTACTAAACCTCTGAACTTTTCAAATCCTAGTGTAGCAATAGCATAGAAGGGGGGGGAGAAATCGGAAACATTTTCCATTTTTCACACATTTTAACTCACAGCTTTCCAACTTGCATTTACACATCATAAATCCTTGTCTTAAGCCACTGGAACTTTTTACTTGAGCTTTCATAGTCTCAGACCTTTATCTTAGAACACTTAGATCCTCAGACCTTTATCTTAGAACACTTAGATCCTCAGACCTTTATATATCTCAGAACATTTTCTTAGACCCTCAAAACTTGCATAGACTTTTAACCCTTTTCCTTTCCATCTAATCATTTACCAAGACTCCAGTAGTTATTACCGACAGCAGTCATTGCAAGTCATTGAGTTCCTTCAGTGGAAAGTTACATCTGAAACCTGCTTATCTCTTAATATGAAGCCAGAGATGATGATGTCACATGAGCTCCATCCTCTCTAACACTAGCAAAGATGGCTGCCACTATGTGGTTTCCAGCCATGTGGCTGCCCAAATATGGTGGCAATACATGCTTATATTCCAAAAGGAAATCATGCCACATGGTTCCTTTAAGATACCTACACATAGAGTTTGAAGTCTCAACTTGATTGTTACCAATTTTAAGGTAACTTTATTCATAGATTTTAGACTTTTAACCATATCCAATAAAATTTGGGCTATGGACAACTCTGCCTCATCTGTATCTGGTTCTATGGACAGAGGAAAAAGGTATTCATGCCTTTTAACCCAAATCTATTGCTTTTATTAGACTCAATTGTGTAAGTCATATTCCAACTTTTTTGTTGTGGTTGGCTCTGTTTTGTCTTTGTTTTTAATTTATGAAAGGCTGGCTCGAAGCAAGTCACGCTAAGGATAGGCATTTCTAAGTAACAAAAAGTCTCTGTGTATTTATTTGGGAGCTGTGTGTCAGGGCCCCAAAGAGAGAAGAGTATAGGAGTATAAAGCACACACATTTCACTATCACTACCTTAATATTGGCATGTTTTTTTTCCTCCAGGAGGAGCTCACATTGCAGGACCCAGCCACGCCAAGCTCAATATAGGCCCAATTTTCGTCAGTTTGCTCTATAGCAACAACCACCTGGTTCCAAGAAAGACCTCAAACCGAGATCAACCAGGCGCTACCCAGAAACAGATCATCCAAAGGAAATTCCTAACGTTCCAACCATTGTAGACAGGATCACAGGCTAGCACACACCCATCGCTTTTCACCAGGACACCCCTAGGCAAATGTAAACCAATAAGAGGCATTGAACCTTAGAAATCCCTCACGCCAATCTCTGCTATTATACAAACCCCACCCCTAACTGAGTTCAGGGCTCTCTGATTGTGCCAATACATTCGACACACGGAGAGTTCGAGTTCGAACTTGAATAAAAATAAAGGCTCTTTGCTTTAAAAAAAAAAAAGTAACACACCTGAAAATAATATTTCCCAACAACTCACAGTCATCTGCCAAGGAGTGGCGTTTCCACTGACTGTTCTGGGCCCTCCCACATCAATCATTAATCAAGAACATGCCTTATAAATTTACCTATAAGCAGTCTGTTGGAGGTATTTTCTCAAATGAGGTTCCTCTTCCCAGATATCTAACTTTGTCAAGTTGACAAAAAGAAAAAGAAAGGAAGGAAGAGATGGAGAAAGGAAGAAAGAAATAAAAAAATGAGAAAAAGAAAGAGGACCCCCTCAGAAGAGATTTCAGACTTTCAATAATTGTCTATACTTTAAATGACTATTGGGGGTGGCTCTTGAAGATTGACTCCTCTGGGCATAGGAGTGGAATATATTATGATTTGAATGAGAAATGTTCCCCATTGGCTCAGGTCTCTGAACATTTGGTCCACAGTTGGTAGCTCTATATGGAGAGGTTATGGTGAAGTCCAGCCTTGTAGGACAAAGTATGTCCCTGGGTTTGGGTATTGAAAATTTAAAATACCTTTCACTTTCAGTTCACTCCTTGCTTTGTGTTTGCTGTTAAAGGTGTGGATTTTAGCTCCATGTTCCTGTCATCATGAGTGCTGCTTGCTGATATGCCTCTACCACACCACGATAGATTTTGATATATCTGGAACCACAAGCCAAATAAACTCTGTTTCTTTTGGTCATTTCCTTTTTAAATCACAGCAACAGAAAAGTAACTAATAGACACCCACTTCCTAGGACTCGTGGTTGACTGCACTAGACCTGTGCAGGATTAAGTCAGTCAATATTCTAGCATGATGGGGGAGGGACTCAGCCTTACCCCTTACTAAAGATCTATTGGCAGTTGATGACTGTTAGGGACAGGAGAATCAGTTTTCTTCAAGGGTGTGTTCCCTTTTAGGGTTGCCCATCATCCCCTGAATGGTCTTACATGAGTATCACAAGTTGGTCTCAGCATATTATTAAAAAAATATGAGTTGGGACTGGAGATATCGCTTGGAAGTTAAGAATACTGGTAACTGTAGTAGGGAGGCCACGTGTCCATTTCCAGGCTTCCCAGACTCCCAAATTAACCACACAGAAATTGTATTAATTAAATCACTGCTTGCTCCATTAGCTCTAGCTTCTCATTGGCTAATTCTTACATATTAATTTAACCCATCTCCATTAATCTGTATATTGCCATGTGGCAGTGGCTTACCGGCAAAGTTTTGGCATGTCTGTGTCTGGCGTCAGCTCCATGGCTTCTCCCTGAATCTGCCTCCTTTTTTCCAGCACTCAATTTAGTTTTCCTCGCCTAGCTCTATTCTACCCTATCACAGACTTAAGACAGTTTCTTTATTAACCAATAGTATTCACAGCATACAGAGGGGAATCCCACATCAGGTAGCTTTTCCAGAGAACCTGGGTTTGATTATCAGCAGTTCATAACCATCTGACCCTCCAGTTCCAAGAGATCTAATGACATCTTCTGGTTTCCACAGGCACTAGGCATGCACATGGGCACAGACACATGTTCAGGCAAAATACCCATATGCATACATCTTTTTTTAAAGGGATGATTAGATGAAATTGAAAGAGGGACATGAGGTGGATATTCAGGATGAATTGGAAAGGGAAATGGTTGGTGGATATGGTCACAATATATTGTATACATGTATGAAATTCTCAATAAGTAGGCATTTAAAAGTACTTAAATTATCTGAAAAAAGAAAAATATGGTTGTGTGAACCATTTACATGATTTTTTCTTTGTTATTTTATGATTCTGAAAATCAAACTCAAAGCCCTACTGATGCCAGTCAAGAGCTTTACCACTGAGCCACACCCCTAGTATGAATTTCTTTTCTAATTTTTAAGTGAATTTCTTATTAACAAAATGAACATAAGTTATTCACTTCAGGTTCCAAATTATTTATGTATATTAAGGATATCTATACATTATCTATTTATCATTCATAGCTATCTACCTGTCTATCTTTATAATTTACATTTACATGGTTCCCAACATTAGATGGTTTGACTTACAGTGTTTTTAACTTTATAATGGTATAAAAGTGATATGTATGCAGTAGAAATCACACTTTGAAGTTTGAACTTGGACCCTAATGGTATGTGAACCATACATTCTTTATCTATTGTCATGCTGACAAATAGCAACAAAAAACAGGTTCCCATAAGCCTTATGGTCATCAAACAACCCATACTGTTCAGTGTGTAGGTTATTATCTGGGATGTTTGGCAGGTTAGGAATATTCAGTGCATTTCTGATAAGATTTTCAATTTGCCATGTATTTATTGAAATATACGCCATCATTAGGTGAGAAACAGCATCACAAAGTTGGCTATGGCTCAAAAAATCAGATCAAATATTTTTTTTATCACAGGAAACAACAATTTAAAGCAATGAACACACAGATGGATGTTTGGATGGCTCTACTGTTCAAGGTTCACCCTTGTTTCTCTATTACCATTCTTAACATATTGCCAATATCTCTTCCTCTTTCTTCTTCTTTGTTTTCAAAAACTTGACATTGTGCCTGCTAGAAGAATGTCCAAGATCTATGTAGGGGGCAGAAAACTATCCTTCTTCAGTTCATCTGGAAGCCCAGGTACCCAGATACTTGCTAGGTAGGCTCAATTATGGAGGTGAGTGAGAAGTTTGTGGCACCTAGTGAAGATTTTCAACCCTCAACCTCAAAGGATTAGAAGGTTAGTGCCCTCACTTCCCATCAAGCAGGTGGAAAAGCTGCAGGTCAGCTAATTTCATGGAGATATGGAAAGGTGAGGGGACTAGAGCTAAGTGCCCTTTCTTTATCCTTAAGCAGGTTCCCTTCCCATGGGACTCTGGTCATTGCCTGGCCTGGAACGAATTTCCTCCTCAACCCACAGCTTTTCCTCATAATACCGCCTTCACTTGTTTACATCCCCTCTGTGTGAGAGGATGTCCTCACACTGCTGTCCTTGCAGGAGGAAAAAGGATTTAAGAAGAAAAGAAGACCCCAGCAGCAAAGGAGGCTAAGGTGAAGGACCTGTGGGAAGATGCTGAAAATCTGTGCAAAAGATCAGGGAAAGCGAGGGACTTGTGGGAAGGCACTGAAATCCCGTAGGGAGAAATCAGCAAAAGGCACCCATTTATCATGGCCATCTGCACAACCTGGAGCAGTGTAATCATGATCCTGAGCAAGAAGAAGGAATCTTACAGACTACTGGAGTCTCTACTAGAGACCTGACTAGATAGGAGACTCAGCATACAGGGTCAAGACCTCAAAACTCTGTAGAAGTCTGACTGCTAAGTCATGCCCAGTCATGGACATTGACAGTTACCACAGAGCCCTCTTGTGGTACTAAAAATAAAAGCAATCTTATAAGACCAGATGAGTTTCCCTGTGATCTGTAGTGGGATCTTGGGGAGGGGGTGCAGGTAGGTAGATGGTCTGGTAACATGGGGACACTGGTTCCTACATGTTTGGCAGTCTGACAACAGGTCTGCCTGTAAGCTCATGCTGAGGGATCACCACTGATAGCACCATCGTAGAAGATAAACTTGCTCCTGATGCTGATGTTTCCATGTGTATTTGGCTTCAGCTAGGGTTGGGGGAATGATTTATCAGCCATGAGATACTACATTATATGAGGTGTTTGGCCGGCAGTAGCAGCTTCAGCATTGGACATACTGGATCTCTACCTCCTCGTAGGGTTTATTACATTCCACTTGTGACACAGCCTAGTTAAAGGGCTCAGGAGAGCCCAAGATTTCACCTTACTAAAATAAACCAGCAACATTCAAGGAAAATGGTGATTTCAAGCCATAGTAAGCACAGCATTGATTATGCTAATTCTCATAGGATTTGGTGGTTGGCAGCACAGTGTGCATTGTCTGCCTGTAGCACAGTTCATAAAGCTGAGGCTATTGTCTACACAGAGTTTCCAAAGTATACACATGCCCTACCAAATATCCTCACTTTGTATATTTACCAATGTTTCTTATCTTTAAAAGCAGATGAAAAAAAGTCTTGCGATAAGGGCCTGTTTGCTGTTTTGTAACATTAATGGGGGCATGAAAGCACAATCTTTACATGAGGGGTGGGGAGGAAATGAGAAAGTAAGGTAAGAGTTGCCAGTAGAAGAGGAATCTAGTGTGTTATAGTTTCTGTTGCTGGGATACAATACCATGGCTATAAAGAACTTGGGGAGGAAAGATTTCATGTCAGCTTACAATTCCACAGCATAGTACATTGCTCAAGGAAGTCAGGGCAGGAACTCAAACAGGGCAGGAACCTGGAGACAGGAGATGATGCAGAATACATAGAACAGTGCTCTTTGCTGGCTTACTTCTTCCTGCCTGCTCAGCATGCTTTCTTATAGCACCCTGGACCAGCAGTCGAGAGGATAGAAACTTTTACAATGGTCTGGGTCCCCCCACAGCAATCCCTAATTAAGAAAATATACTATAGTCTTGACTAGAGACCAATCATGTGAAGGAATTTTCTCCATAGACAGTCCCTCTTCCCTCAGGCTCTTTTGTTCTGTTGGTTTGAACTGTCCATAGTTTTTATTTTATATTATATTTTGCTATATTTTTTTCAAATGAAATAATGAATGTCAGAAAACAGCAACTGGGGCAAAAGTTAACAATGGAACATTTAGTTATACCTATGCTGGGTGAGGCAAAAATCAGTATTCTCCAAATGAGTGACATTGAATATATCAACCCCTCCAGGATAGGTCTCAGGTTCAGGAGTCGTTGACTAACATATAATTGGATTCCATAGCTTTTTAATGTGTGTTGTGTATGTGTGTGTGTATGTGTGCGCGTGCGAGTGCGCGCACTTGCTTTTATTTGCTTATAGTTTGGTGGGTTGTTTTTGATGTCTATTTCTTTTCTTGGTTTTGGGTGGTTTCTGTTGTCATATTCTTTTTTTTCTCATTTCCTTTCCACCTGTCCTATAATGTTTATGCTTTGATGCCCCCATTAATGTTAAAAAGCAGCAAATAGCCCCTTATCAGAAGAATTTTAATCTGCTTTTAAAAATAACAATCATTGGCCAATATTCAAAGTGAGGATATTTGGTAGGGCACTTTGGAGACTCCATGTAGACAACATCCCCATCTTTATGAGCTGCACTACAAGCAGACCACGCACTCTATGCTGCCAACCACCAAATCCTATGAGAATTAGCATAATCAATGCTGTGCTTACTATGGCTTGAAATCACCATTTTTCTTGAATGTTGCTGGTTTATTTTAGTAAGGTGAAATCTTGGGATCTCCTGAGCCCTTTAACTAGGCTGTGTCACAAGTGGAATGTAATAAACCCTACGAGGAAGTAGAGGTCCAGTATGTCCAATGCTGAGGCTGCTACTGCTGGCCAAATACCTCATATAATGTAGTATCTCATGGCTGATAAATCATTCCCCCAACCCTAGCCAAAGCCAAATACACATGGAAACACCAGGGTTTTTTTTTGTTATTGTTTTCTGAGACAGGGTTTCTCTGTAGCTTTTGTGCCTGTCCTGGAACTAGCTCTTGTAGACCAGGATGGCTTCGAACTCACAGAGATCCACCTGTCTCTGCCTCCCAAGTGCTGGGATTAAAGGCGTGCGCCTCCACCGCCAGGCTGACATGGAAACAGCAGCTCTTTCTACCCTCATATCCTGTCTCATGATGAAATAAAGCATCAGGAGCAAGTTCATCTTCTATGATGGTGCTATCAGTGTGGATCCCTCAGCATGAGCTTACAGGTGGACCTGTTGTCAGACTGCCAAACATATAGAAACCAGTCTCATTATCTTACCAGACCATCTACCCACCAGTCCCTTCAAGATTCCACCACAGATCACAGGGAATCTCATCTGGTCTTATAAGATTGCTTTTATTTTCATTACCACAAGAGGGGGTCTGTGGTAACTGTAAATGTCCATGACTAGGCATGAATTAGCAGTAAGACCTCTACAGAGGTGTGAGGTCTTGACCCTGCACTCAGAGTCTCCTATCTGGAGACTGTAATAAGCAAGGTTTATTTAACGTAATCCAAACTAGTTTGGAACCTGTCTCTAACACCCCATTGCAGCGAGGTAAAGAAGACTTAAGAGTTCCTTTGTTAGGTTAGCTTATTTTAAAGGTCTCTACTATAGACTCTGGCATTCTGTAAGTTCCCTTCTTCTTGCTCAGTATCATTCTTACACAGCTCCCGGTTGTGCAAATGGTCATGATCAAATGGTGCCTTTTGCTGATCTCTCCCATGAGTTTTCAGCATCTTCCTACAAGTCCCTTGCTTTTGGGGATTTTTTTTTTTTTTTGGTTTTTCAAGACAGGGTTTCTCTGCAGCTTTTTTAGAGCCTGTCCTGGACCTAACTCTTGTAGACCGGGCTGGCCTCGAACTCACAGAGATCCGCCTGCCTCTGCCTCCCGAGTGCTGGGATTAAAGGCGTGCGCCACCACCGCCCGGCCTTTTGGGGATTTTTTGCATGGATTTTCAGTGTTTTCCCAGAGGTCTTTTGCCTTAGCCTCCTTTGCCGCTGGGGTCTTCTTTTCCTCTTAAATCTCTTTTCCTCTTGCAAGGACAGCAGTGTGAGGATATCCTCTCACACAGAGAGGATGGTAATCTTGTGAAGGGGTCATTATGAGGAAAAGCTGTGGGTTGAGGAGAAAATTCATGCCAGGCTAGGGAACAGCAAGAGTCCCATGGGAAGGGAATCTGCTTAAGGAAAAAGAAAGGGTATCTAGCTCTAGTCCTTTCACCTTCCCATATCTTTGTGACAGTGGCAGACCTGTGGCTTTGCCACCTGCATGGGGGAAGGCTTGACAGGAAGTCAGGGCACTCTCCTGCTGGTCCTTTGAGGTCGAAGCTTGTACATCTTCACTAGGCTCTACTGGCTCCTCATTCACCTCCATAATGGAGCCTAGGAGAGGTCTGAGCCAGAACTCTCAGCACCCTACTGATCTAGCCCACAGAACAATTCAGGGCCATGCCCTTCAACCCTGATTGGTCAGCACAATATGAACCTGTCTGATTTCTCACAGCACTGCCTCTGACCTCTCTGGACACAGGGTTGAGGGGTGGCTTCTAGAGAAACCAGGATGTACTTGAGAAATCAGAAAGTACCACCTTGATACTGTTGTGCCCAGATTATGACCCTTAGGAAGACCACCAGAAACCAGAGAAGCCCAGACTGTAAGAAGCAAGGTTTATTTAACGTAATACAAACTAATTTGGAACCTGTCTCTAACACCTTATTGCAGCGAGGTAAAGAAGAGTTAAGAGTTCTTTTGTGAGGTTAGCTTATTTTAGAGGCAAGAATCACAAGCAGCCCTTCTGTGCCGTCTGGGGGGTCTGGCACGGGTGCAAGGTCTTTGCTTTTTCCTATCTGGCTTTGTTAGTGAGCAAGGCCATGCCATTCCTGAGTCAGGACATTCTTATCACCAAATGGTCGGGCAGGCATTCTGACTCTATGCTTTGTATTCTCCCGAGTCGGGGGTGGGGGGCTATCCTTTCTGGGAGCTTGAAGCTAGTCTGGGGTTTCTAATTTTAACACATTCCGCTAGAAAATTTCTTCTTGTCCCTTTGAGAATGAGGGGTGAGGGTCTCACAGATACTTGGGTGAAAGGGGACCATGGTAGTAAAGGAAAGAGAGTCTGTCAGGACACAGGAGGCTCTTGCTGAGTTTCTCCAAGAGCTATTTCTCAACCACCTTTCTTTGTGTAGTCAATCCTAACTATAGTGGAAGATGTGACAGAAAGCTTCCTTCTCCAAACTCTTCTGCATGTCACACCTACTCAGTAGATCATTCTGATTTGTCTCTTCCTTATCCCTTTGCTAGTGTTTGGATATTATTCTGCAAAAGTTTCCAAAACTTATTTGACCATATTTAAGACTCATTGGTAGGTGAATCACTCACAAGACAAACAGAACCAGGTTTATAAATAAGAACTCCCCTACCTGTTAAATTTCTCATTAAAGAAGACTGATTTCTACTAGAACATGTTTTCATTTATTGTTGGAAATTTTCCTAAAGCATATTATGTATTCCTGACAGACTCTCCTGTATTCCTGACAGGATCATTCACGTCCAGACTGGCAGAGGTCCTGTCTTAGGTGTACTCCCTTAAAGATCCCAGATTCATGTCCAGACCCTCAGTGGTCTCTGGCTCTGCCTCACTTGCTCAGCGGTTACTTCCCTGTATCTGTTCCTGTGGAGATCGCTGACTCTGGATCTGGTCGCTGGCTCAGTCCTGATCTGCCAGTATCCCGTGATTGGGTTGGCTCCCAGGACTGGATTTACTCCTGGCTTCTGTTCCCAGTGGAGCTTGTTTGCTCTCTATCCTAGGGAGCTGGTTCTGTCCCACTCTGGTTCTGGTGGAAATCGCTGACTCTTGGTACAGTGATTTGAATTAGTATCCTCTCTATAGGCTCAGTTTGATAACTTGGTTCCCAGTTGTTGGCCTTCATGTGTTTTTTAATTTGTTTGTTTATATGGTGGATTACTTTGACAGATTTTCATATGTTGAACCATCCCTGCATCTCTGGGATAAAGACTACTTGGTAATGGTGGATGATTTTTCTGATGTGTTCTTGTATTCAGTTTGCCAGTATTTATTGAGTGTTTTTGCATCAGTGTTCATGAGTGAGATTGGTCTGTAATTCTCTTTCTTAGTAATATCTTTGTGTGTCTTGGTTATTAGCATAATTGTGGCCTCATAAAAAGGGTCTGGCAATGTTACTTCTGTTTCTATTGTGTGGAACAATTTAAAGAATATTGGTATTAGTTTTTTGAAAATCGTGTAGAATTCTGTGCTGAAACCATCTGGTTCTGGGCTTTTATCAGTTGAAAGATTTTGATGACTGTTTCTATTTCTTTAGCAGTTATAGGTCTATTTTATTTGCTTATCTGGTCTCCATTTAATTTTGATAGGTGATATTCGTGCAGAAAATTGTCCACTTCCTTTAGGTTTTCCAATATTTTGGAGTACAGGTTTTGGAAGCATGAAAGTTTTCTGGGTATAGTAGTCTGGACTGGTATCCCTGATCTCTTAATGTCTGCATAATTTTTGTCCAAGACCTTCTGTTTTTTTTTATTCTTATTGAGAAGTCAGGTGTAATTCTGATGTTTTTTTTCATATTTTCCTTTTCTAGAATTTCCTTGGATTGTGTTTTCTTTATTGTCTCTATTTTAGTTTTCAAGTCTTAAATCGTTTCTTTCATCTGTTTGATAGCTTTTTCTTGGTTTTCTTTGAGGGATTTATTGATTTCTTCCAATTTTTGTGTGTCTTTTCCTTCATTTCTTTGAAGGAATCTTGATGTAGGAGAGTCTTCTGTTTGAGTTGATTTCATTGGCTAATAAAGAAACTGCCTGGCCCATTTGATAGACCGCCCCTTAGGTGGGTGGAGTAGACAGAACAGGAAGAAGGAAGTGAGGTAGATGGCTCAGTCAGATGCCACGCCTCTCCTAAATTAGTCAGACCACCGTGCCTCTCCTGAGAGAGATGCCAGATGCAACGAAGCTCCAGCCCAAGATGGACGTACGCTAGAATCTACCTGGTAAGGCACCACTTTGTGGTGCTGCACAGATTATTAGATATGGGTTAATCAAGATGTGAGTAAGAGGCTGGAAATAATGGGCCAGGCAGTATTTAAAAGAATACAATTTGTGTGTCGTTATTTGGGGGCACAAGCTAGCCGGCGATCAGGAGCAGGGCTGCAGGAAAGCAGCCCATAGCCCCTCACTACAGAATGGCGTCCAACGTGGATTACTGGATCCACAGAAAGTTTGAGAAAGCTTGGGAAAGAATAGAGTAAAGCATGTTTTCTTGATAGCAGCAATTTCTCGGATCTGAGCAAGCGTTCTCATCTAAGAGAGGCTTCCTGACTCAGCTTTAGCTGCAAAACCCTGCAGCTCTTTTAAGAGGTCCTTCTACGAAACACTTAAATGGCGTTGATAAAAGCTGACTGCATGCTTGTTTGTTTTCAGCCATAGCAGGAAAAAAGTTGTGCTGTTTTAAAATGCTGGCGTTCTGGTCTGTACTGCCAGGGCAAACTCTGACTCTTTCAAGCAGGCGGTCCTGACTGTTGTTTGACACTGTTGCAGCTTGCTTGCTGGCAGGGACCTTGAAATGCCATAGAGTTGTGGCGATAAACATGGCTTCTGCGGGTACCTCCACCACGAGGCTAGAAAGCTAAGGCATGGGCTGGATCCAGCCGCCAAAGTTACGGCTTTAGTTCTACCGATTTTGGTGGGTAAATTAAAGACTCGTGTGGTCAGAAAAAGAGAGATATACAGTAAAGAGAGATTCAAAGACAAAGAAAACCTCTAAATGGTTTACAGTGAGTTAAAAATACATGCAGGCTAAAAGTTAAAGTTTTTACAGTTAAAAAAAGAGAAAGAAAGAAAGAAAAGGAAGTAGTTTGTTGTGGTGGTACACACCTTTAATCCCAACACTTGGGAGGCAGAGGTAGATTGACCTCTGTGACTTCAAGGTGTGGCAGCACACACCTTTAATCCGAATGCCTGGGAGGCAGAGACAGAAAGATCTCTGTGAGTTCAAGGTGTTGTAGCACACACCTTTAATCCCAGGCTGAGGCAAGTGGATCTCTGTGAGTTCAAGGACAGCCTGGTCTACAGAGTTATTTCAGGACAAAGATATAAAGAGAACCTGTCTCAAAAAAGTAAAAGTAAAAATAAACAAAATAGAGGTTAAGTAAAGCTGCATAAAGATGAAAAATACACAGAGAATTTTGATACTATATGCTATTGAGCTCTCTTTGAATTGTTTGAATGCTGAGGAAGAAGCAACAGCTGCTAAAAGATATTTGTTTATAAATGCTGCTGAACTAATCCAAGATATATACCTTGAAAATACCTTGACTTCAGGATTTAGATCTAAGGATATGATACTTTGGAAAAGAGATTCTTCTTTTGTTTTTACAGAAAATGAGACCCTATGGATTGCTTCTTTCCCAATATGGTATGATAGACCACGCCCTCCTGAAAGGTTGCTATGAATACCCTCAAAAAATCACTTCGCTCAACCGATGACTAAGATGAACCTGGCACACAGGTTACATTATGAAAGATCTGATTAACAGCATCCCCATTCAGCAGGAAGCAGATTGGAGAGAAATAACTGCACCCATATTCCCAAATATTGTTTATAAATGTTCTTTTACATTTAAAGGGGGATATGATATGGAAATGAATAATTTGCATTGATATGGATTTTGCTTTAGTGATTTAAATTTAAGGTCAATTTTGTTATATGTATATGTATTTCTAATAATGATTAAGGTATTGTGATTGTGTAGTTCATTTAAAAATGTAATGTATATAGGTTGTTAATGGATAGTCATCAATAATAGTAAAACTTGTAGTTATGTTAGTTAGATTTTCTAGATATATAGAGATATATTTAAGTTAAATAGGCATTCTTCATATCTTTCAAAGACTACAGAATATTGCATTTTAAATGTTTTAATAACTTAGGGCTTTTCATGACAATGAGACATGTCTGCTCCTGGCAGCACCAATCTACTTCAAGAAGATGATGGGCATCAAAGAGGATCCTTATGGAGTTTGATAGCCATTTGGGCAAGAAACTGCTCTTGCCTGGACTATTGCATAAACTGGAAACAGAGAACCCTTAGAGGACTGCTGAACTTGCCTAAATGTGAGATGATCTTTCGGGGTTGCTGATTCAAGAAAAAGTCTGCGAGACATTCTGCAGGACACAGCAGATAGTGACTGAATTGCCTTCGAAATTCCTGCTGCATAGAAATGTCTGCTGGATAGTTATGGGCCTGTAGGCCGAAGATAGATGCACCAACAATACAAAAGAACTTTGGGTGACTGTCCAGGCAGCGAGATGTCTCTGTGATTTCTAGAGTTTTGGAAGTAGCTTACTTCTTGTTCACCTAGGTAATATTATATCCTTCTGGAGTCTTTGATGGAGTTGAAGAATGGATAGATATAGTTTTCCTTAGTTATGATAAAAGATAAAGTAGATATAAATATTGTAACTATAATTCTTGCTTGATAACTGTTTTGTTATATGTAATTTTGCTATGTTAAAGTTAAAGCCTTCTTTTTATTGTTTAAACAGAAAAAGGGGAAATGATGTAGGAGAGTCTTCTGTTTGAGTTGATTTCATTGGCTAATAAAGAAACTGCCTGGCCCATTTGATAGACCGCCCCTTAGGTGGGTGGAGTAGACAGAACAGGAAGAAGGAAGTGAGGTAGATGGCTCAGTCAGATGCCACGCCTCTCCTAAGTTAGTCAGACCACCGTGCCTCTCCTGAGAGAGATGCCAGATGCAATGAAGCTCCAGCCCAAGATGGACGTACGCTAGAATCTACCTGGTAAGGCACCACTTTGTGGTGCTGCACAGATTATTAGATATGGGTTAATCAAGATGTGAGTAAGAGGCTGGAAATAATGGGCCAGGCAGTATTTAAAAGAATACAACTTGTGTGTCGTTATTTGGGGGCACAAGCTAGCCGGCGATCAGGAGCAGGGCTGCAGGAAAGCAGCCCATAGCCCCTCACTACAGAATCTTTCATTTCCTCTTTAAGAGCCTCAAACATTCTCCTAAAATTATTTTTAGGCCATTTTCTTCCCCTTCTTCTATATTGGAGTGTTCAAATATTGCTGTTGTAGAGCCACTAGTTTTTGTTGGTGTCACGCTGCTCTTTGTGGTATTGACTGTGTTCTTACCTTGTCTGCCCATCTTTTCCTATGATTGGTGTAGTTAGGGCTGTGTCTCTTGTGATCAATATTTCAGATGCCAGTGGATCCAAGTCTTAGAGGGTTGCTCCTCATGGTGTAGTCAGGACCAAGTTTCTGGTCATGCTGGAGGTCACTTGGCATTCTTGGAGGTTGCGTGGTGCTCCTGGGGGTTGTTCTGCAGTCTTTGTGGTCTGCTGGACCTGTTCTCATGCAGTTTGCTTGCCTGGGCCTGCTCCTGCTGAGGTTCCTGGCTCGAGCCTGATCATGTGGAGGTGACTGGGTTGGGCCTATTCTGGTGGAGGTCACTGGCTCATGCCTGCTACTGCAGAAGTCCCTGGTGTGGGTCTGGTCTAGCAGAGGTCTCTGGCTTGGGCTTGCTCCCTCAGTGGTGTCTTCCTTTTGCTTGCTCCTGTGGACATCACTGACTGCTCTAGCAGAGGTTGCTTATTCAGCATTGCTTCACTGGATTTTGCTGTCTTGGGCCAGCTCTGGAGAAAGTTCCTTGCTTGGGCCTGCTCAAGTGGAGGTCCCTGGCTTGGGCATGGTCCTATAGATGTTTCTGGCTTGGGACCATCACTTGGTGGTCGCTCCTTTATAACTGCTTCTGTGAAGGTCACTGACTCAGGCACAACCTTGTCCTTATGTTCATCATGCAATGCCATTACTCATGCTATAGCACAGTAAAAAGCCTTTAACTTACCTGCCATCATTTTACCATTGGGCATATCCGGCCATCTGGTTATAAAATAAAATAATTATTTTAGCTTGCAGAGAAAGCCTGTTGATGACTTTGCTCCCCTAGTAGCCTGCATACAGTTTTCTGATTGTATTTCAAGCCACTCCACAGGAAAGAATTAGTACCTGACCACTTGAAGCTGGCCAAAAAACAATGACTGGAAAGGTCACATGCTCAACTGGAGGTCATATGGTCTTCTACTGTAATTTTGCTAAATTAATATAGAATCAACCTGCCCTCTAAATATATAAAGCTAGGGCCAGTGAGATGGGTAAAGGAACTTGCTGCCAAGTCTGACAACATAAATTCAATTCCTGGGACTCACCGTAGTAGGCATTCCATCATGCATGTGCATACATGCATATACGAAAATACACACAGGCCAAAGAAAGTAACAAAGAGCAAATAAAAAGTACCTGACTTTGTATCCATCAGCAGGAAAACTTCTTGCAAAGGACAGAAGTCAACAGGGAGACTCACAGCTGGTCAAAAATAGAGAGTAAGTGGCAGTGGAGTGCTCAGCCCCAAATGAAGCATCTGTATCATTCTCTTACCATCAAGGCTCAGGGAAGAATGATTAAGAGGTAGTAGAAAGACTGTAAAAACTAGAAGTTAGGGAGGAGCAGAACAAAGTAGTGTCTTCTGGATACCACAGGACCACTGCACTCATGAACTCACAGCAGCTGTGCTTGCCTGTATAAGACTGGCCTATCAATCCAGTCAGTATCCCAGAATGCATAGAAGAGGGTTCCCAAGGCCACACTCTTAGCTGAAAACTGTTGGCATTCGATGGCTGTAGGGGAAAGGATGGTTGGTTTTAGTTACAGGTGTGAGCTCTTGTAGGTTTCCCCTAACTGGTGGCCTTATATCTATGTATATGTGGGAAGTACTGATCACAGACGTTTATAAAAAAAAAGAGGCTGTCAATTTGAGGAGGAACTGTAGTAGTGTCTGGGAGAAGTTAGAAGGAGGGATGGGGTGGATATGTTTCTACATATAGTAAATTCACAAAGAATAGTTGAAATTAAAACATTTAAAGACCCTCCAAAATGGAGCTACCTAACTTCAAACTTTCATTTTCCCAAACTCAGAGTAAAATGCAGCTCCTTGCTTTATGAGTTGTGAAGTGTCTAACTAAATGTCTGTATTTCACAGCAGCAATGCATAAAGGAGACTACAATTGTAAGAAAACTGAGGGGAGTTGTGGACATGTACATTCTTACAGTAATGACTACGTCTGTATACACATATGACAAAATGCATCAAAATGTGCACATTTAAAGTACTTATATTTTATTCTTTGTGTGTGCGTACATTCATGCACGTAGTTTTGAGATAACATGTATGGGTAAAGGATGTGTGCACAATATGTTCAAGTGTGTAGATGCTAGAGGACAACATTGATTGTAGATTCTTATGTGCTAAAAACCCCATGAAAACAAAAACACAACACACTAAGATCTCTCATTGGCCTAGAACTTACCAAGTATGGGGGCTATCTGGCCAGCAAGTCTCAAATGTCCACACTCAGTGCTATAAACAAAAGTATTCAACACCACACAGAGATTTTAAACTTTTATTAATTTATTTTTTCCCCCTCCCTCCCCTCCTTCAGCTTCCCTCACTTTCCCTCAACCCCATCCTCGTCTATTCCCCAGAGAGGGTGAGGCCTACCATGGGGAGTTAACAAACTCTGTCACATCACATCTACAGAGTACAAAGGCCTGCCTATCTGTATCTAGGCTGAACAAGGTATCCCTCCACAGGGAATGGGCTCCAAAAGGCAGATCATGCACTAGGGATGGCTCCATAGCTATTGAGAAACCCTGTCTCAAAATCCTCTGAAAATCCTAGTTCCACTACTAGTGCTCCCACAATCTGCCCAAGCCACACAACTGGCACCCACATTCAGAGGGCATAGTTCAGTCATCTTCAGGTTCCCCAGCTGTCACTCTGGAGTCAGTGAGCTTCCTCTAGCTCGGTTCAGCTGCTGTTGTGGGTTATCCCATCTTCGTTCTTACCCCTTTGCTCATATTATCATTCCTTTGTCTCTGCAACTGGACTCTAGGAGCTCGATCCAGTGCTTGGCGGTGGGTCTCTGCATCTGCTTCCATCAGTTACTGGATGAAAGTTGTATAATGACAATTAAGGTAGTCATCAATCTAATTACAAGGGAAGTGAGATCACATGGAGGACTATGAGATATACCAGGACGTATGTGTCATAACAGTGATGTGTTGCCTATGTCAGGACTGGAACTGCCACCTGCACCTCATTTCCTATAGATTCCATATCCCGAGACCATGCCCCAGCCCTTCCCAGGGTTGTTACTCCTACCCTGTGGAACAATTCTTCAAGGGGACATTTGTGTTGGATGAGTTCTGACCCTCCAGTGCCTGCTTATCAGGAGGTAGTTCATCCCACTCTCAGTGTTGTAGAATCCAAAGTTCCTCTGTTATCATCTACCCACCCTTCCCTTCCTTCTTCCCTTTTCCACAATCAGAGACTGGGAGTGACATACACATTTTCTCATCTGATTACTTTTATTGGCACAACCATGAACTTGGGCTTGTGTTAAAATGTGATGTTCACATCACTGACCATGACTCAGCTGCCAGACCTATGCATTGGTGGTTCCTGGGTCTTCATCGGTGAGTTGAGTCTTGGAGCTGGTTAGGTCCTCAACACCAACACGGGAGCTGTCTAAGCCAGGCTGACTCTGCTCTGGTGCGTTCAGGCTGTCATCATTCTCACCGGTTTCTTCGCGAATCATTAATGCCAACGCTGTTTCGCTAGGTTCCTTCGGAATTCTCACTTGGATGGCTTTCTTAGAAGCCTTTCTCCTAGTAGTTCTTCGCAAGGATTTTTTGTTCTTCATCATGATCTGAAAGGATCACACACTAAGGTCACAGGGCACTGCTTTGGGAAAAGATAGATATGCATGTGGAGGGGGATTTATGAGAAGGGGCAGAGGTAGATGAGGGGTTTATTGGGGGCCAGAGAAAGTCCTAGCGGTGGGAATAGCTTCAGAAAGGAGGGAATAAGCTTAGGTCCTCTCACCTTCAGAATTTGATGACAATAACACTGGATCTTCTGCGTGGACCTGCGCTTGGGCCGATGGGTAGTCTTAGGCTGCTGTTTCTTCATCTTGGCCTCTAGGGCCGAGGGGTTTGCATCTGCACGAGACGCTGGACGTTTTCTGGGCACCTTTGCCATGCTAGGCTTTCTAACAGACTGGCCCAGAGCTCTGAGTACCCTGCTTATCTCCTGTGCCAGAACAATGGAGGGCCACACCCTTCAGCCCTGATTGGTCAGCAAAGTCTGTCCTAGCCAATAGCAGCTAAGGTGGGGTTGAGACCACGTCACAGTGCCCCACCTCAGCCACATTTGGGGATGAAGGGAATCCATGGCAGGCTGACTGAAAATTCCAGATATGACTTACACTCTGGGGAAAGCGGCAATGTGCCAATACTACAACGTCTGGTTGGAAATGGGAGCTTTACTGAAACTTCTGCTAGAGAAATTTCTTATGCTTTCTCCCTTCTACATATACCCAAGTTAGGCTGTGGTGAACTCAGAGAGTTTGCTACTTCAAACCTGTACTTTAAGTTGCATTGACTTTCCCTTTGTCTTCTGATCATATTTTACCTACTTACTGTACAAAGTAATAGGACCCTATTAAGAGTGCATCAATATGGGTAACATCCTATAAGCAGCAACAGTAAAAACACGTGTCCCATAAATAGACATTATCTTAACTATTTGGCATCGAAGACTGCTTATTTTTTAATTTCTGGTTTAAAATAGATGTTATGTTTCTTCCAGTCTTTTCACTTACATACAGGGAATGGGTTATACTGTCCTCTATTGACAGTTATATGTTTAGTTGCTTGCGTTATTGAAATCTATCACACTATTTTTCATTTTATTCAGTCCTTCCTATTTTATTTACTTTTTTTGAGTTAATAATTTATTGGGATTACTCCTCCCTGGAGTGTCCAGAAATGACTCCAGGACAGCATATTACCAGAAGCCCAGCCCAGCATGGCTGACAGCTCATAAAAGCTAGAACCTGGGGCAACCTGCATACTTGGCAGGCAGCTTATCTTGTTTGAGAGTGTCTCTCAGCAGTCCTTGCTGTGTACACATGCTTGGAGAGGGAGGGGCCTAGTGCATTTGGTCAGATTCAGGAAATTTTTTTTCTCTTTTTTTTTTATTAAAAATTTCCATCTCCTCCCCTCCTCCTCCCCCTTCCCTCCCCTCCCTTCCACCCATACCCTCACTCTGCCCCTCTCGAAGCCAAAGAGCCATCAGGGTTCCCTTCACTATGTTAAGTCCAAGGTCCTCCCAGCTCCCCCTAAGTCCAGGAAGGTGAGCAACCAAACTGACAAGGCTCACAGTGAGCCCGTCCATGCTGTAGAGTTCATGCTCATCGCCGTTGTCCTTGGTTTCTCAGTCCTCCTCCACCATCAGCCACATTCAGAGAGTCCAGTGTGGTCCCCTGTTCCATCAGTCCCATTCCAACTGGACTTGGTGGTGAGATCTGTCCCACCGTCTCAATGGGTAAACGTAGTCCTCACGGTCCTGACTTCCTTGCTCATGATCTCCCTCCTTTTGCTCCTCATCAGGACCTTGAGAGCTCAGTCCGGTGCTCCTATGTGGGGCTCTGTCATTTTCTCCATCCAGTGCCAGGTGAAGGTTCTATGGTGATATGCAAGATATTCATGAGTATGGCAATAGGATCTGGACATTTCTGGCACCCTCTCCTCAGCTGCCCAAGGACCTAGCTGGGGGCGTCTTTCTGGACACCTGGGAACCCCTCTAGAGTCAAGTCTCTGCCAACCCTAGAATGGCTCCCTTAAGTAAGATATATAATTCCTTGTTCCCATATCCACCCTTCCTATATCCCAACCATCCTATTCCCCCAAGCTCTTCCCATCCTCCACTTCACACTTTTCTCTCCCCATCCCCCTATCCCCCCAACCCACCCCACCCCCAAGTTCCCATTTTTGTCCGGCAATCTTGTCTACTTCCAATATCCAGGAGGATAACTGTATGTTTTTCTTTGGATTCACCTTCTTATATATCTTCTCTAGGATTTTTTACGAATTATAGGCTCGATGTCCTTTATTTATGGCTAGAAACCAATTATGAGTGAGTACATCCCATGTTCATCTTTTGGGGCCTGGGTTACCTCACTCAGGATGGTGTTTTCTATTTCCATCCATTTGCATGCAAAATTCAAGATGTCATTGTTTTTTTATCGCTGAGTAGTACTCTAACATGTATATATTCCACAGTTTCTTCATCCATTCTTCCACTGAAGGGCATCTAGGTTGTTTCTAGGTTCTGGCTATTACAAATAATGCTGCTATAAACATAGTTGAACAAATGCTTTTGTAATATGATTGGGCATCTCTTGGGTAAATTTCCAAAAGTGGTATTGCTGGGTCCTGGGGTAGGTTGATCCCAAATTTCCTGAGAGACCTCCACACTGCTTTCCAAAGAGGTTGCACAAGTTTGCATTCCCACCAGCAATGGATGAGTGTACCCCTTACTCCACATCCTCTCCAGCAAAGGCTATCATTGGTGTTTTTGATTTTAGCCATTCTGACAGGTGTAAGATGGTATCTCAAAGTGGTTTTGGTTTGCATTTCCCTGATCGCTAAGGAGGTTGAGCATGACCTTAAGTGTCTTTTGGCCATTCAAAGTTCTTCAGTTGAGAATTCTCTGTTCAGTTCAGAGCCCCATTTTTTAATTGGGTTCATTAGCATTTTAAAGTCTAGTCTCTTGAGTTCCTTATATATTTTAGAGATCAGACCTTTGTCAGTTGCAGGGTTGGTGAAGATCTTTTCCCAGTCAGTAGGCTGCCTTTGTGTCTTAGTGACAGTGTCCTTTGCTTTACAGAAGCTGCTCAGCTTCAGGAGGTCCCATTTATTCAATGTTGCCCTTAATGTCTGTGCAGCTGGGGTTATACGTAGGAAACGGTCTCCTGTGCCCAAATGTTGTAGAGTACTTCCCACTTTCTCCTCTATCAAGCTCAGTGTGTTCAGATTGATATTGGGGTCTTTAATCCATTTGGACTTGAGTTTTGTGCATGGGGATAGATATGGATCTACTTTCATTCTTCTACAGTTATGCCAGCACCATTTGTTGAAGATGCTTTCTTTCTTCCATTGTGTACTTTTGGCTCCTTTATCAAAAATCAGGTGTTCGTAGGTTTGTGGTTTAAGATCCGTGTCTTTCTATTCGATTCCATTGGTCGACTTCTCTATTTTTATGCCAATACCAAGCTGTTTTCAATACTGTAGCTCTGTAATAGAGTTTGAAGTCAGGGATGGTAATGCCTCCAGAAGTACCTTTATTGTATAAGATTGTTTTGGCTATCCTGGGTTTCTTGTTTTTCCATATAATGTTGATTATTGCCCTCTCAATATCTGTGAAGAATTTTGATGGGACCTTGATGGGGATTGCATTGAATCTATAGATTGCTTTTGGTATAATTGCCATTTTTACTATGTTGATCCTCCCAATCCAAGAGCAGGGGAGATCCTTCCATTTTCTGGTATCCTCTTCAATTTCTTTCTTCAAAGACTTAAGGTTCTTGTCAAATAAATCCTTCACTTCCTTGGTTAGAGTTACTCCCAGATATCTTGTGCTATTTGTGGCTATTGTGAAAGGTGATACTTCTCTGATTTCCCTCTCTGCTTCCTTATCATTTGTGTATAGGAGTGTGACTGATTTTTGGAGTTGATCTTGTAGCCTGCCACATTACTGAAGGAGTTTATCAGCTGTAGGAGTTCTTTGGTGGAGTTTTTGGGGTTGCTTATGTACACTATCATATCATCTGCAAATAACGAAAGTTTAACTTCTTCCTTTCCAAATCGAATCCCCTTGATTCCCTTGTGTTGTCTTATTGCTATTGCTAGAACTTCAAGCACTATATTGAAGAGATAAGGGGAGAGTGGACAGCCTTGTCGTGTTCCTGAATTTAGTGGAATAGCCTTGAGTTTCTCTCCGTTTAATTTAATGTTAGCTGTCGGCTTGCTGTAAATAGCCTTTATTATATTTAGGAATGACCCCTGTATCCCTAATCTCTCTAAGACCTTTATCATAAAGGGGTGTTGAATTTTGTCAAATGCTTTTTCTGTATCTAATAAGATAATCATATGGTTTTTATCCTTCAGTTTATTTATATGATGGATTACATTGATAGATTTTCGTATGTTGAACCAGCCCTGCATCTCTGGGATGAAGCCTACTAGATCATAGTGGATAATTTTTCTAATGTGTTCTTGGATTCTGTTTGCCAGTATTTTATTGAGAATTTTTGCATCGATGTTCATGAGTGAGATTGGCCTGTAATTCTCTTTCTTGGTTGAGTCTTTGTGTGGTTTAGGTATCAGGGTAATTGTAGCTTCATAAACGGAATTTGGCAGTGACTCTTGTGTTTCTATATTATGAAATACCTTAAGGAGTATAGGTATTAGGTCTTCTTGGAAGTTCTGGTAGAATTCTGCATTGAAACCATCTGGTCCTGGACTTTTTTTGGTAGGGAGGTTTCTGATAACAATTTCTAATTCTTCGCGACTAACAGGACTATTTAGATTGTTCACCTGGTCCTGGTTTAACTTTGGTATATGGTACTTATCTAAAAAGGTGTCCATTTCTTTTACATTTTCCAATTTTGTGGCATACAGGCTTTTGTAGTAAGATCTAATGATTCTCTGAATTTCCTCTGTGTCTGTGGTTATGTCCTCTTTTTCATTTCTGATCTTATTAATTTGTGTGTTCTGTCTCTGCCGTTTGATTAGTTTGCCTAGGGGTTTGTCAATCTTGTTGATTTTCTCCAAGAACCAGCTTTTTGTTTCATTGATTCTTTGGATTGTTTTCTGTGTTTCTATTTTGTTGATTTCTGCCCTCAGTTTTATTATTTCCAGTCTTCTACTCCTCTTAGGTGAGTCTGCTTCTTTTTTTCCAGAGCTTTCAGGTGTGCTGTTAAGTCTCCAATGAGTGCTTTCTCTGTTTTTTTTTTAAGTGGGCACTTAGTGCTATGAACTTTCCTCTTAGCACTGCTTTCATTGTGTCCCATAGGTTTGAGTATGTTGTGTCTTTATTTTCATTAAATTCAAGAAAGACTTTAATTTCTTTCTTTATTTCTTCCTTGACCCAGCTGTGGTTCAGTAGTTGACTGTTCAGTTTCCATGAGTTTGTGGGCTTTCTGGGGTAGCATTGTTGTTGAATTCTAATTTTAATCCATGGTGATCCGATAAGATGCAGGTGGTTACTAATATGTTTTTGTAACTGTGGAAGTTTGCTTTGTTACCGAGTATGTGGTCAATTTTCGAAAAGGTTCCATGAGCCGCAGAGAAGAAGGTGTACTCTTTCCTGTTTGGGTGGAATGTTCTATAGATGTCTGTTAAGTCCATTTGGTTCATTACCTCCATTAAGTCTTTCAATACTCTGTTAGGGTTCTGTCTGATTGACCTTTCCATTGGTGAGAGAGGAGTGTTGAAGTCTCCAACTATTAGTGTGTGTGGTTTGATGTCTGCCTTGAGTTCTAGAAGTGTTTCTTTTACATAAGTGGGAGCTTTTATATTAGGGGCATAGATATTCAGGATTGAGACTTCATTCTGATGGATTTTTCCTGTTATGAGTATAAAGTGTCCCCTTCCATCTCTTCTGATTGATTTTAGTTTGAAGTCAACTTTGTTAGAAATCAGTATGGCCACACTGGCTTGTTTCTTAGGTCCATTTGCTTGATAAACCTTTTCCCAACCCTTTACTCTGAGTAGGTGTCTGTCTTTGTGGTTGAGGTGTGTTTCTTGTAAACAGCAGAATGTTGGATCCTGTTTTCATATCCAATCTCTTAGCCTGTGCCTTTTTATAGGTGAATTGAGTCCATTGATATTAAGTGATATTAATGACCAGTGGTTGTTAACTCCGGTCATTTTTTTGTAGTAGAGCTTGTGTGTTTCCCTTCTTCTAGTTGTGCTGGTGAAGGGTCGCTAGATGCCTGAGTTATTGTGGGCGTTGTTGGACTCCTTGGTTTGTGATTTTCCTTCTATTACTATCTGCAAGGCTGGATTGGTGGCTACGTATTGTTTAAATCTGTTTTTGTCCTGGAATATCTTGTTTTCTCCATCGATGGTGAAGGCAAGCTTTGCTGGGTATAGTAGTCTAGGCTTGCATCCATGTTCCCTTAATGTCTGTAGCACATCTATCCAAGCTCTTCTGGCTTTCATGGTTTCTATTGAGAAATCAGGTGTAATTCTGATACGTTTCCCTTTATATTTTACTTGGCCTTTTTCCTTTGCAGCTCTTAATATCTGTTCTTTATTCTGTATGTTTTGTGTTTTGATTATTATATGGCATGGGAATGCTTTCTTTTGATCCAGTCTATTTGGTGTTCTGTAGGCTTCTTGTACCTTCATAGGAACATCCTTCTTTAGGTTGGGGAAGTTTTCTTCTATAATTTTGTTGAATATGTTTTCTGGGCCTTTGAGTTGTAATTCTTCTCCTTCTTCTACCCCAATTATTCTTAGGTTTGGTCTTTTCATGGTGTCCCAGATTTCCTGGATGTTTTGTGTTAAGAATTTGTTAGATTTGTTTAGTTATTTAATCTGTGAATTTATTCCCTCTATAGTATCTTCAGAGTCCGAGATTCTTTCTTCCATCTCTTGTATTCAGTTGGAAATACTTGTCTCTGAAATTTCTGTTCGTTTACTCAGAGTTTCCATTTCTAGTCTTCCCTCAGATTGTGTTTTCTTCATTACCTCCATTTCATTTATCAGGTCTTGTACTGTTTCCCTTACCTGTTTGACTGCTTTTTCTTGTTTTTCTTGTTTTTCTTGGGTATCTTTGAGAGATTTATTTATTTCATCTACCTTTTTGTTTGTCATCTCCATTTCTTTATGGCAGTTTTTTACCTCCTGTTTAAGGTCCTCTATTATTTTCATAAAGTACTGTTTAAGGTCGGTTTCTTCTATATCTTCTGAGGTAGGGTGTTCAATTCTTGTTGTTTCGGGATGTCTGGATTCTGGTGATGTCATGTTGCCTTTCATGTTGTTGGAGGAGTTTCTTGCATTGGCGCCTGCCCATCTCTTCCTTCAAATGGAGCCGGGAGGTGTTTGGTGTCCTAGACCAATCTTTGCTGTGACTGAATCTGGTTGGATCTCCCCAGTGCCAGAGCAGGACCTATTCCTTGCGTCACACTCTGAAGAAGCCCGCACTACCTTGCAGGGATCCTCAGACCTGCCTCTAGGCCAGAGTCTGACCCCTTTGGGTGGATGGCCTTAGTACAGGACCAGGACACCTGAAAACACTAGGGAAGGCAGTCCAGATGGAACTCCACTGAACAGGATCAGGGATTCCAGGCAGCCCAGGGACGCCGCCCGGACAAAAGGGCCAAGGTGGGGGCAGGGCGGGATGGAATATCACACAGCGAACCTGGCAGCACAATCTGAAGGAGCCCGCACTCCCTTGCAGGAATCCTTAGACCTGCCTGGAGGCCAGAGTCTGACCCCTTTGGGTGGATGGCCTTAGTCTAGCCTATATTTCTTAATTAAACATTACATTTTTAAGTGAACTACATAATCACAATACCTTAATCAAGAGCAGAAATATACATATAACAAAACTGACCTTAAATTTATAGCAATAAACCATGACCCATATCAATTCAAATTATTCATATTTATATCATATCCCCCTTTAAATGTAAACAAACATTTATAGACAATATTTGGGAATATGAGCATAGTTTCTCTAAACTGTTTCCTGCTGTTTATTGGGCAAAGTACTTTCTTTGTGGGGGTGTTTACAGCAACCTTTCAGGGGGTCTTATTCCATCAAAACATATTGGTCTGGAAGCAATCCACAGGTTCTCATCTTCTGTGAAAACAAAAGAAGAACCTCTTTTTGAAATAACATATCCTTAGACTCAAATTTTGGAATCAAGATACCTTTATGTTGGTTTTACTTAGCAGTCCATACAATGAAATATTGCTCTGTACTTAGCTCCTTCACACTCAAAAAGTTCAAAGATAACACAATAATAAACATAATCCAGACTCTCTGTGAATTTTCCATTTTTTACATGGTTTATTTTTAGTTATTCCTTTTAATCTATGACAATCTGTACTGTCTCTTTAAAGACTTTACCATTTTTAATTTTAAAGCATTAACTTTATTTTATGATTCTCTATACTCATTTTATTTTCTCACCAAAGCCTACATATATCTAACACTACGACTCATCTGGATTTGTCTTTATTGCATAACTGTAATTCTTTACTGTCCAGGAGAGCTTTTTAAAATGCAGAGCCCTTCTTAAAATTTAATCTGTGCCATTACTAGGTCAAATACAGTACTGTGTGATTGCCCCACCCAGTCCAGCATGGCAGAGCCACTTGCGCCTCTGAGCCACACACACTGTCCCACTTCTACATACACAACCAGGCTAAGTTGTCATCAAGCAAGCCGCAGCACACTGCTCACAAACCCTTTCCAAATACTTTGTCTCCTGAAAGAATCAGTAGTCAGCACCTCCACTGGCAGCACATCTCAGAAAGCTTGCATTTTAAAACTGCATGACTTTTTTTTCTTTTTCTACAGCTGAGTGAGGAAAACCTCTTTTAAAGGAGCCATGCTTTTTCTTGCTTCTAGCAAACAAAGCCCATCCAAGAAAATGCTGCTACCAAACCATGCTTAACTCTGGTTTTTTTGTGTGTTTAGGATTACTTTTAAAGCTTTTTCAGGTTTTTATGTGAATATAGTGGCTGATGTTGGTGCACCAATTGTTGCAAGGAGCTGCTTATTCATTCCAGCTGCCCAGAACTGAAATAATCACACAGAAACTGTATTAATTAAAACACTGCTTAGCCCATTAGCTCTAGCTTCTTATTGGCTAACGCTTACATATTAATTTAACCTATTTCTATCAATCTGGTCTTGCTCTGTAGTTAACTGGTGAATATCTTAAATGTCACCATAGAGTCTTCATCCAGCAACTGATGGAAACAGAGGCAGAGACCTGCAGTGGAACACTGGGCTGAGTGCCAAAAGTCCAGTTGAAGAGTTGGAGGAGTGAGAATAAGAGCAAAGAGGTCAAGACCATAATAGGGACACTCACTGGAATAGTTTACCTGAGCTAATGGAAGCTCACCAACTCTAGTCGTACAGGGAAAGAACTAGCATAGAACCAATTTAGACCCTCTCAATGTGGGTGACAGTTGTATGGCTGTGACAGACTGCAGGACCACCGGCAGTGGCACCAGGATTTATCCCTAGTGCTTGTACTGGCTTTCTGGAAACCCATTCTCTTTGGATGGATAGCTTGCTCAACCTATTTATAGTAAGGAGGGCCTCGGACCTTCCCTAAATCAATTTGCCTTACCTTCTGTGAGGAATGAATGGGGGTGGAGTGGAGGGGAAGATTGAGGGAATGGGAGGAGGGTAAGGAATGGGAATTAGGATTGGTATGTAAAATGAAAAAAAAATTCTATTTTTAGAATTCCTTAATTTCTGATAGGTCTTTGAGTAGTATTGAGTCCTCACGGGCTTTTCCTTGTCAGCTTTGGAATGTCTGTCAGTGTCATTCTTGTCCACCTCATTTTTAGGGATGCATGTTGGTGAGAGTTTATGAATGCTACTTCTGACGTTACAATGAGATGCAATCTTACAGAAAATCCCTTGATCTTTGGCTCTTATCATCTTTTCTTCTGTATTTGCAAAAATAAATTGCATACAATTAATTTTATGTATATGTCATGCAATTTAGGTCTTCCTCTTTCTCTTGAATTTTAGGTTTATGCCCTTTTGTTCAGTATAGTTTCTCATCTCCTTTTAAGATACTGATAATATAAAAGTTAGTTCTTGCATTGTAATCTTACAAATTGCCATGTTTTCACTTTTGATAGAATAATTTTCTCTTTGGACTTGGGTTTTATTTCCAGCACACACATGGAGGCTCACAAAATGTCTCTAACTCCAGTTTTTGGGGATGCTGTAACCTATTTTGGCTTCCTGGAGTTCTGCATGTGTAGGTGCAGAGACATATATGAAGACATGACATGACACCTACAGACATAAAATAATAAAATAGAGATATCTTATCTTTGTTTAGGTATAACATATTCTATTGATCTGTCCTCAAAATTTACTGGTGCCTTCTTTCTCATTTTCATTCTGGACAATACCATTCAGCAATATTCTGTTTCTTTAAAAATTCATCCCTTTATAATTTCATATGTATATTTATAACATATTTTTATATCAATTCCTCGCTCCTCCTCTGTCCCCATTATTTTTGTATTGCTGTGAAGAGATAGTATGACTAAGGTAATTTAGAAAGCATTTAGTTGGGGCCTTATGGTTTCAGAGGGTTAGAGTCAATGGCCATACTGACTGGGAGCATGGCAGCAAGCTAGCATTACACAACTTATGTAGTTACAAGCCTTCAGAACACACTTGACATATGTCAGGTGCCAAATAAATAATTTTATGTAAAAGGCATGTTAATGTAGGAGCCATAGGTATCTGGGGTTTAGAGAACACATGAAGTTACTACTACGTGAAGAAAATAAAATATTTGTGGGGAAGGAGCATTATTTTCTTATGTAATCAAGATAGATCAGTTATACCATGCTAGAATTGCATGCAATTGGCTAAAAATCACATATCCTGGAAAATGCGGAGCCATGTTGCCTGCAAGGGGAGATGAAACTGGGGTTATAGTAAATCATGTGAATAGAGGCATCTTGCTTCCTATCAGCAATTTTGAACTTCTTTGATCCTGCTTCCCACCCCCACTCTGTTTCTTCTTGTTCACTTCTCCCCTTTCCCAGATAACCCAATTTATGGAATTGCCTCAATATGTGCTGATGGACATGATAGTCTGACAGAAGAATGCCTGAAAACCTGGCTGTATCCTGTTGATTTATGGGCAGTCTGTCTCACCGTCACTTTCTAATTTAACATCAAAAGAATGGATTATCAATGCAATCATGCTGGGCAAGCAAACCTACTGTTGCAAATAACTTCGCAGTATTTTTCTGTGCATATAGAAAATGAGCTAAAAGTGGCTCTTGGTGCAATCATTCAAATACATTTGGGTCCCTTAAATCATATGTTTCCTATGTTTTCTTTTATCATATGTTATTGTGTATTCTAATACATGGCAATTCTAAAGGGCAACCAGGTGGTTGTGTGCTTCTCAGTTCAGGATTTTCAAGCAGAACAAAAGAGAGAACTGGGGGTTCCATTAAGTTCTGGTGAAACTGACAGCCCATCAGAGGTGATAATCATAGATATTTAAGCAGGGCTTGCATTTACCAGGAAGAGTGTAAGTGTTCAATTGCTTCTTAAAGTATCCTTAATGGGTATATATTTTAAAAGTTGACTTAATGTATTGCTTTGCCATGTTTCAATTTGAGTATGGTGAGACAAGCAATATTTTAAGCAAGAATTTCTTTGTGAAATATATGCACTTAGAAAAAGTGAAAAGTTTCTTGGAAAGACAGTTTAAAATATGGCTAATATTAGACCCTAGTTTCTTTGCTGCTTAGGCTGCTGGGGAATCATTGGCAAACAAATAAACAAAAACACCAACAATATGAACAGGTTAACTTAGCAAAAATGCAGTATGGGGCTAGAGATATGGTCTAGTTAGTAGAGTCCTTGTTCAGGTTGATTGTGGTGCTTTCTTGTAATCCCATCTCAGAAAGTAGAGTCAGGAAGATCAAAATATTAAGGTCATCCTTCAGCTATATAAAAAATTCAGGTCAGCCAGGGTTTCATGAGATTCTCTCTATAATAATGCAACAGAAGGGGTAGGGGTTTGTTTCCTAAACACTATTAAATAAAGGTTTCTTTCATGAGATGCTTATGTTCTGCTGTTCGCTTCAGGCAGGTGAAAACATTTTGTCCCTGAATTTAGCTGGGAACATCACAACTATATGTAGCATGTGTCAGTATGTACTACCTGTATAATTTAATCTACACCAGTGTAAATTGGCAATTTTTCAAAATTAAAAGAAGGAACAATATCCATGATCGCCTTGGTGACCTCAAATGGCATTTCTATCTAGGTTATTTCAGCATGCCCATCTGGGTTCAGTGCTTTGGCCTACTTTGCTCATGCTGAAAAGTGGCAATGCTATCAGTACTCTGTGATCAAAAGACAAAGTTGAAAAGAAAGTGCAAACCTTAACAAAAGTTATTTAGATGGGAGAGGCAGGTACTGGAATTTGAACCACATACATGCAAGGAAACAAGGGCTGTTACTGTGTGTTTTGTGCTGAGACCCTGTTCACTTCTCATTGACCTCCAATGACACTTGCTAGAATTCTGTCCACAGCCAATTTATTGTCTCACTCTGTCCCTCTCCCTTAAAATCTCAGCTATACTATGTGTCCTCTACCACCTGGCAGTGTTCACATTCTCTGCCCACCAGCTTCCTCTGAGCTTCCAAATCCATCCACCCACTTCCTTCCAGAAAGCTCCACCTCTAGTTCTATAAGCACATTCAGTTCACAAAGATGCACTCAGACTCAGCGTTGTCTAGCCCCTTTCCTTACCTGCACCATGTTTAGATACTTCTCTTTGCTCCTGGGTTTAGTCTAATAGGCAGGAATATTTTTTCCTAGAACAGAATTGCGGCCACGCTGTTTCCTCATCAATTTCTTCAGAAAGATGTTCATGAATTCAGGATGAAGGTCAGATATCACAGCGGAGCCTAGAGAACTCCTTGCCATTTCATTTTGTACTCACTCATCCTTTCTTTTCTTTTTGGTTATCTAGTGATCAACCTTCATTTACTTTCATCACAGTTCTTCAGGTAGCTTAAACTTTCACATTCCCTAAGAGAAATACCTAAGCTTTCTCTTCTCCTTTAGTAATTTATAAAAAAAAATGCTTACCCATTGCTATTTCTGATCTGTAGCTACTGTCCAGGACATGGGCTCTTCTGTGTGTTTGGCAGTACCATGTGATCTTGTGCTGAGCTGACTGCATATCAGCATGAAGAATATATAAAAATGGCTCCTGCTTTCTTCTCACTGGGGAAAGGAGAATGGCTGGTGTGGAGAGAGGGAAAGCTCATTACTTATTTATTTGTTTCAAAGGTATAATCCAATGAAAATTATCATTTTAAAGTACAAAATTGTTCAGGGTAATGGGATATTGGCAATTATAGAACCAAGAAGGCTAAGGCAGGAGGATCAATGGTTAAAGGGCAGCAGAACAGCACAGCAAGATGAAGCCTCAAAAACAGATAAACACTGTCAAGAACCCTCAACCGCCAAAAATAAAGCAAAAAAGGACAAAGGTAAAGTGCATATTAAAGCGCATTTAAAATATATTCACAAAGTTATTCAACCATCACTACTACCCAATCATGCTTAATGTTTTCATCACCTTAAAAGAAACTCCACTGTGCATTAGCAATCACTCTCTTTCATGTTCTACCACAGTCCTTGCTAGCTGACAGTTGACTTTCTGTCTCTATGCCACTGCCCATTTCTACAAATGTACTTACCTAATTATATTCTTTTGTGTCTGTCTCCTTCCATGCAACGTAAGGCTGCTTTTTAGGTTCATCTACGTTCGCATGTGCTAGAATTTTTAAATTTTATTTATAATCATATAATATTCCATTTTATGTGTACAGCACATTTTGTTTATGCATACTTTACTTAATAGATAATGCACTTATTTTTACTGTTTGGTTATTGTAAGTAGATTGGTTTTGAATCCCATCTTACAGGAAGCGGACCTAAGCATTAGAGAATGTCTTAGTCAACTTGGGATGCTACCATAAACATCATAGACTGGGGCTTTTAAAAAACAGAATGTTGTTTCTTGCAGTTCCAGACCTCAGGATTTCAAGACCAAGTGCTATCTGGAGTTCCAAGATCAAGTGCTATCTGGTGAGGGCTTACATTTTAGTTGTCAGAAAGCCATCTTCTGCTTGACTCTTCATCTGATGGAGAGTAGAACACAGAAATATTCTCTTCACTCTTAAAAGGGCACCAGTTACATCCCTGAAGGCTTCATGCTGATCACCTCATCTCATACCAGCTACTTCCCAAATACCCCACCTCTAAATATCATCTTAACAGGGGACTGTGTTTCAGAAGGTGAATTTGAGAGGGACTCAAGTGTGCAATCCACAACAGAGAAGTTAAGGAAAATGCAATACCAAGAGTGACTGCTTTTTTAAATCAAATAGGCCTATATTCAAGACTTAGCTTTGTTACATTCTACCTGTGTGGATTTGGACATTCATTTCCTTAGTTTCCATAGGTAATATAAAGATGGCGCTATCATCTGAGCATTATTGTTGGCATGAGGACACTGGATAATTTGTAAAAATGGACTGAGTTACACACATTAGTACTTTAATGAAGAACAACAGGTGGCCACTATGAAATTTTGAGCAAATTGGTTTTAAGAATTATAATTTGAATTTGAATTCTGACTGGTAATTTATCAAACGTGAGAAAGAACACATTACTCATTCATACAAATGAGAAGTGGGCATTTTTTCGCAACAGTTCTGTTAACTTAGATCAATCATGAGGTCTAGCAGTATTTACAGTGCATGATAGGAACCCAGAAAATAACTTTTGCTCTTTAGCACCACCTCAGTATTTCCTCTTTTACTACAGTCTGTCACACAACTTAACCCAGAGCTAAGCTTCTAAGAGTACATTTATAGCTACCCACAAATTTTGACTTTGAGCTGATTATTATTAATAATAATAAAATCTACATTATTAAAGAGAAGCACAACATTGAAATATAAAAAAATGTTGTTTTACTTTTTTGAACTTTTACTCATTTTTTTCTTAAAAAACTGCTCTAAAATCAATAATATAAAGCTTAAGTACTCAAAATATTCTACTTTTCCAAAAAGACTTAAATGGAAATTGATTGTCTGCTATTTTCAAGGTTTCTGCTTAGACAGAGAGGCCACGACTTCATGAAAAAGTCACTAAGACAGGACTCATTTATTTTGCAAAGAGAGAACTGTAGGTCAAGGGTTAGGGCAGGGAGAAGGTAAATGTCTTTGAAAGAACTCATCGATGTCACTCAGAGATTATTAATTTCCTGAACCATGACCTTTGGCCTGGAGATTTACTAATGCTAGAATGTGCTAGATATTTTCTTTGAACTCCACATCTAGACATCCAAAGGAATGGTGGCTCACTTACATGCTGTGACCTCAACAACCTGCCCTGAGTTATCAGTCAACTTTGGCTGCTTTTAGTTATTTTTCTTTTAAATACATAAGCCTACTCAGAATCTTCAGTAATGTTAAAGTTTCAAAAATGATGAGAAAACAAAAGAATGAAGGGCTCCATACTACATTGATATGCTGCTGTATTAATGGAATGCTGGAATGTTTACATCTAAGAAGGCAACTGTTACAAAGGCCACTTAGCACCTATAAAGAAACAAGATTCTCAGTGTGGGAACAGGAGGAGATGATGTTAGGGGAACATTACTTAGCAGCCATGCCAGTCAGTAAGATACTGACAGCAGTCTTAGCTACTAGCTCTGGTAAATCCTCTATTCATACACCGTTGTGCAGCTTGTTCAGAGATATGTATTTGTTATGCTGGGTCAAAGTCACAGTCGGTTTGCATTTATTCATTTGGTTAATTACTTCAAGAAATTTTAGCAAATTCATAGAGCCCCCAAATACGTTGGTAGTTCCACTGGGGCTGGGAAGTGGGGAGTGGGAGTGGGTAGTATGTTAGCTAGGTATGGGTTTGAGTCCTACATGCTGAAAACAGTTTTAAAGACTGATGATGATAATATTTGCAGAATAATGTGAACGTACTTAATGTCACTGAACTGTACACTTAAAGCTGATTAAATGGTGAATCCTATATCGTGTGTATTTTCTTTCAATAAAAGGTGATTTTAAAATTATTCTGTCAATCCTAAAGCTGTTATGTTAAAATCACATTTCCGGCAAGGAAGAGAGTCAATTTAATGCTGTTTGTTACTATTTTGTATCCATTAGAGGCACAAGTTCCGTAAGAATGCTATAGGTACATTCCCACAGGTGTATTTCTACTTGCATGCAAAGTGAATGTAGAATATTTGCATTGATGAGAGAATTTAAAATTTTCTTGAATATTCATAAAAGACATCTAGATTTTACACTAGACCTCTGTTTTAATAGGTTTTATGGATGCCAAGTTCATTGATCAACTACGAATATGTTTAGCAGAATGCTGTGGCACGGTTCTTCTTCCTGATGAAGCAACTTAGCCCTTGCTAATTCAACAGGCCGTTTAGAAAAGATCTAAGGGAAATGGTTCACAAAGTATAGCCCTATACCAGAGTATCCAGGGCAACTTGGAACTTGTTAGAAATACAAATTCAGAGGTCCATCCCAGATCTGAAACATAAATGTTGAAGAATGGAGTCTAGGAACATGACATAATAACTCCACCAAGTGTTAATATGCATACTGAAGCTTGAGAACCTGTTTTATACAGGAAAGTATGAAGCATAGTAACTTATGCTTTTGCTTCTGGTGCCTCACTGTGGCTGTCAATAGAAATCTATACTAAGCTTAGGGAATACAAGCTTGAAAGACAAAATACCTCAAATAAACTAGAAAACCACCATCAGTCCTTGAAATAATAAATGAGAAGGAAACGCAATAGAATACGTCATGTTTTACTGAAAGCAGCTCAAAATTCCTTATTTAGAAGACCTTAATTCAGAATGCCCAGAAGTTCTAGAAAAGTATTTAGATGTTTCTATTGAAGAACAAAGTGGTACTTGCATTTAGGACAAAATTACATATCATAGTTGGTTAATTAAAAAAATACTAATCCTTGCCTCTCACCAAGGAACCCTCTCTGTACAACAGATGGAGACTATTAGAGAAAACCACAACCAATCAGAATACAGAGTTATGGACCCCAGCTCCAACAGATACATCTACAAAACAAGCCCTATACCTAAGGTTCATGAACCATTATGGAACAGGGGACAGAAAGATTGTAAGAGTTAGAGGTACAGGCAGTTTGTTATGAGATTCTGTCTCCTAGTAATGTCAGAAGCTACACACCCGTAAAGTTTTAATAACATGACTGGCTGCCTAAGCATGAGCTTAACAAGGACAACAATAGACATGCTAAAGTGGACAGCAGTAGGATGAAGGACAGGAAGCCCAGGAGACCTCAATTCTACACAAAGAACTAATGACAACTAAGGAATGCTGAGAGTGGGGAAAATAGTCTTCCACAGGGACGAACACACCAATAGATTATCCAATACCAATGGGTCATCCCTGAAAACATACATGTAGGTAGCTTTATACAGACTGAGTGTGTGTGGGGGGAATAATAGTATATTCATTTTTTTAAAAAAATATTTATTTATTGTGTATACAGTGTTCTGTCTGCATGTATGCCTGCAGGCCAGAAGAGAGCATCAGACCTCATTACAGATAGTTGTCAGCCCCATGTAGTTGCTGGGAACTTAACTCAGGACCTCTGGAAGAGCAGCTAGTGCTCTTAACCTCTGAGCCATCTCTCCAGCCCCCGCTAATGCAGTTTTAAATTGTTATTAAGGGTTCTTGCTTAGGTACAGCTATGCTCCATACCTCAGTTCTGAAGTAGAGTTTCAAAAGGTTTAGCCTTTTGGTAGGATCCTATCCTACACTGTATGTTCAGACTTCTTATATATTCTTTCTAGTACTTTCAGTATAAAGTTAGAAGAGCACAAAATCACCTTTCCAGGTTTTCTTTTTTGCCCTGAAGTTAAATGAATCTCAATGCCCACTATTCCTCAAGTATTTCCCAGGTTATGTGATTGTTCCTGTGTTTTAACAAATGTCTTGTTAAATTTTGTACATAAATGTAAATCCTTCGTGGGAGACTCCAGCTCCTCAAGACCAGGTCGTCCAAGCTGATCAGCATCTAGACCAGCAAAGAATATACAAATGAGTCAATGAATGTAGAAAAGGATAGAGTTAAATGTTAGGGCCCATCATCTTGGAGAAACCCTATGAGGTACTGTTTAATAATTTAAAACATTTTTTTTGAAATTACTGAGGCCATGTTGTAGAAGTCTTTGGAGGTATTGGTATAGGCTCTAAATTATAATCTCCCTGTTAAATCAGCCCACTGAATGCAAAGTCCATGTAATTCCTATTTCCTAGCAACTGGCTTAGTAGGTCCTTGAAGAATATTTGTTAAAAGATTAGTTATATAGAAGACACATCAAAGAGACCTGATGATGATACATAAGTACATCAGTTAATTCTGGTTGATAATGACTGGATCAATATTGTACACAAGGCAGTAGATAAGACAATAAGATATTCCCTTGGGAACTTCAGTTGGTACTAAAAGACAGTGACATTGGGACTATTTTTGAAATACTATTTAAGTTTTCAGGGTCCTTGAGGCTTGCCATATTTTATCGCATGATATGGAAACCAAAAGAGCTACTCAACAAATACACATGCATGTGCATATGTAAGTTCATATATGCGCATGCGCGCACACACACATATTTTAGTCTTGGCTTGTTTGTTTGTTTACTTTCTGGCTACTGTTTTTACTCACTCCCTGAAGTCTAATTTAATTTTCATCCCTTAGTTCTATGACATGTTTTGCAGATGCCTCTTCTTCCTAAAACTGCTCATTTGAATTTTGCTACTAGTGACCCCCAAACTAAGAATAAATACACTGTTACCATAATCTACTTTTTCCCTTAGATATTTCAGCATTCATAAGATTTAAAAACCATTCTAGTAAATAGTGTTAATTTGAACTGATTTCCATTTCACCAGGTTGTAGCTATTTTAAAATGATGACTTGCCAACCCCTATTATTTGACTAGCAAAATAAAGCAAAAGAAGCCATGAGCCACCAGCTGATGTGTACTCTTTAGTTCTGTGTATAAATTATGCCTTTGAAACACTTGGAATCTTCCTGAGAAACTATTCTCAGCAGGAGAAGTAAAACTAACAAATAAACTGGAAATGTTATTCATTGCTAGGGGAAAGTAAAGCTTTGAAATAACCAAATAAAATAAGTAAGTTATCTTTAATAGTCGGACACAAAATAGTCAAGAGTGCAAACCTAAGACCAGATGGCCTCTTAATATGTCACATTTCCCAGATGGAGGATATATACTGCAAAACTATTGTCTGGATCATCTGTTTGGCCCTTCAGGTCCCAGCAGTGGGGACCAATCTGAGAATTTATTTCCTAGATGTTTATTGAAAGCACACTGAAAAATGAAATAAAAATAGTGAGAAAATTTGTATACTGGACTTGATGTGATGGTTTCCACAACTCTACATTGCAGATGGTAAGGGAACGTCTTTTGTAGTGTGATGCAAACAGTAAATGACTCAATAGGTGCAAACATATAGCTCAATACATGCTAAAGAAGAGGAAGCAGATGAAAATGTTTAATTTTAACTCATGATACTGAGTAGATTTTTTTTGCTTATGGAATGATCAATGAAAGAGTAATAGGAACATTTATTTTTAAAGTATGTACAAATATTTATGTTTTCCACTAGTATATAGTCAGTATACACAGTACTGAGCAACATTAGGGCATTTCCATAAAAATGTATAATGCATTTTGAGTGTATCTCCCATCTCCATGACTCCTTCTTTTATCTATTTAAGTTTTTTCGAGAAAGGGTACCACTATCTATCCCTTGCTTTCCTAGAACTCTTGTTGTAGACCAGGCTGGCTTAAAACTCAGAGATCTGCCTGCTTCTGCCTCCTATGTGCTCGGATTAAGGGTCTGTGCTACCAGGTCCAGTTCCTCCCCAATCTTATTCTTTCCCCCTCAACTTAGTCCCTGAGAAAGTTTCACTTATGCTCTTATTTCATATACACATACAGTAATTTATGCATCTGTATAAAATGTATGACTCACAAATGGGAGAAAATGCAAAACAATTTTAATTATATTAACTCTCTCTCCCCTCTCTCTCTGTCTCTCTCTGTGTCTCTGTGTCTCTCTCTGTGCCTCTCTGTCTCTCTCTCTCTCTCTCTCTCTCTCTCTCTCTCTCTCTCTCTCTCTCTCTCTCTCTCTCTCCCTCTGTGTGTGTATGAGAAGAAAACTTATAGGCATCAGTTCTCCCATTCCATTATGTCTGTGAACTGAACTCATCAGGCTTGATGGCACACACCATTTTATGCTAATCCATCTTGCTGACCAAAAAACTTTCAATAGTTGCTTTTCTGTAAATGACTTAGTTTACTTAATATTATTTCCAGTTGTGTTCATATTTCTGTAATGACTCATTTATAGATGAATAAAATTCATATACATGTAAACTATATATTATATATAATATTCTTCATTCATTCCTCAGTTGATGGATACATACTTTGATTCTGTAACTTACCTATTAATAATAGTACTGTAATAAATATTGTACAAATATGTCTGTGATATGCCAATTTCAAGTTCTTCAGGCAAACACTTAGAATGGTGTAGCTGGGTTATATAGTAGGTCTATGTTTTTTGAGAACCTTTCATACTGGCTTCCATAGCAGTTGGATATTTTATACTCCCACCTGCAGTGGGATAAGCAATAGAAAGTAACGTGAAACTTTACAACAGAAAGCAATCTAAATACGAAAGGTCACAGTATGAGTCAATTGAGAAGAAATTTTACTACAGATACTATATCCTCCCTTTCGTTGTCATAAGGTCTAACAGATCTTTTTGTCTCAATAGAACTGTCTTGTCCTGACTAGTTCTGCTAGATGCAGTTGAAGATGTTTTCTTGCCACACAGACTAATATCCTCTCTCTCTTATTTACTTTTGCTAAGCATGGCATGTATTCAACAGTCAATTCCTCCCTGCCTTGTTAGTACCTAAATGCTACAGAATATTGGTTTTCATTATTCTTTCTCTTCTGCATTGAACAAATCCATCTCGAGATACTTTTAACTTCCTTCTCTAGAAGATATTTGTGTTTTTGTGACTCTTGGGCATCTGCTTACAGTCTCAGTGGAAATAGGCTCCTCTGTCTCTGGCATGGCCGCCCTTTTCCCCCATATGTCATCTTTTGAAGGTCTCTCTAAGGATTTGGTCAGAAATACTCATTTTGAGATGAACATATGTGATGGCAGGGAGCCAAGTTAAATAGGAAAATAACTCTAATGACTGTGACTATCTGGTCTGGCAGACTGGCTCACTGGGACAATGTTCTGATAATAGACTGAAAACTTAGAGCCACATCAGCTAGATTATACCACTCTTTTCCACTTTCTTTTCCCCCAAACTTTCCAACTTTCCATTCTCAATGCCAATAATGTATATTTTAGCTAACAGTAAGATTAAATTAAAAGAGTGTAGAAAAACCAGGAATAACCCTTCCTACCATCTGAACAAAGAAATAAGACATTCTATCACTTTGTGTCCATGAGAAGGATTCACATTAGGTAATACTAGATTAATTAATTGTTAATATTAATAAAGAAGACAGATTGACATCTGCTAACCACCCCATCCTTCTACATTCAACCAATAAGAACTACAAGCACTAAATTCCATGTGGCTAGGGTCTAGGTGTATCTCCAGTTGTACAACTGAGTCATTCATGAGAAATTTAGAAGAATGAAGTGGTGCTGACTTCTTTTGTTTGTGTTGGCAAAGCCACTTACAGTTGTGATAATGTCCTTAATTTTATGTTATCAAATATCTCGGTGTGCAGATTGAAAGCCACTACATAGTGTTACTTTTGTTTTATTTTGGATGCAGACTTATCATGAAATTTATAACTCCTGGAGCCCACAGTAAGAGGTGATCCTTGTAATGTTCATTTTTCTGGAGATGAACAAAGTTGCAACAATCATGTTGAAATCCCTCTGCCACGGATTCCACAAACGACCCCAGAGGTCCAGCCCAGAGCCTATTCCTCTTGTTTTATGGACACAATATAGGTAAAAGTTCACAGCACACAATGGTCTTCCAAATATCTACTTTGTGAATGAATATTTAAAAATGGTGAACTCCTTCAACACAATTTTAGAACTCATAATATTGATAAGTTGTTCTGGAATCCATCTGTTATACATTTAATGAGTAATTTCAGATTCAGTTTCCTTGTTTACAAAATGGTAACAATAATACTGCAATTTGAATATGATTTGTTCCGCAAAATGTTGCATGCATGCTTTATCCCCAGTGCAATGATATTTGGAGGCGATAGGTATTTTAAGATGTATTTGAGGTCAAAAGGGACTCATCCACACAAATGGGTTGTTTTCTTCTGAAAATGGAATAGCTCTCATGAGAATTTGATGCTTTTTCCGTTTATTCACACATTCTAGCTCTCCCTTCTACATTCATGAGTTAAGCAGTGTGTGGCTATCACCAGGAACTGGGCAGAAGCACATGCATTATACTTCAACATATAAAACCACAAACCAAAAGTAAAACTACTTCATTTTTAAATTATCTGGCCTTTCTCTTATTCATGGCACCTCTTATGTAGCAAGATGGCTGTCAAGATGAAGCTGGATATCTCCTTACTAGCCACCAGCTGTCAGAAACTCAATGGATCAGACAAGCCAAGTTTTGTACTCTCTGTGACAAGCTCATGACCACAAAAGTACCTGCTGATGCTCTGTATAAAGAATGGAGGGCTTTTGTGGTCCCAATCAGTTGTGGGAACAATAAGCAAGGTTTTCGCTCAAGGCATATTGCTTTGTGGCAGAGTGCACCTGCTGTTGAGTAAGGGGGAATTACTGTTCTAGAACAAAGAGAACTGGAGAGAGAGGAAGCATAGGTCTATTCACAGAAGCATTGTAATTGCCAATCAGTGTTCTCAGTTTACTGACTGCCTCTGCCTCTCCTGTGCTGGGATTAAATGCATGAGCCGCATCTTGTAAGAATACTATTCCTTAAAGGAGAAATCAATTGTGGGTTTCTTTTTGTTGCTGTTGCGTTTGCAAATTAGTGAGTTTTCAAATGGATTCTTTAGTTAGTTACCTTATAAAACCATTCATTCGGAGAATTAGATATTTGGTTATTGGTTATTACTCTTTTTAAATTTTATTGGTCTCTGTTCATAAACAGCCAGCAAAGCTTGTAGCATGTTGTTTATTTCTCATTGAAAAACCAGTGAAGTGCTATACACAATGAATAATTAAAAAGGAGAATTGGCTCCCAGAAATTCAATTTTAGTTACAAATAGCAACACAGAAAATAGCTCTTTATAACAACTAGTTTAACATAAACGAGCAAGGCGTTGTAATATAGAATTTTCATAGCCTAAAAAGCAAGCATTCCTTCAGAGTATTGAAAAGAAACAGGGGTTTTAAAGGCAAATGATGAGTATGTCTAGGTTCTTTTACTACAAAGAGAACATTTGTTGAAAATGCTGTATTAGGCAATTTCCTGTGTGTGGATAATGTATAAAGAAATGTTTATTCAATTCACATTTTTAGAGACTGGTAGCCCAAATATCATGGAACTGATTCTTTCACGGCACTTTGAACTATGGTCCAATATGCCACCATGATAACAACATGTGTGGAAATAAAATACCACAAGTCAAGGTAGCAAACCAGAAAGAGCTTGAGAGAGGCTTCCTCTTTTATAAAAGTCTCCTAACCTGGGCTTTTGCCGTTGCATTCAGTTTGATGCTCGCATTTCAGGAGATCTACTAATTCAATTCTTTTCCATGCCATGTTCTGACTACTATGTAATCACACAGGGAAACGGACACTATTTCTCTCCTTTGTCTGTCAGTTAATTCAAATGACACAAGGAGTGAAGAATGGAGTTGTATTAGTGGATGAGAGATGGTGCTGATGTTGGTTTTCTCTCATGTGCTTTATGATTGCCAGCTGGTGGAACAGAGCACTACACTTAGAATTGTCGAGAAATAATTGATTGTTCTGGTGAGTGATCTTTTCTAAACGGGTTCTCCCTGATTCGTTATTACAGAATTAAATTAACACTCTTAAGTCACATGTCTACAGTCTAATATAAAAGCTTTAGCTGTCAGTGTAAACAGAAAAACAGAAGTGAAGCTTCTCGGATATCTGATTCAATGAAAGTGCACTAAGATAGATACTTTTGTGGAGATGTTCATATATTGTATGCATTCATTAGCCCACTGAGCTATATACAATGCATACAATATATTAACATCTTTGTTTTTCAATAAAATATACTAAAATTCTCAGTTATTTTGTGACAATATTTGTATTAAGGCCATGAAGTTATTTCTATTAACAATTTGAAAGTATGCAGATTAACTATAACTTTGAACTAGATCTGAACATCCTCAGGGCTAGAATTTTATCCTATCAGAAACAAGGCTCCCAATCAACGACTTCAGTGTATGGTGGATGGAAAAATCTGTGAAGAGCAATGATTTGAATACTTCTGGGGATCTGACATGGTGACCTTGCTAATGTGGTGTCCCTTTTAAGTCAGTTATGACAGCTGAGAACAACTTCTAGAATCTGAACACTTGGAATCCATGTCTCAGCTTATGTTTATGTACCTTGTAAGGTATGTGCAACATTCAACCTTATTTCTCTGAAATATCTGTGTGCTATGTTTTCTAATTAACTATAAGATCATACAATATACTCTTGCAGTTGTTAATTCGAGATAAGTTTTGTGTAAGACACAACCATTCATTACAAATCTTCCATTATGATTTACAAATTTCCACTAAATACTTTAAGTGTTTAATGTTAAGTACCAATTCTTTAGAAATCTACATTCATCCTTAAAGATTATTTGTTATAATATATATGATTTTTTGAAAATGTCATACTCTGTCCTCTTCTAATCCCTCCCAGATCCCCTCACCACACACACACAACCCTCCTCCCAACTTCATCTCCTTCCCTCCTCTCTCTCTCTCTCTCTCCTTCCTTCCTTCCTCCTCTTTCTTTTTTTCTAATGCATCGGGTCAATTATTGTTGCACAAATGCACATGGGTGTGGGACCATTTCCTGGGACCCATCCCTGAAGAAAACTCTCAGTCTCCTAGACACCACAAAATGCCAATAGCTCCAAAGCAAAGGGTAGTGCCTTGAGAGCCCCAGCCTCTATTTTTAATATTATTTAACAATTCTCTTAAAAATGTGACAGATAAAAGTTATTATTAGTATTGGAGATGGAAATAGTAAGTCCTAAAGATAGGGGCATGTTACAGGACAAATTTTCCTGAGTAACTATATTTGTTTGTAGTTGGTTTTTCTTTCCTCTGCATACCGAAATGATATAGTAGAATGAAATACTTAATGGGTTGGCTCTTGCAAATCCACTAATTCTTATTTGTTGGTTGTGGATTGATTCCAGGTGTAGCTAGCATTGTTTCTGCATAGTATGTGTGATGCCAAACTCTCCATGATTGTTTTTATACATTTTCTGCATGGTCCATGTTTTGTGAGCAAAGGCTTTGGAGCTGAAAGATAGCTTCTCTCTAGAGTTAAGAGAGTTCAGAATGGATCTACTAAGAGTGATGCTTACATTAAGGGTAGTAAGGTCTCCCCTTCCCTTTCAAATGAAATTTGCTTCATAAATCATCTTTTTTCTCATTTTTTATTAAAGATTTCCATCTCCTCCTCTCCTCTTCCCCCTTCCCTCCCCTCCCTTCCACCCATACTCCCACTCCACCCCTCTCCAAAGACAAAGAGCCATCAGGGTTCCCTTCACTATGTTAAGTCCAAGGTCCTCCCAGCTCCCCCTAAATCCAGGAAGGTGAGCAACCAAACTGACAAGGCTCACAGTGAGCCCGTCCATGCTGTAGAGTTCATGTTCATTGCCATTGTCCTTTGTTTCTCAGTCCTCCTCCACCATCAGCCACATTCAGAGAGTCCGGATTGGTCCCCTGTTCCATCAGTCCCATTCCGACTGGACTTAGTGGTCTCCCGTTAGATCTGTCCCACAGTCTCAATGGGTAAAAGCACTCCTTGCGGTCCTGGCTTCTTTGCTCATGATCTCCCTCCTTTTGCTCCTCATCAGGACCAAAATCATCTTTTTTTTAAAGAGGGGAAGATGGGTAGATAGGCCATAAAAGCCTCAAGTCTCCTAATTTGGAGTATCTCAGTAGCTCCAATTATACTGAATATGGAGAAATCTGTCCTTCATTCCATGAGTTTGTGGTGATTAGCACTTGAAGAATGAGTGTTAAGATTGTTTTGGCTGGGTTTGTTTTCCAATGAAGAAAACTATTCATTCTGTTAGAAAGTGTCTTAACTCCCACAAAATCTATAGATTAGATCACATAGGTATGAAGAAGTGAAAACAGTTAAATTTAGTTTTACTTTCTGCAGTGGATTACAGTGTGTAACCACCTGTGGGTTTTATTTTATGTGTTTTTCCCCTTTTTGTTTAGCTCTCAGCATCAGGAAGCAAGTGCACTATTATCCAGATATTTTTAGGAAAGGACCCTGAGACTCAGAGAACTGAATTAATTTAATGTTCAGAGTCAAAAGGATCATTAGTAACAAGGCAAAAATTCAACTCAGGCCCCGAGAAGGCAGCATCCAGGACAATAAGCTCCACTCGCATGCTTCTTAAGATGCTATTCCCATTGCTTTATAGCACATGACCTTATAAACATAAAATCACAAAGAATTAATTCCAGCTATTTATTTGATGCCACTTTACTTAATAATTTAGTTTCTCTTGTTCACACGGGGATTTCCTTACTTAGAGTCTAATCTGTGAAGTTAATGGGGAAGTAAATCCATCAGAATTGCCATCTGCTAGCCTTCTTGCTGTAGTCTGATATTAGCATGATAAAAGCTAATACAAAATAGTCTTTTCAAAATTCTCCAGGGACTTTGCAAAGTTACCAGCATTTCTGATCAAACTGCATTTTCTTGGAAGGCGTACTTCCTCCAAGAAAGTATTATTTTAAAACCTTCTGATAGTAAGTAAAGTATATTTTGAATCTTCACAATACAAAGAAATGAAAAATGTTTGAAGTGATGAACATGCTAATTGCCAAGATTAGCTCTTTATACATTGTATAACATTATATATTATAATGATATATTATATATTATAATTATATATTATAATGAGGCATAACATTATATCCCATAAATATATAATATGACTATGTGTCTGACTTAGTTAGGTTTTCTATTACTATAATAAAACACCATAAACAAAAGCAACTTATACAGGAAAAGGTTTATTTCAACTTACAGTTCTTTTGTCACTGAGAAAGTCAGGGTAGGAATTCAAGGCAGGAATCTGGAAGAAGAAATTGAAACAGAAACCATGGAAGAATGTTGCATACTGTCCTGCTCAGTTTGCTTTCTTATACTACCCAAGGCCACCAGCATGGTGTGATAACACACACAGTGAGCTGGACCCTTCCACATGGATCATTAATCAAGAAGTTGCTCCATAGATTTGCCTATAAGCAATCCAGTGGAGGCATTCTCTCAATAAGGATGTGTCCAGTTGACAAAAACCCCAACCAGGACAATGTCCACTAAAAAGGAAATTTTAATATAAAAGCTCTTTCTAAAAGTTGAGAGAGGTTGGTGGAGCAACAGAGGGCTAAAAACTGGAACTTGAAAGAAATGGAATAAGAGGGAGGGAGGGGGAGGGAGGAATGAAGGGACAGAACTGTAGAAAAGATGCAAGAAAGGAGTGAAAAATAAATGAATGGATGAAGGGATGGAAGAAGTTGATGGGTTGAACAAAATTTTAATTGATTAAGGAAAGACAGCAGGAAGAGCAAACTAGAAATAGATACTGTTTAGAGAACATGCTTTCTGGAATCGATCAAAGACCCTTGGAGCCTAAGAGTTTGGTTTTAATATGTCTCACTAAATCCTGCAGTAAAACAATTATGATTTCTACAGCATTTGGCAGTTTCTTTTAGACGCCTCATTTTTCCAGATTATTCTTCTGTCAAATGGCATCCAGTCTTGGTGGAAGTTCTTGAAAAATTAGCCAAAATATAGGAAAGCACAAAGAATGATAGAGAGTTATGGGGGAGCAGAGAGGTTTTAAAAGTTATGGATAGGAGAAAAAAGACTACCATGGTGGAGCTGGAGAGATGACTTACTGCTCTTCGGGCTGGAGAGTGAGGGGGAGGGGAGTGGGGGGAGAGGGAGGGAAATGGGAGGCATGGAGGAGGCGGAAATTTTTAATAAAAAAATAAAAAGGAGACTATTGCTCTTCTAGAGTATTCAGTTTCTAGCACCGAAATGGTGACTAACAACTGCTTATACCTCCAGTTCCAAGGGATAGATGTCCCTCTTTTGAGCTTTGTGCACTCCTACATACATGTTGTACACATACATATACTCACATAGCATTAATAAAATACATACAAGTTTAAATGAATAAACAGCTCTTTAAATAAAACACTAGCATTGTGTTCCAGGCTGCTTTTGGTTCCTGTAACAAACAAATCACAGAATAAAGTTTTCTTTTGACTTAGAGTTTCTGAGGTTTCAGAACATGGCTGAAAGTACTTATTGGTATCGGCCTATGATAGAATAGGACATCTTGGCAGGAGTACGTATGCTATTCACCTCATAGCTAGGAATTTTAAAAGAGCAAGAGAAAGGGGCTGAATCATAAAAGGCCCATCAATAGCATATCACCAGATACTGGAATACCTCCCACTCTGTCATGCTTCTTAGAAATTCTACCACCTCCACATGCTAGGCAACCAAGACTTTAACACATGGGCATTTGGAATATTTGTCTAAACCACAGCCTATGGGAAAGAAAATAGGTGGAATTTTTTTTGGTTGTTTATCTTTTGTATTTCCACATTGCCTTAGAGAGCAGAAAGAGTAACAGCTGCTAACCTCAATTGCTCTATTCCTTATCTGTTATGAGCAAATTAGCTTTGTAGTTCATCTCAGCAGCAAACAGGAGAGGTTGAATGGTCATCTAAGACTCCAGGTTGTGAGTACATGGAATTGTTATGTCAAAATAGCTTTATTTGAATATGTCATGACAAAAAATAAGCCGGTGTTTGCTAGCCATTTTCCGAATAACAATAGTTTCTAAACTATTATGAAATTTGCATTTGTCCAAAAAAAGAATAATCGGTATGTCTAAGCTTTCAGTAAGAGACAGAGTCAGATCTGATTTCTATACTGTGTTCCTTTCAAAAAAATTTTAAAAACATTTATTCTTCCCTCATACAACACACATTGACCATAGCCTTTCCTTCTTCCCCTCAGCTCAGTCCTCCCCTCTTCTCTACCTCAGATCCACTGCTCCTCTGTTTCCCTTTAGAAAAGAAAACCCTCTCAGTGATATCAACTGAACAGGACATAACAAGATGAAACAAGACATCAAAGCTGGATGAGGGAACCCAATAGGAGGAAAAGGGTCCCAATAACAGGCAAAAGAGTCAGAGACACCCCCACTTCCACCGTTAGGAATGCCACAAAACCCCAAACTAAGCAACCACAGCATGTATGCAGAATGTTTTATGACAGTTTTAACAATTACTGCAAGCTTATTGGACTAACATGATTCTACATTACTATTGTATTACTCTAGAGGCCGAATGTCTACAACAGGTCAATCAAGTATTATCCCTTGTGGATGTTCTGGAGACTTACTTACTTACTTACTTACTTACTTTATTTATTTATTTATTTTTATTTGCTTGCTTGCTTGTTTATTTGCCTTTTCCAATTTCTAAAGTTTTCACTCAGCTCTTAGCTCATTCTTGTATCTTCAAAGCCAGCAGTGTGGTCTCCATGCCCCTCTGAAATTATATTGAATTCACCTGAATAATCAAGAATAATCTCACTAACTCAAGATCCCTAACTCAAACATGTTTACATAGTCTCTTTTTCCATGTAGGGTAAAGTATTCATAAACTGGTAAGATTAAGATTTGAATAGAATTGGTGTCGCTGTTCAGCCTACTACATTCAGCTTTTGCTTAAGGAGAACTTGTTAAATTATATGATATAAATTCTAGGGTATATGTCCGAGGAAATCAGAGCTCTCAAGTATATTAGAGACACCTAAGCAACATTATTTATCAAAGCATTAGTCACAGCATTGAAGCCATAGAATCAGTCTAGGTGCCCAATCACCAATGAAGTGAATAATGAAAATGTGGTATATGTACCCAGTGGAATTTTATTTAATCAAAAAGTAGAGCAAAATCATGTTGTTTTTGGAACTGAAGAAACTGGAGATAATAAGTGAAATAATCCAGCCTCAAATAAGGACAAGATGTTAATATTTTTTTCTTGTATATAGAACATAAAAGAGTATGGAAAGGACATTGTTTGGAGAATATTCTCTCTAAAGGGGTGCTATTCTCCACTGAATTTTGTTTCGACCAAATGTCACCGTGGGGAACCAATGCATTTATTATTTATTAGGGTTACTTAAAAAGCATGGGCAAGGGGTTATGGGCAGGACAATGGATGATCTTAAAACAACTTTAATGGACCCCCTTCCCCTAGTGTTCCATAGCTTTATATTCTAGCCCCGAGGCTGCATGTAATTAGGGCAGTATAGCATAAAGTTGTTTGGTGAGGCTCCAATGGCTGTCACTTCCATCTACTTTTTAAAGGGGGTGTCAACAATCCACATGCCAGCTAATCTTTTGAAGTAGGTATAACTGATCTAATGAAAATGGTAGCTATTTGGCTTGGAGTATATGCTGAACATCAGATATTCAAATAAACAAAGACCATAAGGAAAAAGAATAGTGATCAAGAGAAAGGTAAGGAGTGATAAATGAGAAAAATGGCAAGGTGAAGATGCTATATGCATATGTGAAACTGTCAAAAAAATTTCCATTTTTAGGTTTATTTGTTTATATCTTATGTGTGAGTGTTTGTCTGAATGTTTGTGTACCACATACTTGCAGTGTTCACAGAGGCCAAAAGAGAGCATCAGAAGCCCTGAAACTAGAGTTACAGACAGTTATGAGAGTACAGGGAATTGAACCTTTGTCCTCAGGAAGAGCATCCTGTAAAAGCTGAGCCATTTTTTCATCCCAGAAATCATTATTTTAAAAATGTAACATATATGATCATGTCCATTAATGTTATATAATACATTTGCTATATTGGATATGAAATGTGTGTGTGTATGTGTGGGTGTGTGTGTTCTTTAGTACTGATAGCTTTTTAAGATGTCATTTGTGTTTGATTCTATGGCTGAGATATATGGAATAGTCTAAGAAAATAGGTATTTCTATAGATTCATAATTTCTTAGCCTGTTATTCATAAGCAAAGAAATTCTCCCCAGTCCATCTGATGTCATTTTCTGACTTCCATGGGCAGTCGACAAAAATGTGATAAACAAATTTACATTGAGACAATAATCTCATACACGGGGCTGGAGAGATGGTTCAGCAGTTAAGAGCACTGGTTGCTCTTCCAGAAGTCCTGAGTACAATTCCCAACAACCACATGGTAGCTCAAAACATCTATATTGGGACCTGATGTCCTCTTTTGGCATAAACCTGCAAATGAAGATAGATAATATAAACAAATAAATAAATTCTTCTTGAAAAATACTTGTATGTTGGTGGAGGCTGCCTGTTCATTCCTGGCTGCTTAGACCTGAAATAATCATTCAGAAACTATATTATTTGCAATACTGTTTGGCCAATATCTTAAACATAGCCAAAAATATCTGGCTAACTCTTGTATCTTAAATTAATACATTTCTATTAATTTGTGTATCTCCAAGTAGCTGTGGTATACCGGTAATGTTCTGGTGTGTCTGTCTCCTGTGGGCAGTTACTTGGCTTCTCCCTGACTCCACCTACTCTCTCTCTATATCTTCATTTGGATTTCTCACGTGCCTTTACTCCACTAAGCCATTGGCCGAAAGCAGCTTCTTTATTCATTAACCAATAAAAGAAACACATATACAGAAATACTTCCCATACCATTTCCCCTTTTCTGTTTAAATAAGAGGAATGTTTTGACTTTAACATGGTAAATTACATATAACAAAACAGATACCAAACAAGATTTACAGTTACAATATTTATATCTGTTTTATATTTTATCATTACTTTATTTTTTCATAACTGAGGAAAACTATAGCTATCTATATTTCAACTCCATCAAAGATCCCAGAAGAATATAATATTACCCAAGTTAACAGGAAGTGCATTGTAAGCAACTTTCAAAACTCTAGAATTAACAGAGGCATCTTGTTGCCTCCACAAGGATTGAAGGAAGGAAGGAAAAGAAAAATGAGAAGCAGCAGATAAAGGGTGGCAAGAATACAGTGTGTATGACAATTTAAAGAAAATTTGGGTTTGGAATCAGTAATCCAAGGTTTTCATTGTCTGGGTGCATGCTTGTTAGACAGAATCATCTTTTCTGCAGCTTCCTTTAGGGATATCTTTATTTTATTTTTCTTTGTAGAATTTGTATGTGTGGTATGTATACATGTATTTATGTGTATACACAAGCATGTGGGTGTTAGAGTCTGATAGAGGATATTTTTCTCAATTGCTCTCTACCTTATTTTGTTTTTATTTTCATCAGAATATTTTGCTTGTTTTATATTCTGAAATTTTTATTTTGTTTGAAAGTTTTATTTTATGAATACAATACAAAGTATTTTGATCATAATTCACTCCCTATTCCAGCTCCCAACTTCATGCTTGTGTGTGTGTGTGTGTGTGTGTGTATGTATGTATCCCACAGAGTGTAAAATTAGTACCACATAAATATGGATAGGTGGGAAGCAATTCACTGGAACATAGCAAATCTAACACCCCTGCAAAAGAAAAACTGACCCTCCCTTCTCTTAACAGCCACCAACTGCCAAGAGCTCTCATGTGCTTCTCCCCATTCGTGCTGGAATGTTAGCAGACTCCATCTTGTTCAAGTAACTACAGTTGCTTAGGGTTCATGAGTACATTATCCCTGTCATGTTTAAAAGATTGTTTCTCAGATATCCTTACTAATCTTTGCCACTTATCTTTCCTCTCCCTCTTCTGTGATATTTCTTTCTGCTGGGGGCCAGACTCCTACTTACTTTTGAGGCAGGGTCTCTCATTGAACCTCGATATTATAGTCTGATTGGCCAATGAGCTCCAAAAATCTGCCTGTCTCTATTTCCCCAGTGCTTGGACTATAGACGACTGCTGCCATTACTATCATTTACATGGTTGCTAGGGATCTAAGATCATGTGTTCTTTCTTGTGCAGCAAGTTCTTTGCCCACCCAATCATTTCTCCAGGATGGGGAGAGCTTGGGGGAATGGGACAGTTGGGATGGAAGAAGAATGGATATGGAATCAGGGAAGTATATATCTTAACTAAGGGAGCCATTTGAAGGTAGGCAAGAGATTGGACTCTAGAGGGGTTCGCAGGTGTCCAAGGAGATGTCCCCAGCTTGCTCCTTGAGCAGCTGAGGAGAGGGGGCCTGAGCTAGCCATTTACTATAACCACACTGATGATTATCTTGCATACCACCATAGAACCTTCATCTGAAGTTGGATGGAGATAGAGACAGAGACCCACATTGGAACACTGGACTGAGCTCCCAAGGTCCAAATGAGGAGCAGAGGGAGGGAGAACATGAACAAAGAAGTCAGGACCACGAGGAGTGCGTCCATTCACTGAGACAATGGGACTAATCTAATGGGAGCTCACCAAGGCCAATTGGACTGGGACAGATGGAGCATGTGATCAAACCAGACTCTCTGAATGTGGCTGATGAGGAGGGCTGACTGAGAAGCCAAGGACAATGGCACTGGGTTTTGATTCTACTGTATATACTGGCTTGGTGGGAACCTATTCTGTTTGACTCCTCACCTTCCTAGACCTGGATGGATGGGGGAGGAACTTGGACTTCCCACAGGGCAGGGAACCCTGACTGCTCCTTGGACTGGAGAGGGAGGGGGAGGGGAAAGGAAATGGGAGGAGGTGAAAATTTGTAAAATTATATAATTTAATAAAAAATTAAATTAAAAAGAAAAGTAATTGGGGTTTAACATTTGCCACTATTGATGATAACCAACATGATCTTGGAAAACTTGTATTCAACATGTAATATTTAATCATCTCAAACATTTACCATCTCATTGTCTTGGTAACATTAAAGATTCTGTACTAGCTATTATAAAGTATTTACTTGTTACCAACCATAATTATTCTATTTCAGTATAGCTGTTCCTCCTATTCACCTTCATCTTTGTACCTAGTAACCATTCTCTTTCTCCCCCCTACCCTTGTTAGACACTGGTAGCAACTACTGACCTTTCTGCTCCTTTGACTTATATAGTTTTAGATTCCATATACACATGAGATCATATAGCAGCTTTTTCTATACTAGGATTATTTTGCCTAATATAATATCCTTCAGCAGTATCTACGATGTTGCAAAATGATAGGATTTCATTCCTTTTATGACCAAATAGTATACTGTTGTGTGTACTATTCATTTTCTTCACTCATTTATCTATGTGGATGGCCACTTATTTGTTTCAAAATCTCCTGGCTATTGTCAACAGCACAGAAATAAATATGGGAATATGAATATCTCTTTACCATACTGACTTCTTTTCTTTTGGGTAAATGCCAAATGATGGAATCACTAGATCATGATAGTTCAAGTTCTCATGGGTTTTGAGGAAACCTCATGTTATTTTTCTTAATGGCTGTGTTAATTTAGATCTTGACCTTGTGCATGCTTTCCCATTTTCTCTAATTTCATTTCAAGTAAACCCAAGCTTATAGTCTGAAAACCAAATCCACACATCATGTTTTCACTTCTTAAGACTGGTAGCTAATTCAAGTCACCATGACAGATGGTGGTCTTCTTTACTGTCTTTCTCTGATGATCAGAAGAAAATTTATGATGAGTATTCAAAGCCTATTTTAGAGTTTTCTTCATTTTCCTTATAACCACAAAAGTATGTCCTCCTTGGTCCTTTTTCTGACATTAAAAGAAAAAAAACACTTTATGTATGTAAGTGTTTTTCCTGATTGTATATCATCAGTTGCATGTAGCATCCATGAAAGGCAAAAGTGGGTATCAGATCCCATATGAATGGAGTTACTGATCTGCTTGTGAGCTGTCATGTGGATGCTGGGAATTGAACCCTGGTCATCTGGAAGAGTAATCAGTGCTCTTTTGTATCTTTTAAATTATTTTTATTGAGCTATATATTTTTCTCCACTCCCTTCCTACCCTCTCCCTTGATCCCCATGCTCCCAATTTACTCAGAAGATCATGTTTTTTCTACTTTCCATGTAGATTAGATCCATGCATTTCTCACTTAATGTCCTCCTTGTTGTCTATATTCTCTGGGATTGGGAATTGTAGGCTGGGTTTTCTTTGCTTTATGTCTAAAAACCACTAATGAGTGAGTACATATTATGTCCATCTTTCTGGATTTGGGTTATCTCACTCAATATGATGTTTTAAGAATCCATATATTTGCCTGCAAATGTCAAGATGTCATTTTTTCTGTATAGTACTCCATTGTGCAAATGCACCACATTTTCCTTATCTACTCTTTGTTCCAGGGGCATTTAGGTTGTTTCCATGTTCTGGCTATGACAAATAATGCTGCTATGAACATAGTTGAGCACATGTCCTTGTGGTATGATTCAGCATCCTTTTGGTGGGTATATATCCAAAAGTGGTGTTGCTGGGAGTCTTCAAGTAGGTTGTTTCCTAACTTTCTGAGAAATCATCATACTGATTTCCAAAGGGGCTTTACCAGTTTGCACTTCCACCAGCAATGGAGGAGAGTTCCCTTTACCCCACATCTTATCCATCAAAAGCTGTCATCAGTGTTTTTGAGCTTGGTCATTCTTATAGGTGTAAGTTAGAATCTCAGAGTTGTTTTGATTTGCATTTCTCTGATGGCTAAGGATGTTGAGCATTTCCTTAAGTGCCTTTCAGCCATTTTAGATTCCTCTGTTGAGAGTTCTCTGTTTAGGTCTGTACTCCATTTTTTTTATTGGATTATGTGTTCTTTTGATGATAAATTTCTTGAGTTCTTTGTATATTTTGGAAACCAGCCCTCTGTCCAATGTGGGGTTTGTGAGGATCTTTTCCCATTTTGTAGGCTGCTGTTTTGTCTTGTTGACTGTTTCCCTTGTTTTACAGAAGCTTCTCTGTTTCAGAATATGCCATTTATTAATTGTTTCTCTCAGTGTCAGTGCTGCTGGGGTTATATTTAGAAAGTGGACTCTTGTGTCAATGCACCCACTTGTACTTCCCACATTCTCTTCTATAAGGTTCAGTGTGGTTGGTTTTATGTTGAGGTCTTTGATCCGTTTGGACTTGAGTTTTGTGATAGAGATGAATCTATTTTCATGCTTCTATATGTTGATATCCAGTTATGCCAGCACCATTTGCTGAATATGCTTTCTTTTTCCATTTTATATTTTCTGCCTCTTTGTCAAAAATAAGGTGTTCCTAGGCATGTGAATTGATATCCAAGTTTTTGATTTAGTTCCATTGGTCCTCCCTGTCTATTTTTATGTCAATATCAGGCTGTTTTCAGTACTGTAGCTCTGTAGTAGAGTTTGAAGTAAGGGATTAAACACCTCTAGAAGTTCCTTTATTGTAGAGGATTTTTTTTGACTATTGTGGGTTTTTTTTTTTTTTTTGCTTTTCCATATGAAGTTAAGTGTTGTTCTATTGAGGTCTATGAAGAATTTTGCTAGGATTGCATCGAATCTGCAAATTGCTTTTGGTAAGATTGAATTTTTACTATGTTAATTCTACCTATCCTAGAGCATGGGAGATCTTTCCACTTTCTGGTGTCTTCTTCAATTTCTTTCTTCAAAGATTTAAAGTTCTTCCATTTGTTTGATTAGAGTTACTCAAAGATATTTTGTGTTATTTGTGGCTATTGTGAAGGGTGATGTTTCTCTGATTTCTTTTTCAACCCATTTATCATCTGTGTAAAGGAGGGCTACTAATTTTTTTGAGTTAATCTTGTATCCTGCTACATTACTGAAGATGTTTATGAGTTGTAGAAGTTCCTTGGTAGAAATTTTGGGCTCACTTATGTAAACTATCATATCATCAACAAATAGTGAGAGTTTGAATTCTTTTCTGAGTTGTATCCTCTTTTTTTTTCAGCTGTTGTTGGTAGCAATATTTTACAATATATATAAAAGCACATTTCCCCTCCCCAATCTGACATACAGATTGATGTTCAATCTAGGATCTGAGCAGAGATCCCAACTATGCCAGCTAATAACTATCATGACCTTCAGAACAGAAACGGGAATGCTCCTTGGTATAGGTCTGACATAGGCACTTCTCCAAGCTTAAAACACACACTCAAGGTATTGTGCCTCCCCTCCAGGCCACTGTGTAATGTAAAAGCACAGTCATAGGAGTGCTATTCATAAACATGAGACCAAAGGGTTGTGCTCTGCCAGAGATAGCATTGAGCACACAGAGAATCAAGGAATGTGATAGAAATGCAATAGGGAAGAATATAGCAGAAATCTGCAGACCAACCAGGCCAGCAGTCAAGTAGCAGCTTGAAGCAGGAGGGATTATACCCTGAGATAAGACTTCAGCAACACAGATGGGTTCATTTCTGCAAGTTACCAAATAGCCCTCAAATACCTGTGGTTCTCCCAGAGAACACAGGAAGGCTATCCTGGGGACCACAGCTCTGCAGTGAATGAAGCACTGACTCCACTTTGGCTGCCTAGCCCTCACTCACCTGGGTACCAACCTGCAATTGGGACTGGCTCCAAGGGTCTTTTGTGCCTAAAGATGATCATTTACAAATGTAGGGATATATAGGACTATGCTGGTTAGTTTTGTCAACTTGGCACAAACTAGAGTCATTTTAGAAGGCAATTATGAAAATGCCCCACCAGATTAGCCTGTGGATGACTGATTTGGGATGCCCCAGTTCACTAAGGATAGAGCCACCACTGGGCTGGTGATCTTGGGTGCTTTATAAAATCAGACTGAGCAAGTTGTGAGGAGCAAAATGAGCTTCAGTGAACAGTGATGTGGAACTGCAAGCTGATAGAATCCCTCTTCTTTTCAGGTCATGGTGTTTTTATCACAGCAAAAGAAACCCTAACTAAAACAAGCACCCTTTAGTAACCAATGCAGTAATTACCTACTGGAACACTCGCACCTACCACCAGACACAACGGTCAGAGCCTCTCTTGTGCTCTGCGGCTCAGAGGCCAACCTTCTAACCATTCCCATTAAATCAGTTCCTCTCAAAAATAAAGTTGAGCCAGGCGTGTTTGTACACGCCTTTAATCACAGCACTCGTGAGGCAGAGGCAGGTGGGTCTCTTTGAGTTCAAAGCCAGCCTGGATACATATTAAGTTCCAAGACAGCCAGGACTAAATGGAGAGACACTGTCTCAAGGGAAGAGAAAAAAAAAAGGCTGGACAACAGGGGTTTGAGCAAAGACTGGTCACAAGGATGATTCTACCCCTTTACTCTGCCTGTTTAGACATGACTCTGTGCACGCCTCTTAGTGGGCTTCCCACACCCAGGAGAAGCTTGACTACATGACAGTTTCTAGCCGAATGTCAACTGTTTACCATTTGAGGAATACAACAAATGATTCTATTTGAAGTTTCTAACCCTCCCCTCACCTCCCCGCCAAAAAAAAACTGTACATGAGTTTACAAATATATTAACATATAAATAATGAGAAAGGTCCTAGGGAGCCTCCCCGTTGTCTCTGCTGGGGGTGAACACTGGAGGGGCACTGTCCCCACAGGCTTCATTTTGTTGGGAGGTCTTATGGCAGCTGCTCTGGATCCATTGCTGACTTCTTTGGCACCTCCAGGTTCAACTGCCAGTCTCTCTTCCACTGTGCTCATGACGAGCTGGAAACCTTGAACCTGCAACAGTGGCAGCTCTTCAGCCCATCATCGCTCCGGCTCAAGCTCATGCTGAAACGGACGCTTCCTCTCCCGACAGTGCTTCTTGTGGGCAGGCCAGTCCTTCTGCTGGCACTGAGACCCACAATATCGAGCCACCTGGCAACGCCCACAGATATTGAACTCCCGAAGCTGCTTCTCAATCACTGTACAAGGAGGATAGTGACACTCATAGTAGGTACAGGAATTCTCTTCCTCTTCCACCACATCTCCATTGGCATTATAGTACCGGGTCACATTCAGAACAGGGAACTGTTCTTCTTTAGGGTCCGTGGGAAGCTGCTGTATCGCAAGCCAGTATAAGCTTTGCTCCCTTTGTTTGCTGGAGGTCTCTTCAGCTTTGGGTCGCCATCCCCATGGTACTAACTGCAGGTTGTCCAGACGATTGTCCACAGTCACAGCATTGAGATGTACCACCTGAAACCCGGGGGCCACACCTCCCCTGTGTCGTTCCCACAGCAGCTCATGCAGAAGCCTGCCTGAGCCCCTTCCTCGGTTTATGTCGAAGGCATATGCAAATATCTTAGCACCATTTCCATCGGTATCTACTTCCATTTGAGCCTCGAAGGAGTAGCTCTCCACCAGTGGTATGTCTTGCTCATCTATCAGTATGTATTTGGTCTTCCCGGCCACTCGGCCAAGCCGCACGATGCCCAATTTAAAGTCGGTCATGGCCGGGCCTGCGCTCTTGGCAGCCGGAGCCGCTCCCTCCGGAGGCTCCCGACCGGGCTGGGCGGGAGCGAGGCCACAGCACTCCGGGTCAGGCCGGGGCCGGGGCCGGGGTCAGGCCGGGCGGGCCACGGGCGGACGAGGCTGGGCGGGGTTCGGGCCACCGCCGCCGCCTCGCGCCCGCCGGACCTGCCACCGAGTTGTATCCTCTTGATCTCCCTTTTTGTCTTATTGCTCTAGCTAGAAACTCCAGTACTATATTGAATAGATATGTAGAGAGTGGACAACCTTGTCCTGTCTCTGATTTCAGTGTGATTTCTAGAGTGTTTATCCATTTAGTTTGTTATTGCCTGTTGGCTTGCTGTATATTGCCTTTATTATATTTAAGTATGTTCCTTATATCCATGCTGTTCCCAAAACCTTCATGAAGAAGGGATTGAGTATTTTGTCAAAGGCTTTTTCAGTATCTAATGAGATGATCATGTTTTTTTTAGTTTGTTTATATGGTGGATTACTTTGACAGATTTTAATATGGTGAACCATCCCTGCATCTCTGGGATGAAGCCTACTTGGTCATGGTGGATGATTTTTCTGATAGGTTAATAGATTCAGCTTGCCATCATTTTACTGAGTATTTTTGCAACAATGTTCATGAGTGAGATTGGTTTGTGATTCTCTTTCTTGGTAATGTCTTTGTGTAGTTTTGGTATCAGGGCAATTTTAGCCTAAAAAAAAAAAGAGATTGACAATGTTCCTGCTTCCATTGTGTGGAACAATTTGAGTAATAATGGTATTACTTTTTCTTTGAAAAATCTTGTAGAATTCTCTGCTGAAACCATCTGGGCCTGGGCTTTTTTTTTTTTTTTTTTTTTTGGTTGGGAGGCTCTTGATGATTGTTTCTATTTCTTTGGCAATTATAGGTCTCTTATATTTGCTTATCTTGTTTTGATTTAATTTTGCAAGTGATATTTATGCAGCAAATTGTCCATTTTTATTGTTTTCCAGTTTTGTGGAGTACAGGTTTTTGAAGTATGACCTAACGATTCTCTGAATTTCCTCCACGCCTGTTGTTATGCCCCCCTTTTCATATCTAATATTGTTAATTTGGATATTCTCTCTCTACCTTTTGCTTAGTTTGGATTATGGTTTCTCTATTTTGTTGATTTTCTTGAAGAACCAACTACTTGTCTCATTGATTATTAATGTTGTATTATTATTTTGTTGTTTTTGTTTTGTTGATTTCAGCTCTCATTTTTATTATATCCTGCTGTCTAGTCCTCCTGGTTGAGTTTGTTTCTTTTTGTTCAAGAGTTTTCAGGTATTCTGTTAACTCACTAGTGTGGGATTTTTCCAGCTTCTTTATTTAGGCATGTAGTGTTATGAATTTTCCTTTTAACATTGCATTCATTGTATGCCATAAGTTTGGGTATGTTGTGTGGTCATTTTCATTAAATTTTAGGAAGTTTTTAATTTCTTCCTTGACCCATTGTTGATTCAGTTGAGCATTGTTTAATATTCATGTGTTTGTGGGTTTTCTGAAATTAATGTTGCTGTTGAATTTTAATTTTAAGCTACAGCGATCTGATAAAATAAATGGGGTTATTTCAATTCTTTTTATCTGTTGAGGTTTTCTTTGTTACCTAGTATGTGTTCAGTTTTTGAGAAGGTTCAATGAGGTGCTGAGAAGAAGATATATTATTTTATTTTTGAATGGAATGTTCTATAGATGTTTGTTAAGTCCATTTGAGTCATACCATCTGTTAGTTCTCTTATTTCTCTGTTAATTTTTTTTGTCTGGCAGATCTGTTCACACTTGTGAGAGTGGGGTGTTGAAGTCTCCCACTATTGGTGTGTGGGGTTTAATGTGTGATTTAAGTTTCAATACTGTTTCTTATACATATAGGGTGCCCTTGTATGTGGGGCATAGAAATTCAGTATTGAGATTTCCTTTTGAAGGATTTTTCCTGTTACTAATATAAAATGTCCTTCTTTGTCTCTCTTGATTGATTTTAGTTTGAAGTCTATATTGTTAGGTATTAGGATAGCTACATCAGCTTGTTTCTTAGGTTCATTTCATTGGAAAATGTTTTCCCAACCCTTTTTAATATGAGGCAATGTCTGTCTTTAAGGATGAGGTGTATTTCTTGCATGCAGCAGAGGGATGGATTCTGTTTTCCTATCCAATCTGTTAGCCTGTGTCTGTTTATAGGAGAGTTGAATCCATTTACATTAATGGATATTGGTGACCAGGGATTGCTTCTTTCTGTTATTTAGTTTCCGTTGTTGGTGATGTTATTTTGTATGTTTCCCTTTTTTGGGATTTGATGTTGTGAGATCATATATTGTCTGTGTTTTTGTGAATGGAACTAACTTCCTTGTGTTGCAGTTTTCCTTCTAGTACTTTCGTGCAACTGGGCTTATGCCTAGGTATTGGTCAAATTTGATTCTGTCATAAGATATCTTGTTTTGTTCGACTATGGTAATTGAAAGTTTTACTGGTATAGTAGTCTGGGCTGGCATCCATGGTCTCTTATAAAGTCTGCATAACAGTAGACCAAGACCTTCTGGCATTTTTTGTTTCCATTGAGAAGTATGGTGTAATCCCGATAATTCTGCCTTTATATATTACTCATCCTTTTCCCTCTGCAGCTTTTAATATTCTTTCTTTAATCTGTATGTTTACTGTTTTGACTATTATGTGTCAAGGGGACCTTTTTTGGTCCATTCTATTTGGAATTCTATAAGCTTCTTCTATCTTCATATGCATATCTTTCTTTAGGTTGGGAAAGGTTTCTTACTGGTTTTGTATTTTTTCTGTACTTTTGAGTTGGATTGCTTCTTTTATCCCTATTATTCATAGGTTTGGTGTTTTCATGGTGTTCCATATTTTCTGAATATTTTTTTGTTAAGGTTTTGTTAGATTTAATGATTTCTTTGACTATTTCCTCTATTGTATCTTCAGCACTTAGGATTCTCTCTCTTGTATTCTGCTGTTTATGCTTGCATTTGTGGTTCCTGAGTGTTTTCTCATATTTTCCATTTCCAGAATTCCCTCAGTTTGTGTTTTCTTTATTGTCTCTATTTGAATTGTTTTGAATTGTTTCTTTCATCTGCTTAATTGCTTTCTTGGCTTTCTTTAAGGGATTTTTTTGATTTCTTCCAATTTTTTTGTTGGTCTTTTCCTCCATTTCCTTGAGAGAATCTTTCTTTTCCTCTTTAAGGGCCTCAAAAATTCTCCTAAAGTTAGTTTTAGGTCGTTTTCTTTAGTTTCATGTATATTGGGGTGTTCAATTTTGCTGTTGTAGAGCCATTAATTTTTGTTGGTGTCATGTTGCTCTTTGTGGTGTTGATTGTGTTCTTACCTTGTCTGCCCATCTTTTCCTCTGATTGGTATAGTTGGGGTGATCAACTCTCAGGTGCCAGTGAAACCAAGGCTCAGATGGCTGCTCCTCATGGTGCAGTTCAGGCCACAGTTCTCGTAACCCTGGAGATCACTCAGCATTCCTGGAGGTCACTCGGGGCTCCAGTGAGTTCTACTGCAATTCCAGGTGTTCTCTCTGGCCTGTCATGATGTTGCTTGTTTGGGCCGTTCCTGCTGAGTTTACTGGCATGAACCTGGTCACCTGGAGGTGGACGGTTTTGTACTACTCCAGAGGAGGTTGCTGGTTCAGATCTGCTCCAGCAGAGGTCGCTGGCTCCTGCCTGAGGCAGCAGAATTTCCTGGCTTGGGCCTGGTCTTGCAGAGATCTCTAGATTGGGCCTGCTCCCTTGGTTGTTGCTCATTCTTACCTGCTCATGCAGAGGTCACTGACTTGAGCCAAGCCCCAATCTTGTCCCTATGTTCATCATGCAATGCCATTACTCATGGTACAAGCACAGTAAAAAGCCTTTAACTTTACTGCCACCATTGTACCACTGGCCATATCTAGCCATCTGGTCATTATTGTAGCTGGCAGAGTAAGGCTGTTGTTGATGACTTTTCTCTCCCAGTGGTCTGCACACAGTTTTCTGATTGTATTTCAAGCCACGCCACAGGCAAGAACTCATAACTGGCACTGTAAAGCTGGCTAAAAAAACGAGGGCTGGAAAGATCATATGCTCAACTGGAGGACATACGGTTTTCTACTGCCATTTTGCTAAATTAACATAAAATCAAACTGCCCTCTAAATATATAAAGCTAGGGCCAGTGAGATGGCTCAGTGGGTAAAGGCACTTTCTTCCAAGCCTGATAACCTAACTTCAATTCCTGGGACTCACATAGTAGAAGAGAACCATCTCCTAAGACATTCAATTATGCAAGTGCATATACATAAATTCACATACACCAAAGAAGGTAACGAAAAGTAAATAAAAAGTACTTGATTTTGTATTCATAGATTTGTGTAGCTTTCATCTCTCAGCAGGGAAACTTCTTGCAAAGGACAGAAGTCAACAGGGAGACTCACAGCTGGTCAAAGATAGAGTAAGTGGCAGTGGAGTGCTCAGCCCCAAATGAAGCATCTGTATCATTTTCTTACCATCAAGGCTCAGGGAAGATTAAGAGATAGAAGAAAGACTGTAAAAACTAGAAGTTAGGGAGGAGCAGAACAAAGTAGTGTCTTCTGGATACCACAGGACCACTGCACTCATGAACTCACAGCAGCTGTGCTTGCCTGTATAAGACTGGCCCATCAATCCAGTCAGTATCCCAGAATGCATAGAAGAGGGCTCTCAAGGCTGAACTCTTAGCTGAACACTGTGGCATTTAATGCTTGTTGGGGAAAGGGTAGTTGGTTTTCATCAGTGTTGTGGGCTCTTGTAGGCTTCCCCTAACTGGTGGCCTTATATCTATGTATATATGTGAAGTACTGATCTCAGATGGTTGTAATTTAAAAAAAAAAAAAGAGAGCCTGTAAATTTGAGAGGGAACTGTAGTGGTGTCTAGGAGAAGTTAGAGGGAGGGATAAGTTAGATAAGTTTATTCATATAGTAAATTCACAAAAAATAGTTGAAATTAAAACATCTTTAAAGATCCTACAAAATGGAGCTACCCAACTTCAAACTTCCTTTTTGCAAAATCAGAGTCAAATGTAGCTCCTTGCTTTATGAGGTGTGAAGTGTCTAAATGTCTGTATTTCACAATAGCAACGCATAAAGGAGACTACAATTGGAAGAAAACTGAGGTGAGGATTGGGTATGCACATTCTTACAGTAATTACTACATATGTGTATGTATATGGCAAAATGCATCAAAATGTGCACATTTAAAGTATTTACATTTTATTCTTCTTTTTTCTCATTTTTTTATTAAAGATTTCCATCTCCTCCCCTCCTCCTCCCCCTTCCCTCCCCTCCCTTCCACCCATACCCCCACTCCACCCCTCTCCAAGACAAAGAGCCATCAGGGTTCCCTTCACTATGTTAAGTCCAAGGTCCTCCCAGCTCCCCCTAAGTCCAGGAAGGTGAGCAACCAAACTGACAAGGCTCACAGTGAGCCCGTCCATGCTGTAGAGTTCATGTTCATTGCCGTTGTCCTTGGTTTCTCAGTCCTTCTCCACCATCAGCCACATTCAGAGAGTCCGGTTTGGTCCCCTGTTCCATCAGTCCCATTCCAACTGGACTTGGTGGTCTCCCGTTAGATCTGTCCCACCGTCTCAATGGGTAAACGCACCTCTCACGGTCCTGATTTCCTTGCTCATGATCTCCCTCCTTTTGCTCCTAATCAGGGCCTTGGGAGCTCAGTCCGGTGCTCTTATGTGGGGCTCTGTCATTTTCTCCATCCAATGCCAGGTGAAGGTTCTATGGTGATATGCAAGATATTCATGAGTATGGCAATAGGATCTGGACATTTCTGGCACCCTCTCCTCAGCTGCCCAAGGACCTAGCTGGGGGCGTCTTCCTGGACACCTGGGAACCCCTCTAGAGTCAAGTCTCTGCCAACCCTAGAATGGCTCCCTTAAGTAAGATATATAATTCCTTGTTCCCATATCCACCCTTCCTATATCCCAACCATCCTATTCCCCCAAGCTCTTCCCATCCTCCACTTCACACTTTTCTCTCCCCATCCCCCCCTTCCCCCATCCCACCCCACCCCCATGTTCCCATTTTTTTTGTCCAGCAATCTTGTCTACTTCCAATATCCAGGAGGATAACTATATGTTTTTCTTTGGATTCACCTTCTTATATAGCTTCTCTAGGATTTTTTACGAATTATAGGCTCGATGTCCTTTATTTATGGCTAGAAACCAATTATGAGTGAGTACATCCCATGTTCATCTTTTGGGGCCTGGGTTACCTCACTCAGGATGGTGTTTTCTATTTCCATCCATTTGCATGCAAAATTCAAGATGTCATTGTTTTTTTACCGCCGAGTAGTACTCTAATATGTATATATTCCACACTTTCTTCATCCATTCTTCCACTGAAGGGCATCTAGGTTGTTTCCAGGTTCTGGCTATTACAAATAATGCTGCTATAAACATAGTTGAACAAATGCTTTTGTAATATGATTGGGCATCTCTTGGGTAAATTCCCAAGAGTGGGGTAGGTTGATCCCAAATTTCCTGAGAAACCTCCACACTGCTTTCCAAAGCGGTTGCACAAGTTTGCATTCCCACCAGCAATGGATGAGTGTACCCCTTACTCCACATCCTCTCCAGCAAAGGCTATCATTGGTGTTTTTGATTTTAGCCATTCTGACAGGTGTAAGATGGTATCTCAACGTTGTTTTGATTTGCATTTCCCTGATTGCTAAGGAGGTTGAGCATGCCATTAAGTGTCTGTTGGCCATTCGAAGTTCTTCAGTTGAGAATTCTCTGTTCAGTTCAGAGCCCCATTTTTTAATTGGGTTCATTAGCATTTTAAAGTCTAGTCTCTTGAGTTCCTTATATATTTTGGAGATCAGACCTTTGTCTGTTGCGGGGTTGGTGAAGATCTTTTCCCAGTCAGTAGGCTGCCTTTTTGTCTTAGTGACAGTGTCCTTTGCTTTTCAGAAGCTGCTCAGCTTCAGGAGGTCCCATTTATTCAATGTTGCCCTTAATGTCTGTGCTGCTGGGGCTATACGTAGGAAGCGGTCTCCTGTGCCCATTTGTTGTAGAGTACTTCCCACTTTCTCCTCTAACAGGTTCAGTGTGTTCAGATTGATATTGAGGTCTTTAATCCATTTGGACTTGAGTTTTGTGCATGGTGATAGACACGGATCTACTTTCATTCTTCTACAGGTTGACATCCAGTTATGCCAGCACCATTTGTTGAAGATGCTTTCTTTCTTCCATTGTGTGCTTTTAGCTCCTTTATCAAAAATCAGGTGTTCATAGGTTTGTGGGTTAAGATCTGGGTCTTCTATTCGATTCCATTAGTCGACTTCTCTATTTTTATGCCAATACCAAGCTGTTTTCAATACTGTAGCTCTGTAATAGAGTTTGAAGTCAGGGATGGTAATGCCTCCAGAAGTTCCTTTATTGTATAAGATTGTTTTGGCTATCCTGGGTTTCTTGTTCTTCCATATAAAGTTGATTATTGTCCTCTCACGATCTGTGAAGAATTTTGATGGGATCTTTAAGGGGATTGCATTAAATCTATTGCCTTTGGTAGTATTGCCATTTTTACTATGTTGATCCTCCCAATCCAAGAGCAAGGGAGATCCTTCCATTTTCTGGTATCCTCTTCAATTTCTTTCTTCAAAGACTTAAAGTTCTTGTCAAATAGGTCTTTCACTTCCTTGGTTAGAGTTACCCCAAGATATTTTATGCTATTTGTGGCTATCGTAAAAGGTGAAGCTTCTCTGATTTCTTTCTCTGCTTCCTTATCCTTTGTATATAGAAGGGCGACTGATTTTTTGGAGTTGATCTTGTAACCTGCCACGATACTAAAGGAGTTTATCAGCTGTAGGAGTTCTTTGGTGGAGTTTTGGTAGGGAGGTTTCTGATAACAGTTTCCAATTCTTCGCGACTAACAGGACTATTTAGAGCATTTACCTGGTCCTGGTTTAACTTTGGTATATGGTACTTATCTAAAAAAGTGTCCATTTCTTTTACATTTTCCAATTTTGTGGCATACAGGCTTTTGTAGTAAGATCTAATGATTCCCTGAATTTCCTCTGTGTCTGTGGTTATGTCCCTTTTTTCATTTCTGATCTTATTAATTTGTGTGTTCTCTCTCTGCCGTTTGATTAGTTTGGCTAGGGTTTTTTCAATCTTGTTGATTTTCTCCAAGAACCAGGTTTTTGTTTCACTGATTCTTTGGATTGTTTTCTGTGTTTCTATTTTGTTGATTTCTGCCCTCAGTTCGATAATTTCCAGTCTTCTACTCCTCCTAGGTGAGTCTGCTTCTTTCTTTTCTAAAGCTTTCAGGTGTTCTGTTAAGTCTCCAATGTGTGCTTTCTCCGTTTTTTTTAAGTGGGCACTTAGTGCTATGAATTTTCCTCTTAGCACTGCTTTCATAGTGTCCCATAAGTTTGAGTATGTTGTGTCTTTATTTTCATTAAATTCAAGAAAGATTTTAATTTCTTTCTTTATTTCTTCCTTGACCCAGGTGTGGTTCAGTAGTTGACTGTTCAGTTTCCATGAGTTTGTAGGCTTTCTGGGGGTAGCATTGTTGTTGAATTCCAATTTTAATCCATGGTGATCCGAGAAGATGCAGGTGGTTACTAATATGTTTTTGTAACTGTGGAAGTTTGCTTTGTTACCATATGTGGTCAATTTTAGAAAAGGTTCCATGAGCCGCAGAGAAGAAGGTATATTCTTTCCTGTTTGGGTGGAATGTTCTATAGATGTCTGTTAAGTCCATTTGGTTCATTACCTCTTTTAAGTCTCTTAATTCTCTGTTAGGTTTCTGTCGAATTGACCTGTCCATTGGTGAAAGAGGAGTGTTGAAGTCTCCCACTATCAGTGCGTTTGGTTTGATGGCTGTCTTGAGTTCTAGTAATGTTTCTTTTACATAAGTGGGTGCTTTTGTATTAGGGGCATAGATATTCAGGATTGAGACTTCATTCTGATAGATTTTTCCTGTAATGAGTATAAAGTGTCCCTTTCCATCTCTTCTGATTGATTTTAGTTTGAAGTCAACTTTGTTAGAAATTAGTATGGCCACACCCGCTTGTTTCTTAGGGCCATTTGCTTGATAAACCTTTTCCGAACCCTTTACTCTGAGTAGATGTCTGTCTTTGTGGTTGAGGTGTGTTTCTTGTAAACAGCAGAATGTTGGATCCTGTTTTCGTATCCAATCTCTTAGCCTGTGCCTTTTTATAGGTGAATTGAGTCCATTGATATTAAGTGATATTAATGACCAGTGGATGTTAACTCCAGTTGTCGTTTTTTATTTGGTAGTAGAGATTGTGTGTTTCCTTTCTTTGAGATGTGCTGGTGAAGGGTTGCTAGATGTCTGAGTTATTTTGGGCAATGCTGGACTCCTTTGTTTGTGAATTTCCCATCTATTACTTTCTGTAAGGCTGGATTTGTGGCTATGTATTGTTTAAATTTGTTTTTATCCTGGAATATTTTGTTTTCTCCATTTATAGTGAATGAAAGCTTGGCTGGGTATAGTAATCTGGACTTGCATCCATGGTCTCTTAGTTTCTGCAAAACATCTATCCAGGACCTTCTGGCTTTCATAGTTTCCATAGAGAAGTCAGGTGTTAGTCTGATAGGTTTACCTTTATAAGTTACTTGACCTTTTTCCTTTGCAGCTCTTAATATTCTTTCTTTATTCTGTATGTTTTGTGTTTTGATTATAATATGGTGAGGGGATTTTTTTTGATCCAGTCTATTTGGTGTTCTGTAAGCTTCTTGAACCTTAATAGGAATATCTTTCTTTAGGTTTGGGAAGTTTTCTTCTATAATTTTATTAAATATATTTTCTGGACCATTGAGCTGTATTTCTTCTCCTTCTTCTACGCCTATTATTCTTAGGTTTGGTCTTTTTATTGTGTCCCAGATTTCCTGAATGTTTTGTGATGAGAATTTGTTGGATTTGCTGTTTTCTTTGATCAGTGCGTTTATTTTCTCTATGGTATCTTCAGAATCTGAGATTCTTTCTTCTATCTCTTGTATTCTGTTGGTTATGCTTGTTTCTGTAGTCTCTGTTCGTTTACATAGATTTTCCATATCCAGCTGGCCCTCAGGTTGTGTTTTCTTCCTTGCCTCCATTTCAGTTTTCAAGTCTTGCACTGTTTCCATTATCTGTTTGATTGTTTCTTCTTGGTTTCCTAGGATATCATTTATGGATTTACTCAATTCTTCAAACTTTTTCTTATTCTTCTCGTCCATTTCCTTAAGGGAGTTTTTTACCTCCTGTTTAAGGGACTCTATTACTTTCATAAAGTCAATTTTTTCTACTTCTTCTTGATTAGTGTGTTCAAGTCCTCCTGTTATAAGTTCGCTGGGTTCTGGTGCTTTCATGTTGTTTTTCAAATTGTTGGAGGAATTCTTGCATTGGCGCCTGCCCATTTCTTCCTCTGAATAATCCCCTATGGGTCTTCTTTTAGAAGTTCAATTCACCCCAATGAATTCAATTCACTCACCCCAATGAATGATGGCTCCTCTGGCAGACTGTCAGTTTCCCTTGCAGGCCAAGCAGCTCTCTGACAAAGGCCTACCTTGCCGCAGGCAGTCTAATGAAGGAGGGGACCTCCCACCGGCCTGGGTGCACTCAATTCCAGGTCCCCGGCGCCCAAACAGGCTGAGCTGTGGGATTTTGAGGCCCCCAAGACGGGAGGATGAGGCGGGGGGGGGTGTCTTACATTTTATTCTTAATGTGTTTGTGTGTGTGTGTGCATTCATGCATGTATTCTTGAGAGTACAGATGTGTGGGTAAAGGATGTCTGTACAGATATGTGCAAGTGTGTAAATGCTAGAGGACTACATTGATTATAGATTCTTATGTGCTGTTCACCAAAACCCCCATGAAAACAAACACAAAACACACCAAAACCACTTGCTGGCCTAGAACTTACCACCTATGGTGGTCTGTCTAGGCAGCAAAGTTCAAAGATCCACCCTCAGTACTGTAACAAATGTATCCAACACAACATAGAGATTTTTAAACTTTTATTAATTTATTTTTTGACAAGTTCTTACTATGTATCCTTGTTTGGCGTGGAATTTACTATGTATACCAGGTTGACTTTAAATGCATAGTGATTCACCTGCCTCTGCCTCTTGAGTGCTGGGATTAAAAGTATGTGCCACCACAACCAGCTGATGAGTTATTTTCATTTTTTACTGTGGGTTCTGAGGGATCAAACTCAGGTCCTCATGCTTGTAAGGAATCAACTGAGTCACCTGTCCAGCCCCACTTTTATGTTTCAAAAACAATTCTTTGAGAAATCAGTTTCAGGATACCTCCTGAAGGAATTAAAACCAGCATTAGAAAATACAGAGTAAAGCTATTTGGAAAGACAGGTCAATTGTTTTAAATTTTCCTGTAGACACTGCTGCCTGCTTGGTGGCCAACTCTGGTTGGCAGACCTCTCCTCACTGTTCTGCTCCTCCCCAATTTTCTGAAGGAAGTTGGCTGAATCAGTGCTGCACTTGAAGCTCCCAGTCACCATTATTACCCTTGCACTGTACTGGCACCTGGCAATAGGAAGAGGTCTTTGGGCCTTCTGTGGGCCTTTTTTTAAAATAAAAAACTATTTTTAGTTTACATACCAATCCCAGTTCCCCCTCCCTCCCCTCCTTCAGCTTTCGCCCCCCTCACCTCATCTATTCCCTAGGGAGGTCGAGGCCTACAATGGGGAGTTATCAAAGTCTGTCACATCACATTGACAAAGGACCACAGCCCCCTTTCTGTATCTAGGCTGAACGATGTATCCCTCCATAGGGAATGGGCTCCAAAAAGCAGTTCATGAACTAGGAATAAAGCCGTTCGGTGCTGGAACAGGTATTTAATTCCTGCTCGGGGGTTCAAGACCAGCTTGGTCTACAGAAGAGTGAATTCCAGGGCTGGCTCCATAGCTATTAAAAAATCCTGTCTCTAAACCCTCCTAAAATCCTGGTTCCACTGCTAGTGCTCCCACAATCTGCCCAAGCCACACGACTGGCAACCACATTCAGAGGGCATAGTTCAGTCCTCTGCAGGTTCCCCAGCTGTCAGTCTGGAGTCAGTGAGCTCCCACTAGCTTGGGTCAGCTGTTGCTCTGGGTTTTCCCATCATGGTTCTTACCCCTTTGCTCACATTACCACTCCTCTGTCTCTACAACTGGACTCCAGGATCTCGGCCAGTGGTTAGCTGTGGGTCTCTGCATCTATTTCCATCAGGTACTGGATGAAGCTACTATGACGACAATTAAGGTAGTCATCAATCTCATTACATGGAAGTGAGATCACATGGAGGACTATGAAAATACCATAAGAACATATGTACCATAACAATGATGTGTTGCCTAAGTCGGGACTGGAACTGCCACCTGCACCTAATTTCATATAGATTCCATATCCTGAGACCATGCCCCAGCCCTACCCAGGGCTGTCCCTCCTACCCTGTGGAACAATTCTTCAAGGGGACATTTGTGTTGGATCAGTTCTGACCCTCCAGTGCCTGCTTATCAGGAGGTAGTTCATCCCCCTCTCAGTGTTGTAGAATCCAAAGTTCCTCTGTTATCATCTACCCACCCTTCCCTTCCTTCTTCCCTTTTCCACAATCAGAGACTGAGAGTGACATACACATTTTCTCATCTGATTACTTTTATTGGCACAACCATGAACTTGGCCTTGTGTTAAAATGTGATATTCACATCACTGACCATGACTCAGCTGCCAGACCTATGCATTGGTGGTTCCTGGGTCTTCATCGGTGAGTTGAGTCTTGGAGCTGGTCAGGTCCTCAACACCAACACGGGAGCTGTCTAAGCCAGGCTGACTCTGCTCTGGTGCGTTCAGGCTGTCATCATTCTCACCGGTTTCTTCGCGAATCATTAATGCCAACGCCGTTTCGCTAGGTTCCTTCGGAATTCTCACTTTGATGGCTTTCTTAGAAGCCTTTCTCCCAGTAGTTCTTCGCAAAGATTGTTTGTTCTTCATCATGATCTGAAAGGATCACACACTAAGGTCACAGGGCACTGCTTTGGGAAAAGATAGATATGCATGTGGAGGGGATTTATGAGAAGGGGCAGAGGTAGATGAGGGGTTTATTGGGGGCCAGAGAAAGTCCTAGCGGTGGGAATAGCTTCAGAAAGGAGGGAATAAGCTTAGGTCCTCTCACCTTCAGAATTTGATGACAATAACAGCTACACTGGGTGTTCTGCGTAGACTTGCGCTTGGGCTGGTGGGTAGTCTTAGGCTGCTGTTTCTTCATCTTGGCCTCTAGGGCAGAGGGGGTTGCATCTGCACGAGGCTCTGGAGGTTTTCTGGGCACCTTTGCCATGCTAGGCTTTCTAACAGACTGGCCCAGAGCTCTGAGTACCCTGCTTATCTCCTGTGCCAGAACAATGGAGGGCCACACCCTTCAGCCCTGATTGGTCAGCAAAGTCTGTCCTAGCCAATAGCAGCTAAGGTGGGGTTGAGACCACGTCACAGTGCCCCACCTCAGCCACCTTTGGGGATGAAGGGAATCCTAGGCAGGCTGACTGAAAATTCCAGATATGACTTACACCCTGGAAAAGGGGAAAATGTGCTAGAACTACAATGTCTGCTTGGAAATGGGCGCAGTTTTACTGAAACCTCTGCAAGAGAAATTTCTTATGCTTTCTCCCTTCTTCATATATGCAAGTTAGACTGTGGTGAACTCAGAAAGTTTGCTACTTTGATTGCATTGACTTTCCCTTCGTCTTCTGATCATATTTTAGATATTATACCTAATTACTGTACAAAGTAATAGGACCCTCTTAAGAGTGCATCAATATGGGTAACATCCTATAAGCAGCAACAGTAAAAACGTGTCCCATAAATAGACATCACCTTCCTTATTTGGCATCTAAGACTGCCTATTTTTTTAATTCCTGGTTTAAAATAGATGTTATTTTTCTACCAGTCTTTTCACTTATAGATAAGGAATGGGGTAAACTGCCCTCTATTGACAGTTACATGTTTATTTGCTTACATTATTAAAATCTATTGCACTATTTTTCATTTTATGAAATTCTGTCCCTTCTATTTTATTCATTCATATTTTCCTTTTTATTAGCACCATTTGCCCCCTCCTCATTAGGTAACCTTGACTAATATATTTGAATCAAATCTCCATATAGATATTTGTTCTTCTGAAGTACATTTGTGTTCAAGTGTGGTACAATGGACTATGAAAGTCTGTGCTCTGCTATCTCCACTTCACTGCTTCTAGCAGTGTAAGATATTTCATGAGAACGCACACACCAACTCTAGCTTGCTTATTCCCATCCTCTTTAGAAGGAAACCTATGTTTGTTCAATATCCCATGCCACAAATATAGATGTTCTATTCATTGTTACTGATGTCCCTTGTGAACTTCAAAACATATGTATGTGATCAGAAAGCAATTTTCTAAGTATTAGATTGATGTAATTGTCTCATTTCATGGTCAGAAAACAGTTATATTATGTTTTTTTACAACACAGATTCATTGGTTACCACACTTAAAATACAGGTGATGTTAGAGTAGTTACAGTCAGACTTGTAGTTATAGTTAGACTAGTTATAATGAACACTCTTTTCCTGGTTTTGTCTTAATCTAGCCTTCTTGGTTGATCTATTCAAACAGAGATTTCCCATAAACTGAATTTCTGCATCCTCCTGTCTCAAGAAGGCAGCATAAGCTAGGAGGCAAGACTCATTTGTAACTTGACTTTCTGCCTTCCTTTCTTGATGTCAGCTGTTCTGAAGTAGGAAATGAGCTGACACTCCCACCAAGCAGCACACTTAGAAGTGAGGTGGCTCTGTTGGTCTGTGTATCATTTCAGTAACGAAGCTGAGTAGTGACTAGATCTTGAACTCCCTGTGTTCAATAAGCTGGCACTCTCATTTTCTTGGAGTGGGATTGGTAGGTCCCTTTTACAAATTAAATACATCCAGGCCTTAGTGGTGCACACCTTTAATCCCAGCAGTTGGGAGACAGAAGCAAGTGAATCTCTGTGAGTTTGAGGACAGTTTAATCTACAATGAAGGTTCCAGGATAGGATCTAAAGCTACATAGAGAAACTTTGTCACAAAAATTAAATATATACAGCATTAACAGAAACCAATGTAAGATTTAGCATCGATTGAAGATAACTGCAAAGAGTTTAAATCACATTACACAAATATTTTTGAAAGCATTACAAATACGTTCTAAAGTTCAACAAAAAGATATTAATTAGAAATTACAGCACTGAAAATCTAAAAATAAAGTAACTTGAGTGGCTTTATTCAGGGTGAAGGAGACAAAGAAAAGTTCAGTGCACTTGGGGAACATCAGTGTAATTTATCTAAACTGAGCAGAGAGACTAGGAACTTTAAGAAATCACAGCAACTTAGAGGCTTAGAGACTAATTAGAAAAGACTTGACTTTCTAGTGATGTGGGTGAAGAAGGAAATGAGAGGCAGAGTGAGGTTAATGTCTTGCTTCTTTTCTGTTGCTGTGATAAAAACACCATGGCCAAGGCAACTTAGAAAGAGTTTATTTGGGTTGATGGTCTTAAAGAGTTAGATTCCACAATGACAGGGACAGTATGACAGCTGGTAGCTAGATCAGGAAGCTGAGAGATGTTATCTTTAGTCAGAAGCATGAAACTGGTTCCCTTCAACCACATTACCATCAGCTTTTGTGAATTGAGGCAATTGATTTCTAAAAGCAGAAAATGCCTTAGGATCTCTTTCACAATTGGAGGCTTGGTGGGTGGAGTCTTGTACTCTGAGCCCTGCATTTATTGATCCAGTACAGATCAGGCCTCCCAGAGATGGTACCAATCTCCTTAACAATTATAGTCCTTTTCAGTCCTTACCTTGACTGTTACATTAGGTTTCCTAGTCCTCTTTTTCTCTCCAAATCACATTTCTTTCTGCCCCACTTTCTCATTTTTATTGTGTGCTCAAATAAGGGAATGGATAATAATTAAGCAATAGATTTAATGTTATGTTTTCTTGACATTTCCACCAAAGGAATTAATGCACTATTTTTTAATTTGTCCTCAGTAAAGTTCTCGGGACACAAAAAGCAAACAGCCAGAATCTTTATCATAATATTATAAAAATGGCCTCTAGCCCATTTGCTAATATTGTTTCCCCCTGATACTCTTGATCTGGGCCTCCACTGTCCACATTGCTGTCAGTACTACTGTCTTCCAGACTCCTACCCTTATGGCCCTTTAAGCTCTGTTTTAAGTGTTCAACTGCTTATCTACCCCAAAGTTCTAAAGTCTTCTTCCAGTCCTCTACAAACATAGTCAGGTTTATCGTAGCAACAGTCCACTATCAGGTACTGACTTCTTTATCCATTACACTTGTGTTGCTGTGGTAAACACTATGAATCAGGCAATTTAAGGAAGACTTTCTTTGGGCTCATGCTGCTAGAGGGTTAGAATTCCTAAGGATGGGAATGGCATAACAGGCAACACTCAGAGCAGGAAACCTACAGATCACATCTTTAACCACAGGACTTAGAAGGGAGAATATAAATGATCAGAAATTTCAAACATATAACATGACATGAACCTAAGTTTCAGGAGCCACAGAGAAATCTAAGTGAGAACACATACATTCAAACAAACACATACTCACACAAACACATGCATACACACATGCACACACAAATTATTCTAGTACACATTGTAATTTATGTTGGCATATGTAGTGAAAAAATATTGTAGTATTTTGTTGTGTATGATTTGGAAACTTGTACAACAAGACTATAACCAATGGAGCAGTTAATTTTCAGAGGTCATTTTATCTGTTCAAGTACTAGAAATAATAATTATGGCCTATAAGAGCTGGGAGAGCAAGAATATTTTTGGTTGTGTCTATTTTTAGTGACTAGCCAGAAACTTCTTAATCATCAAGTATAATGGCTATATTTTTTTCTTATTGGTCAAAGAGTACAGAAGTCAGAGACTGTTACTAGATTTAGAGCAAGGTATATCAAGTTGAGGCAGGACCAAGCTCTTCCTTCTGCATCAAGGCTGGATAAGTCAACCCAGCATGGGGAATAGGTTACCAAGAGCCAACTCAAGCACCAGGGACATGTCCTGATCCCATTGCTATGTGTCATGCTTTGTTGACTTTCATGGAAGGTCTGTCCTTTCTGAACAGACACAGAGGAGGAGTGGATAGAGGAGTAAATGCTAGGTGGGAGAAGGGAATAGGAGGAGAGGAGAAAGAGGAAATGTAGTCAGTATATAAAATAAATAAATTTTATTCAAATGAAAAATTTTATTCCAAAATATATTTAGAACAAGAATATATACATATATACATATATTCATCTTAAAAATAGACATTCTGCTTTCCTTGAATTTCTACTTAGAGGTTTTCTCTTTTAATGAAAAACCCAAGACCTTAATTAGGAATATTTGCCTTAATATAGATATAATTAGTTTTCTTATTCCTTTCAACAACAATTAGGAAATATGAGAAATTTTGAAAGAAATTTTCAATTAGTGATGTAAGTATAAACTCTTAGAAACCTATGGTTTTTGTTCATGTTTATTTAAGTATTATTCTGTAAGTCTTAAACAAATTGGGGCATGGGACAGACATTGATGGGAGAGCAGTAATGAGCCAGAGATTTAATTGATGAGATTAGATATACATAAATAGATATATAGTTGGATACATATGTGCATAATATAAACATGCATACATAGACACCACATAGATGTGTAGATATAGAAAAATGTTCAATGATCATCAAGGAAATGTAAATATAGACACCAATGAGCTATCATTTACATCTGCAAGAATGACGTATAGAAACAAGGAAGAAAACAAATGAAAATTTAATTACAATTAAGTATAAAATGCTAGTAAAAATTACAAAAAGAAGTTATAGCCCAATTACATTACTAGTGGGAATACAAAATGACACAACAAACATGAAAAGGCATGTAGCACTTTCCATTTATAGGTAGGCTGTGTACACATATGTGTATGCATGTGGAAGCTTGAGATAATGTTGAGTCTCTTTCCTTAATCTTTCTTCTCCTTGATTATTTGAGACAATATCTCTCACTGAACCTAAACTTTGTTGACTTAGCTAGGATACTCGAAACACTTCAGGCATTTGCCTTTCTTCTCTGACTCATGGACTGCGGTTAGAGACACTAATTTTTAAATGAGTTTTTGGGAATCCTAACTCATGTCCACATGCTTGGGTGGCAGTCATTTTACTGACTAATCCATCTTGCCAGCTCCATATATGACCTAGTAATTGCACCCACTTTGGGCCAGAATATTTTCTCTCTCTCTCTCTCTCTCTCTCTCTCTCTCTCTCTCTCTCTCTCTCTCTCTCTCTCCCCCTCCCTCCCTCCTTCCCTCCCTCCTTCCCTCTCTCATGTGTTTGTATGAGCATACATGTTCCACAGAATGAATAAAGGGGATAAGTGTGGAAATCAGAAGGAAATTTGTGAGAATTGGTTCTCTCCTCATACCTTATTATCTGGTCTTTGTATTCAGATCATATGGCAGACACTCTGACTCACTGAACTGTCTCTGAAGCTAATATTTTTCTTATGAGTTCTCACTTTGTTAGTTCTGTTCTAGTGTGGACATGGTTTCACAGGTATCTGTGTCAAGTCTAATTACATACTATTAATATTTGTTTAAGTTTACTTTATTATATGTCTCTTATAGTGCAATAAAGATGTTTAAAAGCACAAAATATATTCAATACTAAGGACAAAGTATGAAGAAAAATACTCTCACAATTGATAGATTAACATAATGAAATTGAGCACAAACCATAAATGTTTTATTTCCCTCCTGAATAGAACACGCTTTGAGTAGAATCATGAAGTTAATCATAGCTAATGATACTTAGAAAAGCAACACAGCACAGATTTCTTTTATTGAACATTTATACATATATCATGATACTGAAAAAAGTAAGATTTTTAAAAACTCAAAAATTTTAAGACCATGATTTGACAGTAGCATGTCTTACTAGCAATTAGAAAGTTATGTTTTCAAATTATACCAGAATGATGGCTTTGCTGGGTTTAGTGGCTTGCATTTTTAATTCCAGCACTATGGAAGCAGAACTAGGTAGATCCAGTCTGGTATATGTTGTGATCTTTAGACCAGCTAGGGCTATACAGTAAAATGTTCTCTAAATGAGGAGGAGGTAGAAGAGGAGGAAAGAAAGGAAGGAAGGGAAGGATGGAGGGAGGAAGAAAGAAAGAAAGAAAGAGAGAAACAAACAAAGAAAGAAAGAAAGAAAGAAAGAAAGAAAGAAAGAAAGAAAGAAAGAAAGCCAAGAATTTGAGGGGAACTCAGGTATTACATGATCATTACTCAGGGGTGATATTCCACACCTAGCAGTGAGCTTTTTATCTGGCAACCTATGACTTCTAGGAGAATTATCCTGATGTGAGCTAACAAGTTAAACTATTTTATATGTATATATATTAAGGAAGTTTAATTTTCATACCATAACTTGATGGTAAGAACCTGTTGGTGATGCTACTTTTTTTTTTTTTTTGATCAAATGCCTTGGACCGAATCAAGCTGGTAAGGATCTGTGAGTTTCCTCCATGATGGTTAGCTTCCATAGTATGAAAGGTACTGTGCAGGCTACTGGAGAGGAAAAGTCGCCAACAGTCTTATCTATCTGTGAACCCCATGAGCTGCAATAATGGCTAGCATGACAAGATATACCCATGGGTGCAATACTCGCACAAACGTTATGATAATAACCAATTTTTTTCTGATTGGATTTAAGGACCAGTTCACAGGAAGAAACATATGTGTGTCTCTCCCTGTGAATCTGGCCAAGAACTGGGCTGGGGTGTTTATAGGCACTAGTAGAGAACTTAGAACTATTATTTTGCAAAAAGATAGTATGAAACTACCTTCTAAATGCATATGTTTATGCCCACAGGTTACTGCAACTCTCAGTCCTCATCAGAGAAGCTTCTTCATGAGGTTGATAACAGTTAATACAGAAACTCACAGGTGGTCAGAGTAAAGAGTGCCATCGTAGCATGGAAGAAAGAGCATAAAGATTATAAGGGTCAAAGGTGGAGAGGATAGGGGTCAGTGATCCAGTGTCTTCTCTACATGACAGGACCACTACACTCATGTACTCAAGTAGCTGTGGCTGTCTGCACAAGAACAAACCAGTCAACCTTACAGCATGGTTGGGGGAAGGGCTCTTGAGTCCCCACCCCTACCTGAGGAGCTAGTGGCAGTTGATGACTGTTACGTAAGAATCCATTTCCTTTATGGTTTTGGCCCCTGACTGGTTGATCAAGCTTCAGCAAGTTACCGCACACCCAGTGTGTATATGGAGTAGTGTTAATTAGACTCATTGCGTATTAAGAACAAATAAGAGGAACAACATTGGAAGGTAGATATAGGAGAGATTTCTATGTCAGAGGTTCCTTTTGACTTGGGGCCAGTCCTGCAGAGGTCACTGGCTTGGCCTGATCCTGCAGAGGTCTCTGGCTCAGGCCTGCTCCTTAGCAGTTGCTCTAGTCAGTGCTCTTAATATTGAGTCATTTTTCCTGTCCCTTTTTTCTTGGCATTTTAGTGGAGAACATTGGATTTAGATTCAAAACATACAGTCCAAACTCTCAGCACTCTTACTACTTGTGGAATCTCTGTGAACTTCAGTGTCTTATACTTAATTGGAAGAAAATAATGTCTACCTGAAAACACCACTTTAAAAACATCACATATAACTATTGCTGTGAGGGTTCTTCTTAAGTTAGTTAGTATAATATTGACTAAGTATTTATTCTTATATCAAGAAGGAAGCAAACATTTTAAGAACTTAGAAAATTAAAAAAAGAAAATAGGATAATAAACTTATTTTTTTAAAAAATGGAGGGGGTCCAAATACAAAAGAGGATCATAAGTATACAAAGATCAAGAAACAATAAAATTATTTTGATAATCATAAAATACCCTTAAGGATGGCCTTGAAGTTAGTGATAAAAAAGTCAAAACTGTAGCATTGACCAGGTTGAACATCTCATTTATCTAGAAGACAGGTCTTCTGACCTTCAAGGATGTGATTCTTCAGTGATTTATGACAGAATACCTGAATCTACCTTCCTCAGTTTGTTTACAGATACTCATACAAGCAAATTATTAATAAGCAGCTATCTAATTTGGAGTAAAACTTCATAGAAGGAAAGGAGAGAAAGATTCATATTCTCAGAGTGAACTCCTAAAACATGGAAATTAATGGAGTAGTTCATGAAACAAATTTCATTTGAGCTCTATCTTTAATAATGGCACTATATTTCAACTGTAAAAAGAAAATGCTATAATGCAGGAGACACAGGGATTGTGAGTTTTGAAAGGATGAGGATATGTGAGCCATAAAACAGAAATTACACTAAGTTCTGAAACTTGATTCTATGTCAGTTGGATAAGAGAGAGAGATTTTCTTGAGGAATTATGAAAAGACGATATGGTGGAACGATGTAGTGAGGCCTTAGAGGATTTGTAAAGCTTGCATGATGAAACCTGCATGTTAAAAGTGATCCATTCCATTTTAGAGGAGAGAGATGCCCACCAGAAAAGAATAAAAACGTGTACCTGGACTGACTTACTGGGTTTTTTATTGAGGAATTCTGTAAGATAAGGAAAATAAATGCCATCAATCAAAGAATATTCTATGTTCTTGGCCTGTGAACTAAATCTGGTATGATTTCCTTTATCACCTTCCATACTTGTTCTCCTCCATTTGATGTCCACTGGAAAATGTGTACGGTGAGACCAGGCACATCTCTCCATCTTACCCTGTCAGGCTGCTTGTGAGTCTTCTCTCCTTTACACTACTTTGACGGAGCTCTTTGTCATTCACATGAGACCACACACTGTGTTTACCCAATCATGGTACATTTTTTTTAGACATGGCGATTGGTCCAAAAGTGAGCACGAGGAGTACTCTCAGTCAGAATAATTTCCAACCACCGTTTTTATAAATGACTAATGTTTATTTTGGTGTTTTCCAGAATAGAGTAACCCAAATCTTTGACTGGCACATGGAAGAGTGACAAAGACGGTTTCTTTGATCTCACTTCTTAAGTCAGTCTCAACTTTGGCTGTCTGAGTCCATCCTGTCCTTGTTATGCCTGCATTCTCTCATATTAGGAGGAATACTTCTAAGTCAGGTTAGCAAGCATTCTCCACCTTTTATATCTGATTAACCCTAGAGAACTCACAAAATTCCTTTGCCTCAATTTTTGATGCAGACATTCTTGCCTGCCTTTTATAAGAATCCTGCTAGGCTGAATTTTTAGACTATAGCAGCAAGTAACCCCTTAGGTTTAAGATAATTTTGAGTAATTTTCCATTCATCGTCTGCTTCATAGGACTCCTTGGCTATAAATATCCCCCTTTCCTTGTTTTATTCAAACTTGAGCCAAATTTCTGATTCTTATTACAACAGTCTTTTAAAAAAGTTTTTTGTAGAAGCATTTATTTTAGTGTGTGTATGAGTGTGTGTGTGTATGTGTGTGTGTGTGTGTGTGTGTGCGTGCGCACATGTGTGTGAGTCTGTGTGTCTTTGTTTGTGTGCTTGAAGGTCAGAAGATATTTTTTGGGAGTCACTTCTCTTTCTCCACCATGCGGGTCGTTGGCATTGGGAGATGGAACTCAGATCTTCAGGTTTAGCAGAGGAGCCATTTGACAGGCCCTATGATTGTCTTGAGCAGAGTATTCCTCACCTTTCCATTGCCATTCCTCGGGGCTCTAACCTAGTACCTTGTGTGTGCTAGGCAAGTATTCTACCTCTAAACTAATTTCTCAACTTTCTTTTTTTTTTCATGGTTTTTTTTTATATTTAAAAATTTCCATCTCCTTCCCTCCTCCTCCCCCCTCCCTCCCCTCCTTCTCCCCCTTCCCTCCCCTTCCCTCCACCCATACCTCCCCTCCCTCCCTCTCAACACAAGTGTAGGTCTGCTCTTTTCCTCCTTAATAGAGCTTGGCACAGCTCAGTAAAGCAGAAAGAGGAGGAAAAGAAAACTGACCGCATGCTTCTATATGCTTCATAGTTATTTGTGCCATGTGAGCCCACTGTCCTCTTTTCATACAACCTAAATTGTGCTTGCCTGTTAAGGATGGCCATCAGGAAAGTAAGTTCAGATGAGGAATCCAAAACCATTAAAAAATTCTGTAGGCTTTCCTTTTTTGAAATGGGATATAAGTTGGTATTTCTTATGGCTATTTTGTTCTTTCAAAATATTAATGCTTTAGGAATATATGTTGGAAAGGATACATTGCACTAGGTGATTTTACATGGGCTACTTTGTTTTACCTTGTCTTTAAAAGTCCTTATAGTTAATACACAGATAAGACACTAAAACACAACGTGTTTTGATGAACCTTGGACTGCCTGCTATCAACTCATATATTTTGTCTTTAGAGTTTTCTAAATGTCCACTGAGGAAGAATTATGCATTACCTATTTTTTATTAGTGCCCCAAACAGATAGCTTAGTTGGTAAATTACTTGCCACACAACTAGGAAGAACTGAGTTTGATCACCCAGAACCTATTTGAAAATGTAGGAATGTACCTTGTTATCCAATGTTGAAAAGACAAAGACAGGAGATCCTCTGAGACTCCCTAGCTTGGCAAGTTACAGTCCAGTTAGAGACCTGTCTCATAAAATGAGATGGAAGAATCCTGAGAAACAATACCTAAGACTGATTTCTGCCCTCCCCCCTCCACCTGCACACACATGAACAGACATAAATATTTCTTGCTTAGTTTCTTCAAACTCAAGCTCATGTGAAAAAAATGACATAATTTTAAATGTCACATATTTAGCCATTTGCATAACATGGGAAGGGCATTTCAGAAATGAAAAGAAGCACCTTTGGTTTTCAAACTGTACAAGGAAAGCGCTATTGTATGAAAGCTTTTTTTCTTTTCTTTTTTGTTTTTTTGAGACAGGGTTTCTGTGTGTAGCCTTGGCTCTCCTGGAAATTGCTTTATAGACCAGTTTGTCCTCAAACACACAGATCTGCCTGCCTCTGCCTTCCGAGTGCTGGGAATAAAGGCATGTACCACATGGCCCAGCTACAAAAGCTTTCTTTCTTTCTTTCTTTCTTTCTTTCTTTCTTTCTTTCTTTCTTTCTTTCTTTCTTTCTTTCTTTCACTAATCTGGAAAATAGATAACAATATCAAGCTCTTTAAATTGCAAATACACAATAAACATCACAACTGAAAATAAATTATGTTCCTAGTCATGAATCAATATAGTTATTACTATTAATTTAGCTAAATTCTCAAAAAGATGAACATATAATTAATCCTTTAGCCAATAAATATTTAAAATATATTTCTACTTTTTCTACTTCCTTTTCTTAAGAAGAAATAATGCTGATTCTTTTTCTTTATGATATTAGGAAGAAAGGCCTTCTTTTAAATCATGCCTATACAAAAAGGACAATTTGGCATTGCTATTAGCATTGTGAAATAGTGTGATTTGGTACTGCATGTGAAATGGTATCTTTTGCCACATGTTAACTCTTATAAGAAGTCTTCTAAAATAAGAAGGTGAACCCAAAGAAAAACATATATTTATCCTCCTGGATATTGGAAGTTGACAAGATCATCGGGCAAAAGTTGGGAGCAGGGGGTGGGGGTAGATTGGGGGAAGGGGAGATGGGGAGAGAGAAGGAAGAAGGGGAGGATTGGGGAGAGCTTGGGAGAGTGGGATGGTTGAGATGGAGGAAGGGTGGATATGGGAGCAGGGAAGAAGTTATCCTAACTAAGGGAGCCACTTTAGGGTTGGCTAGAGTCTTGGCTCTAGAGGGGTTTCCAGGTGTCCAAGGGGATTTCCCCAACTAGTTCCATGGGCAGCAGAGGAGAGGGTGCCTGAACTGGCCTTATCCTATAGCCACACTAATGAATATCTTGCATATCACCATAGATCCTTCATCCGGCGATGGATGGAGATAGAGACAGAGACCCACACTGGAGCACTGGACTGTGCTCCCAAGGTCCAAATGAGGAGCAAAAGGAGGGAGAACATGAGCAAGGAAGTCAGGACCACGAGGGGAGCGTCCACCCACTGAGACTGATCAACCCAATGGGGCTGATCTAATAGGAGCTCATCAAGGCCAGCTGAACTGGGACTGAGGGAGCATATGATCACACTGGACTCTCTGAATGTGGCTGGCAATGAGGGATGACTGAGAAACCAAGGACAATGGCACTGAGTTTTGATTCTACTGCATGGACTGGCCTTGTGGGAGCCTAGTCTGTTTGGATGCTCACCTTTGTAGAACCTGGATGGAGGGGGAGGGCCTTTGACTTCCCACAGGGCAGGGCACCCTGACTTCTCTTAGGACTGGAGAGGGAGGAGGAGAGAGAGTGGGGGTAGTGGGAGGGAAATGGGAGGAGGGGAGGAGGTGGAAATTTTTAATAAATAAATAAATAAATAAATTTAAAAAGTCTTCTAGTCCATTCTATAAAGAATGAACACAAGATTTAGCATAAGTCGTTGGAGATATTGTATATTCAATAAATGATCAACTACAATTTCATCAGTTCAATGTTTGGATATCTTACTTGCATTAAAAAAGATACAAAATATCAATGACAAAGAGCTACACCAAAGAGATTTACATTGAGATTATAGCCTCAAAATATAATATTTTTGTTTTTTTGAAACAGGGTTTCTCTTTGTAGCCACCGTGACTGTCCTGGAACTCACTATGTAGATCAGACTGACCTCAAACTCACAGAGATTCATCTGTCTCTATTTCCAGAGAGCTGAGAATAAAAGGGTATGCCACCCATGCCTGGCTCAAAATATAATTTTAAGTACACTATCCTATAAAATCAGACAATTATAAATCTTCTGCAGGTTTTGACTGGGCAGGTTACAAATATTTTCTTTCCTCAAAAACAAAACAAAACAAAGCAATACAATTAGAAACAATCTTCAGCCATAACAGTTTTGTGAACATGAATATTTCCTAATAATAATGTAGTGTTTCAAATCATGAAAAAAAATATTCAACATAGTTTATATCTTTTTCCTTTTCTTCCCTCCCTGTATGCATGTGCATTCTTTACAAAATAAAACAAATAAAAAGTAAACAAAATTAAACAAACTGTATAAACATACTTTAAGCATGCTTCAGTACATGTCACTATTAAGGACAACTGCTGTGCCCATAAATCACTTCAATATATACTTCCAACATTAATAAGAACAAGATTTCCTTTTTTATAGACTTACTTTTTTATCACTTTTAGGCTCATGGTGGATTTTGAGCAGAAATTCCAGAGATTTACCATATGTTCCCTGCCTTTCCCAGGCACAGACTCCCTCAATGTTAATATTCCTCATCACTGAGCAGGTTATTTATTGCAATAAATGGTTTACATGGATACATCATCATGAGGCAAAGTCCAGGCATTATGCTGCTGTTCATACTTGGTGCCGCTTATTCTATGGGTTTGGACAAATAACACAATGGCACATGTATTATACAGGGATGTTTCCCTATTCAAAGATGTTTCTGACTGACTTTGTCCTTGCCAACCACTAACTGCTTTACTGACTCTGTAGTTCTGCTTTTCTGAAATGTCATACAGTTGGTGCAAATTCCCTTTACAGTGCTTTAGACAAATTTTATTAGATGAGATTGGGGTGCATTCAGGGTGGTATGGCCATAGCCCAGGACTAGATGGTTTCAGCTTAGAATTCTAAAAGACTTTCAAAGAAGAACTAATACCATATTCCTCAAATTATTCCACACAACAGAAACAGAAAGAACAAAGCCATACTCTATTTATGAGGCTACAGTTACCCTGATACCCAAATCACAGAAAGACATTACTAAGAAGGAGAATTACAGACCAATCTCACTCATGAACATTGATGTAAAAATACTAAATAAAACACTGGCAAATTGAATCCAAGAACACATCAGAACCATCATCCACCATGACTAAGTCAGCTTCATTCCAGAGATGCAGGGATGGTTCAACATATGAAAATCTGTCAACGCAATACACCATATAAATAAACTGAAAAGTAAAAACCACATGATCATCTCATTAGATGCTGAAAAAGCTTTCAACAAAATTCAACATCGCTTCATGATAAAGGTCTTTGGAACAGCAAGGATAATAGAAATATACCTAAACCTCATAAACACTTTCAGTAATATAGCAGGATACAAGATAAACTCAAAAAAATCAGTAGCCCTCCTGTACACAGATGATAAAAGGGCTGTGGAAGAAATCAGAGAATCAACACCCTTCACAATAGCCACAAATAGCATATAATATCTTTAAACAACTCTAAGCAAACAAGTGGAAAATTTTTATGATAAGAACTTTAAATCTTTGAAGAAAGAAATTGAAGAAGATACCAGAAAATGGAAAGATCTCCCATGCTCTTGGGTAGGCAGAATTAACATAGTAAAAATTGCAATCTTACCAAAAGCAAAATACAGATTCAATGCTATGCCCATCAAAATGCCAGCAAAATTCTTCAAAGACCTCAAAAGATCGGTACTCAATTTCATATGAAAAAGCAAAAAGCCCAGGATAGCCAAAACAACCCTGTACAATAAAAGAATTTCTGGAGACATCACAATCCCTGACTTCAAACTCTATTACAGAAGTACAGTACTTAAAACAGCCTGGTATTGGCATAAGAACAGATAGGAGGACCAATGGAACAGAATAGAAGAACCGGATATTAATCCACACACCTTCAAACACCTGGTTTTTGACAAGGAAGCAAAAAAATATCAAATGGAAAAAAAGCATATTTAACAAATGGTGCTGGCACAGCTGGATATCATCATGTAGAAGAATGAAAATAGACCCATATCTATCACCATGCACAAAACTCAAGTCCAAATGATCAAAGACCTCAACATAAAGCCAGCCACACTGAACGTTATAGAAGAGAAAGTGGGAAGTACACTTGAGTGCATTGGCACAGGAGACACTTTCCTAAATATAACCATAGGCAGCACAGACACTGAGAGAAACAATTAACAAATGGGACCTTCTGAAACTGAAAAGCTTCTGTAAAGCAAAGGACATGGTCAACAAGACAAAGCAACAGCTTACAAAATTGGAAAAGATCTTCACTAACCTCACATCAGACAGAGGGCTGATCTCCAAAATATACAAAGAACTCAAGAAATTGGTCATCAAAAGAGCACATAATTCAATAAAAAAAATGGAGTACAGACCTAAACAGAGAACTCTCAACAGAGGAATCTAAAATGGCTGAAAGTCATTTAAGGAAATGTTCAACATCCTTAGTCATCAGAGAAATGCAAATCAAAACAACTCTGAGATTCCATCTTACACCTGTAAGAATGGCCAAGATCAAACACACTGATGACTGCTTATGCTGGAGAGGTTGTGGGGAAAAGGGAACACTTCTGCATTGCTGGTGAAAATGCAAGCTGGTATAAGCCTTTGGATGTCAGTGTGGCAATTTCTCAGAAAATTAGGAAACAACCTTCCTCAAGACCGAGTAATACCACTTTTGGTTATATATCCAAAGGATGCTCAATCGTGCCACAAAGACATGTGCTTAACTATGTTTCTAGCAGCTTTGTTTGTCATAGCCAGAACCTGGAAACAACCTAAATGCCCCTCGACCAAATAATGGATAAGAAAAATATGGCACATTTATACAATGGAGTACTACACAGCAGAAAAAATAAAGACATCTTGAATTTTGCAGGAAAATGGATAGAGCTAGAAAACATTATTTTGAGTGAGGTAACCCAGACACAGAAAGACAATTATCACATGTACTCACTCATAAGTGGTTTTTAAACACAAAACAAGGAAAACCAGCCTACAAACTGCAATTCCAGAAAACTTAGACAACAATGAGGATCCTAAGAGAGACATACATAGATCTATTCTACATGGGAAATAGAAAAAGGCAAGATCTCCTGAATAAATTGGGAGCATGGGGAGCTTGGGGGAGGTTTGAAGGGGGAGGAGGAGGTACAGAGGGTAGCAGAGAAAAATGTAGAGCTCAATAAAAATCAATTAAAAAGACAAATATTGTTCTCATGGTTTATTTTTTTTTATATTTAAAAATTTCCATCTCCTTCCCTCCTCCTCCCCCCTCCCTCCCCTCCTTCTCCCCTTTCTCTCCCCTCCTTCTCCCCCTTCCCTCCCCTCCCCTCCACCCATACCTCCCCTCCCTCCCTCTCAAGGCCAAGGAGCCATCAGGGTTCCCCACTCTATGCTAAGACCAAGGTCCTCCCAACTCCCCCCAGGTCCAGGAAGGTGATCGACCAAGCTGAGAAGGCTCCCACAGAGCCCGTCCATGAAGAACAATCAGAGCCCAGAGCCACTGTCCTTTGCTTCTCAGTCAGCCCCCGCTGTTGGTCACACTCAGAGAGACGGGTTTGGTCGCATGATCCATCAGTCCCATTCCAACTGGAGTTGGTGATCTCCCATTAGTTCTGTCCCACCATCTCCATGAGTGAACGCACCCCTCTCGTTCCTGACTTTCTCCCTCATGTTCTCGCTCCTTCTGCTCCTCATCGGGACCTTGGGAGCTCAGTCCAGTGCTCCAATGTGGGGCTCAGTCACCTTCCCCATCTGTCGCCAGCTGGAGGTTCCCTCACGGTCCTGACTTTCTTTCTCATGTTCTCTCTCCTTCTGCTCCTCATCAGGACCTTGGGAGCTCAGTCCGGTGCTCCAAGGTGGGGCTCTGTCATTTTCTTCATCTATCGTCAGGTGGAGGTTCTATGGTGATATGCAAGAAATTCATCAGTATGGCTATAGGAACTGGCCTTTTCAGGCTCCCCCTCCTCAGCTGCCCAAGGAACTAACTGGGGGCGTCTCCCTGGAAACCTGGGAACCCCTCTAGGGTCAAGTCTCTTGACAACCCTCAGGTAGCTCCTTAAATTCAGATATATGCTTCCCTGCTCTCATATCCACCCTTCCTATATCCCAAGCACCCCATTCCTCCGAGCTCCCCCCGCTCTCCCCTTCACACTTTTCTCTCCCCATCTTCCCTTGGCCCAGTCTTGCCCAACCCTCAAGTTCCCAATTTTGCCTGGCGATCGTGTCTACTTCCAATATCCAGGAGGATTACTATATCTTTTTTGGGAGTTCACCTTCTTATTATCTTCTCAAGGATCCCAAACTTATAGGCTCGATGTCCTTTAATCATGGCTAGAAACCGAATATGAGTGAGTACATCCCATGTTCATCTTTATGGGTCTGGGTTACCTCACTCAGAATAGTGTTTTCTATTTCCATCCATTTGCCTGCAAAATTCAAGAAGGACAAATATTGTTAAACACAATGTTCTATATGAACTCAAATGCTTTTATGCTTATCTGCTTACTGAAAGTTATAATCATGTATTGGGTATGTTAAGCACTTTGACTGAAGGTTTTGACCAGAAATCTCATTTCTGTTTCCAAAGTTAATATGTAATTGACCTAGAAATTAATGTCTACTACAATAATGTTACTGATAAGAGAAAAATCAATTAATGCTAGTTAAATGGTTGAAGGTGAACTTTCACATATTCATGTCAATAGAAGATGCAGAAAAGTACTTAATAAAATCCAATATTAGTTTATAACAATCTTGACAAGCGAAGAATAAAAACTTCCCTAAATTTTGTAAAAAACATTTACAAGAGAATTTGATAAAATTTTATGCTTAATGTCAACATATTAAATGTGTTCCTTCTAAAACCATGTGTAAGTAAAAAATTCTTACTGTTGAAAATTCTATTCATCGTTATATTTGAAGATACTTTATTAGAAAGGAGAAAAACTAGTATTCTCAAATGATATGATTATCTCCATAGAAAAGTCCAGATCATTTGCAGATAAGCATTTTCAATTATTGAATACAAAGTAAACACACAAAAAAGATTTCTTTATTCCACTAACAAGTAAAACATAAAAAGAACAGCCTCATCATGTGAAAGTGTTTAAGAATGGTGTCTATGAAGCTTTCTGAAAATAATTACATATCATAATTGAGTGTCATTGGAAATGATTAATAAAATGAATTCTACAATATTCATTGACATGAACATGTCTATTAATGAGCTCTTGCTTCCTAAGAAATTACCTAAAGTTAGGACAGCAAGATGGCTGAGTAGGTAATAGTACTTGTGCCAAACCTGATGACATGAGTTTCAATCCTGTGGCTCACACGGAGGAAAAAGAGAACTGATTCCCACATGTTGTTCTCTGACTACCACAAGCATTCCGTGGCATGTGTGCATCCATCCATGCATTCAACCAACCAACAAATTAGCATATTTTTTAAAAGGCATTACACAAAATTTTTCATTATTAAAATAATGAATACTTGTTACCTCACAGTTTGTTCACAGACAATCTTTCTTGAAAACAATGGGAGAACTTGTGTTTTCAGAAATTCAGAACATTATGAAGGTTAATAATTAGGATTGAAATATTGCCTATAGATGAAAAAGTTGACTAGTTTGACACAGGAAATGTCTGAGACATTACTGTATATATAAAAAGTTGATTTTATTGGTAAAGGTGTGTGAGGCCCAAGGTCTGATGTGAGAAAAGTAGGAGGATCACAGGAGGCTATGAAGTCAAAGATTTCAAGGATCTCATGGCAGATAAGAGATATGGTATTAGATCTAGGCAACTATATCCATGTAATCCAATGGAAAAAGTCATTGTCAGACACACAGATACAGAGCAGCACTGTAGGCCTCATATGTTGGGCATAGACACATAAACAGACCACACACAGGCTGCATGGAAGTGGACACATAAACACACAATAAGCTGGCAAAGGCAAAATTAAAGGTTTATACAGAATCACAAAAAAGTATCATTCTTCCCCTCCCCCAGAAAATTATGTAATGAATTACATCATTTTATTTTGGGGGACCCCAAATACCCAGTGTGACATTTTGTGCTGTTCTTAGATGTTCAATTTGGACATTCCAAAATGTCCTTTTGACCCATGAAAGATACCCATATCAGTTCCATGTTGTTTAAACATACATTCACCCTTATAACCTTCTCTAAATTTCCACCCATTTTAGACAACAGGGCAGACCAGTAAGAGTACTGTTTAGGTTCATAATTCATGGAACAATATGCAGAACAAGACTTACTATGGTTAGCAGGTTTTTAGACCTTGTAAGTTTTGCTAGGCTCTAGGACTCAGTAGGCTTTCAGCCCCATCACTGAGTTTCTGAACTCTATAGGTTTCCCAAGCTCTCGGGCTCTGTAGGTTTTTTCCACCCTAAGGTCCACTATTAGCTCTCTAGGCTATGTAGGTCTTCCTACAGGGAAGAGTCCCACTGGAGCCAAAGTTCTACATCCCAATCTAATATACACATGGAATAGGGGAGTAAGGAGGGATATTTATGACTACTAGCCATTTAACACTTAATTCAGCCCACTGGCCATCTTGGCAAACTTGTGTTTATGTGTAAATAACATTAGTAGACAGCTGTACTGTTGCCACCTTTCAAGTGTCTTTGTGGACTGTCTTAGGGTTTCTATGGGTATGAAGAGACACTATGACCATGACAACCCTTTGGAAGTAAAATATTTAATTGGGGCTGGTTTACAGGTTCATTATCATCATGGCAGGAAGCATGGAGGCATGTATGCAAACATAGTGCTAGAGAGAGAGGTAGCTGAGAGTTCCACATGGAAGGCAGCAAGAAGAAAGGGTGACACTGTGCCTAGCTTGGGTTTTTGAAACCCCAAAACCTGCTGCCAGGGACACACTTCCCCCAACAAGGCCACACCTCCCAATAGTTTCACTCCTTATGAGCCTATGGGGGCCGTTTTTATTCAAACCACCATACTCCAATCCCTTGCCTCCACAAGCTTGCAGCCATATCATAACACAAAAAGAATTCAGTCCAATTTCAAGTTCCCATGTCTATCAATCTCAAGTCCATTTAAAAGTCTAAAGACTAAGTAATGTCTTCTTTGAAACTCATGGTAATCTCTTAAATGTAACCCTCTATAAAATCAAAATCAAAACTCAGATCACATATTTCCAACATATAAAGGTACAGGATATATATTACTATTTCAAAAGAGAGGAATAGGGAACATAGTGAGGAAATACTGGACCAAAATAAGACCAAAACCCAGCTAGGCAAATGCCAAACTCTGCATCTCCGTGTCGATGGCAAAGTGCTCTTCAGATCTCCAACTCCTTTCAGCTTTGTTAACTGCAGCACACTTCCCTTTCTTGGATTGTTTCCACTCATTCTCTGTTAGTAGCTCTCCTTGGCAGGTATCCCAGAGCTCTGGCATCTCCAACATTTTAGGGTCTCCAAGGCAATACAGGCTTCATTTTCACAGCTTCACACAATGACCTCTTTAGGACTCCATACAGGGACAACCCTGCTGCACACTGGACCTCAGCAGATTTTCTTAGCCACAGAGGGAGATTCCCAACCCCCCCCCTTTTTAATTCTTGACTCTAAAGCCAGAAACACATGGCTGAAGTGGCCAAGTTCTGTTGCTTGCTGGGACTGGAACATGGTCCCCTCGTTCAAACACATTTTCATCAGCTTTCTGTTTTCAATGGTTTCTTTCACTGCCTAAGACTGTCTATTCTGGAACTCGACCTGTAGACCACACTGGCCTTAAACTCAGAGATCTGCCTTCCTCTGCATCCTGAATGCTGGGATTAAAGGTGTGTGCAACAACACCAGATCCTAAGTTTTTCTTTAATTCTTTTTTACAAGTTAGGCACTTATGTGGGTGAAATCTTGCCCTAAGGTCACAAATCCCTTTATTCCATTCAGCATCTGGTTTTCTTTAATTTCTTTATCTCCTGGAACACAAAACTTCATTCCATTAAACTCTTTGATGCTCTTTTTCTTCTCAAATGGCACATTTTGTATTTTTCCTTCCTTGTTTAACTTACTCCTTTTCATTATAGATCTGTATAATAATGGCCACTAATAACCAAGTAACACAATCAACAGTAGGCTGTCTGGAAATCTCTGCCAAAACTGCTAATCAGTTTTGCCTCATGTAGATTTTTTTGGACAAGGGCAGAAAGCAGCCACATTCTTTGCCAAAATATTACAAGAGGGATCTCTAGGCCACATACTAAAATTCTTCTCTGAAACATCTTGAGCTGGGTCCCCACAGTTCAAATTACCCTTAGGACCACTGTCTTCCATGCTCCTAATAATACGGCCAATTAAGCAACACTTAAAGCATTTAACTGCTTTCATAATCTGACATCCCAAAGTCTACATTCCTCTAAACAAAAGCATGGTCTGGCCTATCACAGCAATACCCCCGTCCCTGGGACTAACTTTTGTATTAGAATTGTTATTGTTGTGAAGAGAAACCATGACCTCAGCAACTCTTAAAAAGGAAAACATTTAATTGGCGCTGGTTTACAGGTTTAAAAGTTTAGCCCATTATCTCATGGTGGGACACATAGTAGCTTGAAGGTAGACATGGTGATGAAGAAGTCTGGAGTTGTAGTGATGAGGCGAGCAGGCCTGCTTTTAGTCCCACCCGACTCCCGCATGGCTAGCATTATACTCAAAATAACAACACACAAATTGTATTCATTTAAACACTGCCTGGCCCATTAGCTCTAGCCTCTTACTGGCTAACTCTCACATCTTGCTTTAACCCATATTTAGTAATCTGTGTACCACCACGAAGTGTTGACTTACCGGGAAAATTCTAACCACCATCCGTCTTGGGTGAAAGAAGCATGGTGACTGACTCACTGCCTTCTTCTTCCCAGAATTCTGTTCTGTCTGCTCCACCTACCTAATTTTATGTCCTATCAAAGGCCAAGGCAGTTTTTTTAATTAATCTTTATTTTTTATTTTTTCATTAAAAATTTCCATCTCCTCCCCTCCTCCCACTTCCCTCCCCTCCCCTCCACCCACATTCCCACTCCCTCCCCACTCCCTCCCTCTCCAGGCCAAAAAGCAGTCAGGGTTCCCTACACTATGTTAAGTCCAAGGTCCTCCCAACTCCCCCCAGTGCCAGGAAGGTTAGCATCCAAACTGACAAGGCTCCCACAGAGCCCATCTATGCAGTAGAACCAAAGCCCAGAGCCATTGTTCTTGGCTTCTCAGTCAGCCTCCACTGTCAGCCACATTCAAAGAGTCTGGTTTGATCACATGATCCATCAGTCCCATTCCAAACTGTCCTTGGTGATATCCCATTAGATCTGTCCCACCGTCTCAGTGGGTGAACACACCCCTTGCAGTGTGACTTCCTTGCTCATGTTCTCCATCCTTCTGCTCCTCATTAGGACCTTGGGAGCTCAGTCCAGTGCTCCAATGTGGGTCTCTGTCTCTATCTCCATCCATCACCAGATGAAGGTTCTATGGTAGTATGCAAGATAATCATCAATGTGGCTATAAGAAAAGACCAGTTCAGGCACCCTTTTCTCTGCTGCCCAAGGAACAAGCTGGGAACATCTCCTTGGACACCTGTGAACCCCTCTAGAATCAAGTCTCTTGCCAACCCTAAAATGGCTCCTGTAATTAAGATATATAATTCCCTGCTCCCACATCCACCCCTCCTCCATCCCAACCATCCCATTCCCTCAAGCTCTCCCAATCCTCTCCTTCTCCCTTCTCTCCCCCAACTCCCCTTATCCCCACCTCACCCCCACCCCCGTGCTCCCAACCCCTGCCCAGCAATTTTGTCAAGTTCCAATATCCAGGAAGATAACAATATGTTTTTCTGTGGGTTCACCTTCTTATTTAGCTTCTCTAGGATCACGAATTATAGGCTCTATGTCCTTTATTTATGGCTAGAATCCACTTATGAGTGAGTACATACCATAGTCTTCTTTTTGGGTCTGGGTTACCTCACTCAGTAAAGTGTTTTCTATTTCCATCCATTTCAATGCAAAATTCAAGATACCATTGTTTTTTACCTCTGAGTAGAACTCTAAAGGGTATATGTGCCACACCTTCTTTATCCATTCTTCTATTGAGGGGCACCTAGGTTGTTTCCAGGTTCTGGCTATTACAAATAATGCTGCTATGAACATAGTTGAGCAAATGCTTTTGTAGTATGATTGGTCATCTCTTGGGTAAATTCTCAAGAGTGGAATTGCTGGATCCTGAGGTAGGTTGACTCCCAGTTTCCTGAGAAACCGCCACACACTGATTTCCAAAGTGGTTTCACATGTTTGCATTCCCACCAACAATGGATGAGTGTTCCCCTTAATCCACATCCTCTCCAGCATAGACTATCATTGGTGTTTTTGATTTTAGCCGTTCTGACAGGTGTAAGATAGTATCTTAGAGTTGTTTTGATTTGCATCTTCCTAATCACTGAGGAGGTTGAGCATGACCTTAAGTGTCTTTTGGCCATTCGAACTTCTTCTGTTGAGAATACTCAGTTCAGTTCAGTGCCCCATTTTTTAACTGGGTTAATTAGCATTTTAAAGTGAAGTTTCTTGAGTTCTTTATATATTTTGGAGATCAGACCTTTGTCTGATGTGGGGTTGGTAAAGATCTTCTCCCAGTCAGTAGGTTGCCTTTTTGTCTTAATGACAGTGTCCTTTGCTTTACAGAAGCTTCTCAGTTTCAGGAGGTCCAATTTATTCATTGTTGCTATTATTGTCTGTGCTACTGGGATTCTACGAAGGAAGTGGTCTCCTGTGCCCATGTGTTGTAGACTACTTCCCACTTTCTCTTCTATCAGATTCAGTGTGGTCAGATTAATATTGAGGTCTTTAATCCATTTGGACTTGAGTTTTGTGCATGGTGATAGAAATGGATCTACTTTCATTCTTATACAGGTTGACATCCAGTTATGCCAGCACAACACCATTTGTTAAAGATGCTTTCTTTTTTCCATTGTATACTTTTAGTTCCTTTGTCCAAAATCAGATGTTCATAGGTTTGTGGATTAATATCTGGGTCTTCTATTCGATCCCATTGGTCAACATCCCTGTTTTTGTGCCAATACCAAGCTGTTTTCATTACTGTAGCTCTGTAATAGAGTTTGAAGTCAGGGATAGTAATACCTCTGGAAGTACTTTTATTTTATATGATTGTTTTGGCTATCCTGGGTTTTTTGTTTTTCCATATAAAGTTGATTACTGTTCTCTCAAGGTCTGTGATGAATTTTGTTGGGATTTTGATGGGGATTGCATTGAATCTATAGATTGCTTTTGGTAGAATTGCCACTTTTACTATATTGATCCTCCCAATCCAAGAGTAAGGGAGATCCTTCCATTTTCTGGTATCCTCTTCAATTTCTTTCTTCAAAGACTTAAAGTTCTTGTCAAATAGATCTTTCACTTCCTTGGTTAGAGTTACCACAAGATACTATATACTGTTTGTGGCTATCGTGAAAGGTGATGTTTCTCTGATTTCTCTCTCTGCTTCCTTATCCTTTTTGTATAGGAGGGCAACTGACTTTTTGGAGTTGATCTTGTATCCTGCCACATTGCTAAAGGTGTTTATCAGCTGTAGGAGTCTTTGGTAGAGTTTTTGGGGTTGCTTATGTACACTATCATGTCATCTGCAAACAACGAAAGTTTAACTTCTTCCTTTCCAATTCGAATCCCCTTGGTCCCCTTATGCTGTCTTATTGCTATTGCTAGAACTTCAAGCACTATATTGAGGAGGTATGGAGAGAATGAACAGCCTTGTCTTGTTCCTGATTTTAGTGGCATGGCTTTGAGTTTCTCTCCATTTAATTTAATGTTAGCTTTCGGCTTGCTATATATTGCTTTTATTATATTTAGGAATGAACCTTGTATCACTAATCTCTCTAAGACCTTTATCATAAAGGGGTGTTAATTTTGTCAAATGCTTTTTCAGAATCTAATGAAATAATCATATGGTTTTTTTCCTACAGTTTATTTATATGATGCATTACATTGGTAGATTTTTGTATGTTGAACCAGCCTTGTATTTCTGGGATGAAGCCTACTTGATCATAATGCATGATTTTTTGGATGTGTTCCTGGATTCGGTTTGCCAGTATTTTATTGAGAATTTTTGCAATGATGTTCATGAGTGAGATTGGTCTGTAATTCTCTGTTGGGGAAGCTAACCAATCCCTTGTCTGAGGGGCGTGACCCCTCTGGGGCACAAAAAACCTTCAAAAGATCCGTGTTTTGTTTGTTTTGCCCTCTTGGTTCCCTGCTCTTCGCTGGAACTCTGGCTATGTAATTTTCTCCCATTTTCTCCTTTTATTAAAGCTGAGTATTCTATATAAGGCTAGTTTGGTTATTTCCAAATTGCTGACCAACCACACCTGCTACAATTCTCTTTCTTGGTTAAGTCTTTGTGTAGTTTTGGTATCAGGGTGACTGTAGCTTCATAAAAGGAGTTTGGCAATGACTCTTCTGTTTCTATTTTGTGAAACACATTAAGGAGTATAGGTATTAGCTCCCCTTGGAAGTTCTGGTATAATTCTGCATTGAAACCATCTGGTCCAGGGCTTTTTTTGGTAGGGAGGTTTCAGATGACAGTTTCTAATTCCTTGTGACTTACAGGTCTATTTAACCTGTTCACCTGGTCTTGATTTAATTTTGTATGTATACTTATCTAAAAAAAGTGTCCATTTCTTTTACATTTTCCAATTTTGTGGCATACAGGCTTTTGTAGTAAGATCTAATGATTCTCTGAATTTCCTCTATGTCTGTGGTTATGTCCCCCTTTTCATTTCTGATCTTGTTAATTTGCATGTTCTTTCTCTGCTGTTTGATTAGTTTGGCTAGGGGTTTGTCAATTTTGTTGATTTTCTCCAGGAACCAGCTTTTTGTTTCATTGATTCTTTGGGTTGTTTTCTGTGTTTCTATTTTCTTGATTTCAGCCCTCAGTTTGATTATTTCCAGTCTTCTACTCCTCCTGGGTGAATCTGCTTCTTTTTTTCTAAAGCTTTCAGGTGTGCTGTTAAGTCTCTAATGTGTGCTTTCTCTGTTTTCTTTATGTGGGCACTTAATGCTATGCTTTCTTTATTTCTTTAATTCTTCCTTGACCCAGGGATGGTTCAGTAGTTGACTGTTCAGTTTCCAGGAGTTTGTAGGCTTTTGGGGGTTAGAATTGTTGAATTCTAGCTTTATTCCATGGTGATCCGATAGTATGCAGGTGGTTACTACAATTTCTTTGTATCTATGGATGTTTGCTTTGTTACCAATTATGTGATCAATTTTTGAGAAGGTTCCATGCCATGCTAAGAAGAAGGTATATTCTTTTCTATTTGGGTGGAATGTTCTGTAGATGTCTGTTAGGTCCATTTGGTTCATTACATCTGATAGTTCTCTTATTTCTCTGCTATGTTTCTGTCTAATTGACCTATCCATTGGTGAGAGTGGAGTGTTGAAATCTCCTACTATTAGAGTGTGTGGTTTAATGTATGCTTTGAGTTCTAGTAATGTTTCTTTTACATAAGTGGGTGCTTTTATATTAGGGGCATGGATATTCAGGATAGAGACTTCCTCCTAATGAATTGTTCCTGTTATGAGTATAAAGTATCCATCTCTATCTCTTCTGATTGATTTTAGTTTGAAATCAATTTTGTTAGATATTAGTATGGCCACACCCGCTTGTTTCTTTGGTCCATTTGATTGGAAAACCTTTTCCCAACCCTTTACTCTGAGGTAGTGTCTGTCTTTAAGTTTGAGGTGTGTTTCTTGTAAACAGCAAAATGTTGGGTCCTGATTTCATATCCATTCTCTTAACCTGTGCTTTTTTATAGGTGAATTGATTCCATTGATATTAAGTGATATTAAAGACCAGTGGTTGTTACCTCTGGTTATTTTTTCTGGTGGTAGAGTTTGTGTGTTTCCCTTCTTAGAGTTGTGCTGCTGGAGGATTGTCAGATGCTTGTGTTATTATGAGTGTTGATGGCTTCCTTGGTTTGTGATTTTTCTCCTAGTATTTTCTGTAAGGCTGGGTTTGTGGCAATGTATTGTTTAAATCTGTTATTTTTGTCCTGGAATATCTTGTTTTCTTCATTGATGGTGAATGCAAGCTTTGCTGGATATAGAAGTCTGGGCTTGCATCCATGGTCTTTTAGTGTCTGCCCTACAACTATCCAAGACCTTCTGGCTTTCATGGTTTCCATTGAGAAGTCAGGTGTAATTCTGATAGGTTTCCCTTTATATGTTACTTGACCTTTTTCCCTTGCAGCTCTTAATATTTGTTCTTTATTCTGTATGTTTTGTGTTTTGATTATTATATGGTGAGGGGATGCTTTTTTTTGATCCAGTCTATTTGGTGTTCTGTATGCTTCTTGTACCTTCATAGGAATATCCTTCTTTAGGTTTGGAAAGTTTTCTTCTATAATTTTGTTGAAAATATTTTCTGGGCCTTTGAGTTGTACCTCTTCTCCTTCTTTTACTCCTATTATTCTTAGGTTTGGTCTTTTCATGGTGTCCCAGATTTCCTGGATGTTTTGTGTTAAAAATTTGTTGGATTTCTTTTGTTCTTTAATCAGTGAGTTTATTTACTCTGTAGTATCTTCAGTGTCTGAGATTCTTTCTTCTATCTCTTGTATTCTGTTGGTAATACTTGTCTCTGCAGTTCCTGTTCATTTACCCAGATTGTCCATATCCAGCCTTCCTCAGTTTGTGTTTTCTTCATTACCTCCATTTCATTTTTCAAGTCATGAACTGTTTCCCTTACCTGTTTGATTGCTTTTTCTTATTTTTCTTGGGCATCTTTGAGAGATTTATCCATTTCCTCAACCTTTTTGTTTGTCATCTCTATTTCTTTATGGCAGTTTTCACCTCCTGTTTAAGGTCCTCTAATATTTTCATAATGTTCCATTTAAAGTCAATTTTTTCTATTTCTTCTGAAGTAGGGTGTTCAATTCTTCTTGTTTCATGATCCCTGGTTTCTGGTGATGTCATGTTGCCTTTCAGTTTGTTGGAGGGATTCTTGCATTGGAGCCTGCCCATCTCTTTCTTCAAATGGAGCCAGGAGAGTCTTGGTGTCTTGGTCCAGTCTGTTGTGACTGGCTCTCTGGGTGGATCTCCTCAGTGCAGGAGCAGGAACTGTTTCTGTCCACCTGCATGAAATACCTCAGCACCATAACAGGGATACCTGGTATTCCAAGGCCACCTCAGACACAAGGGCAGATGTGGGGGCAGGGCAGGGTCAAGTGGGACACAGAAACCCTGCAGCAGGAGCTGGGGTGGAAGGCTGTCAGCAGTTTCTCTATTTAACCAATGAAATCAACACAAAACAGAAGACCCTCCCACATCAAGGAGTTCTACATCCAGATCATCAGATAATAGGAAAACAGAGTGTCAGTGGGCCTGGTTTGGGCTTGTGAAACCCTAAAATCCACCCCCAGTGACATTCTTTATTTCCTCCAAGAAGGCCACATCTACTTCAACAAAAGCACACCTCCAATAGTGCCACTCCCAATGGGGTCATTTTTATTCAAATTACCACATGTCCCTACTGAAACTAGTAGTATACTAGACATCTTTTAGTAAGACCATATCATGTGAGTGTGTGTGTGTGTGTTCATGCGTGTGGTGTGTGTGTGTGTGTGTGTGTGTGTGTGTGTGTGTGTGTGTGTGTGTGTATTGTTGTTCTGTGAAGGCTCAAAAATGTGAGCCTATTTCCACCTTGTCTCAAGGTCAGGGAGTTTTAGCTTGTTCAAAGTTGTTGACAATAAATGTGGCTAAACACCTTGACCTAGAGTGTGGATACTTGGTGTTTTGATATTAAGATGGTCCATACAGGTATATCCACTCCACCCTGACAAAGGGTCAGGAAATTCAAGCATACTTCTGCTCCTTCTTTTGAATTAAGAGGTTTGGCTGCCGTCAGGATATTTGGTGTAGGGTGGGTTCACTGCCTAAACAACAAAATGTTTTTCTCATGAATTAATGACTTGATGTCTCAATGTATTGAAGTAAGTAACTGTTCTAGTTGTCCTTTATATCGTGTTAAAGCAGTTTTTTCCCTTCTTCCCCTTTTGTGTTGGGGTATAAAAGTGTATGTAAAATAAAATGTGGGCAAATTTCAGTATTCACTGGAACTCCCTTCTAGTACTAACCTATGCTTCTGTTTTATTATTTTCACTCACATCTTCATTCTCTTTACTTATTTTTTTATCTTCATGCCCCAACCCTTGTAAGTGTTATACTTGTCAAAACTGATCTCCTACACTGTTCCCAAGATTACTTGTAAGTCTGTTTTTAGGAAACCATTCAGCATCCCCTTTCAGATAAGCTAGCTTCTTGTACTAAGAAGAGTCATTCACTCTTTACCCCCATAATTTTAGAACAATCCCCAAAGAACCTCTCAGACTCACAGCTACAAATGCAAAATTTGTATGAGAAAGGGAAAGAAAAAGCATACATCATCAATGTAATGGTATACCAGAAACCACCTTGGGTTCTTACCAGGACACTTAGTCCTGAGGCATCAAACCATGACGAATGATGAAACTATATAAATATCCCAGGAGTAACTCTCCATGCACTATATAGTAATACCAACTAAAAATGTTAGAGTTTTATTACTCAATTAGGTCCATAATGAGTCGCATAGCAACATGTAGAGCCTCAGTGATCTATAGTCATTCTCTAGGTGCTGTCTGGCTTCTTTGCAAGTGACACAGGAACATTTTAAGGCTATGTATTACTCATGTAATATAAGCATGACTCTCAGACACTGATATTGGTGTGTATGAACCATGGCTATGTGGTTGGAAAGCCCTGCATGTGTGAGTAGTACCTTATCACCAGTTTGACAATCCTCACTCAAAGTTTGAAATCCATGGTAGTTGGAGGGCTACCAACCTCAAAAAATGTCCACCCTTATTTTCAACCATAGGACAAATATACACTATATATGTCTGGGAGGTCAAAGGGCAACTATCCAAAGTCACAGTCACTAGTTTGATCTTGATTACATGACTGCCGTAGCCTTCTATGTGGTTTTCAACCCATGGGTCTCAAACCATCTTAGGTTGCATATAAGATATTTATATTATGCTTCATAACAGTAGCAAAATTGCAGTTATGAAGTAGCAATGAAAATAATTTTATGGTTGGGGCTCACTTGTACAACATGAAGAACTTTGTATTAAAGGGTCATAGCATTAGAAAGACTGAGAACAATTGGTATATGCTATAGGCCAGATTCTCATAGACTAAAATACAGTCAGCTCCAATAGCAATAAAATATAGTACTGTGATGGATTAAGTAAAAATGCTGTGTATCCCTGCGTGACTGTAGCAGCAGAAATGGTGCTAGTCCCCATGTGGTGGCAGTGGGCAGCAGGTTCTGAGAACAGCCAATCCCAGGCAGGGACGGCACATTTCCAAAGTGGCTGCAGTGGGCCACGAGGGGCAGTGAGTCCCACGAGGAGAGACAGATGGAAGGGCATGCCATGAGACCAAGCCACAGGTTTTCTAAGGCAGTTGGTCAGGGCAGGGAGTCATGCGGCTGGCTAGAGACAGAGACATGGATAGGCCCACCATACAGAGTGAGGTTGGATATTTATTTAGTGGGTTATGGAAGGGAAGGGGAGAGGAGGTATGGGGAGAAGGGGGAAGAGCAGAGAGAAACAGAGAGAGAGATGGGGGAAGGGGAGAAGTGGGAAAATGGAGTGAGGCAGAAGATGCCTCTTTTGGGGAGAGACAGAAAAAAGAAGGGACTCAGGCTAGAATCTGAAGATCAGCTTGTCTCAGCAGATAGGGGAGGGAGTATGTGTGGCTTGTCTCTTAAAGGGACAGAGCAGACCATTACATTTCCATCTCTTTTTATAATAAAAAGGCAGGATTTTAGGTACAACAGGTTAAAGGAATTGGGGTAGCAAATTCTCAAAACTGTTTCCTGCTTATTTGTGGGTATCATCTGTGGGGGGCGGACCTAAGAAAGCTGGATGCTGGTCACATTCTGGCATATCTGGTCTGTTTGTTCCTGTCTGGTGTTTGTGGTATGATGGAGGTGGGTCTTCTATATATGTGTTAATTTCATTGGTTAATAAAGAAACTGCCTTGGCCTTTGATAGGACAGCAGCTTAGATAGGTGGAGTAGACAGAACAGAATGCTGGGAGAAAGAAGGTAGTGAGGCAGACAATAAAGCTCTCCTCTCCAAGATGGACGCAGGTTAAGATCCTTCCCTGTAAGACACCACCTTGTGGTGCTACACAGATTATTAGAAATAGGTTAATCAAGATGTGAGAATTAGCCAATAAGAGGCTAGAACTAATGGGCCAGGCAGTGTTTTAAAGAATACAATTTCTGTGTAATTATTTCGGGTATAAAGCTAGCTGGGTGGTGGGACACAGCCCGCTGCTCCTTCTCCAGTGGTATGGAAATGACTGGTGTCTCTTATATCTGTTTAAGGTATTGGCAGAACAGAGGACAAAGTTAAGTTTAAGGAAAAAAAATAGGACCAGGGAATTGAATGGGTTATATCTGACCTGTTTAAGGAAGATCCTTCAATTTGGCTCCTGAGACTCACAAGAATTTTTTGGGTTTATGAAAACAGAAATTTTAGACATATACATTGTATAAACAATAGCATATTTAAGTCAAAATGATTGTGACAGATATTTTTGCATAACAAAGTATTTTTAAGATTATGGAAGGCAGTGTGAGAGAGAAATTTGATAACTTGTATTTCTTTTCATACCTTTATAACTTTCAGGTCTTGTATTTGTATTTACATTTTATTTAAATTGCTTGGTGAGGTTGTCCTTTTAAACTGACAAAACCACTCAGCTATCAAACTACATCAGATATCTTTGAGAAGGGTAAAATTTTACTTGAGTTATTGATTAAAAGCAACAGAGAACTTACTTGGTTGGTACATAGAGCTACTGCTCAGGGTCCTCCATGGTCGCTGGAGGTCATATTTGTCTTTTGCTGTTTAGTGCAGGGCCTGCCAGGTTCTAGAAGATCCTTTGGGCTAATCTGTGGGAAAACAAGGCTACCTTGACATGAGCAGCTAAGCTCTCGATTCCAGCGATTCTGTCCACTGTCTGGTGATCTTCAGTTTAGATGAAAGTCAGTTGAAGTGAATTGCAGATGGACATTGTTCCATGCCCATTTGTCTTCTGTCTTCTTTGGAGGAAGTAGAGTGCTGCTGCTAGGAGCCAACCTGTCTTTTTGTTATGAAAAGTTTTTTAAGAATTAAATATTTAAATACCATATTCCCCAGATCTCTGAGCAGTTGAAGGCTGTTTATCAGATACAACTACAGTATAGAATCTGCCTGGATAGCTGGATCTGAGCTTGACTGTACTGGCTCTTAACAAGTAAAATTTACACTCACAAAAAGATAGAAAGAAGAAAAAACTGTTTGCAATAGAAGGTTAATGGCAGAGCTGACAATAGTAGAGAACATGTGAATATATTTTAAATGAGGTTTGGATTAGATATAAAGTATCTTTGTAAGAGGCTTAAAAGTATATACCAGTTTAAAACATGAGACTTATTGTTATTGTAGTCTGAAATGAGATGTAATAAACATACAATTATAACATTTAACAGTAAACATGGGTGCATGTAAATTACATGTATGAACACACACAGAGGAAACAAGAATTGGGTGAAATGGATGCTGTAGGTGGATCTTACCAAAGGCATGCCACTATGCAAAACACAATGCAACAGAGTCAGCAATAGGAATTTAGAGCCAAAAACATAAGAAAATTGGGGGACCAGGCAGGGTATACCTCAGTAAAGATGGTGGAACTTGTTCACTTGACCTGGCTCTCAGCCAAGATGGTGGTGAGCTCACTCGACATCAGTTAAGATGGTGGTAAGGTCACTTGACATCAGTCAAAATGGCATCAGTCACATGCTATATGGAAAAGCCACAATTTTTTAGCTGTAGGGATTCTAAGTTTAATAATAAGAGAGTCCTAGATGTGTGATCCATCGTGTCGCTGAGCCACCATGCCACAAGCTACAGCAAGGAGCAAAATGCAGGAACTGAAAATAGCTGCCTCATGGATCCGACCAATCTTGTTGGCAGCAGTAGCAGGGGCAGGAGTATTTGTAGGAAATGACTTCCATTTGCCTGTGAGCTGACAGTAGTTAGAATGCTCCCCTAAAAGTGGAGGCATCAGGACACTGGTGGAGTGAGGGTAAGAGCTGAAGATGTAGGGCAATAAGGCCTGGGGTTTTAGAGCCTCTTAAAGGTATCATGGGAGAGGCTGGATTGTTGGGCTTGGATAGCTTGCTACCCATAGCTGATACCATGAAAACCCATGAAATGGCACAGCACAAGGCCTATAACGTGGTGTCTCCCCCTAATGGCAGGGTGTAAACTGGTGGCAAATGCTGAAGAACCTCTAGGAGAGTGTCCTCTGCCTACAGGTGGGGTGCTATAGCCTGACCGGATCAGGTTGGTATGACTCAGAAGCAAGAGAGGCCAGATTCCACTCCAAGTGGCCTTTCATCAATGTAATGCTTCAGGTTCCTGAGTGGCTGCAGCAGGCAGTGGGCCATGAGACTATGCCACATGTCCCCAAACAGGGGCAGGCAATGAACAGCAGGTTTCAAGAGCAGCCAGTCCCACAAGGAGAGACAGACAGATGGGCATACCATAAGACCATGCTGCAGATCTCTGAAGGTGGCTGGTCCCAGGCAAGAGACAGACAGATAGGCACACCATGCAGAGTGAGGTTGAATATTTATTTAGTGAGTTATGTAGGGGAAAGAGGAGAAGGTGAGAAGAGCAGAGAGAGATGAAGAGAGAGAGAGAGAGAGAGAGAGAGAGAGAGAGAGAGAGAGAGAGAGAGAGAGAGAGAGAGAGAGACAGAGGGGTAGGGGAGAAGTTGGGGGAGACAGAAGCTGCCTTTCTAGAAGGAGACAGAAAAGGAAGGGACTCATACTGAAATCTGAAAATCAGCTGCCTCAGTGGAGGGAAGAGTGGGCATGGCTTGTCTCTTAAAGGGACAGAGCAGACCATTACAATTACCTTTTATAAATTAGTGTGTCAGGGGGAACCAATGAATAATTAGCTCAACATGAAGCCTAACGTCTTCTGGAGTCTTCTTTACTAGGCACTTTGACCACACCCCAGGACATACTTAGGCATAGAGAGACAAATACCCAGCACATTAGTGAGTATTCTTCTGATTTTATGGTCTCAGGACCTATAGGCACTACCTTAAATAGAGGTATGTAGTGAAGGAGGTTAACTTTTCTATCACCTGTGCTGTCAGCAAGATGCTATCTGTCCTTTAGTTTCATAGGTACAGGGATTGGCTATCCCAGGTTCTGATTGTATTGCTTTTATTTTTAGAAGTGTCTTAAGGAGCTTGTGCTCTAAATGATATATCCAAGTTTTCTGTTTTTCCTCCAGAACTGATCATAGACATTTTCTATAACTCCAAAATGTCCTCATGACCATCTTTCACTGTAGTCAAGGCAGTCTACTGTGATACAATGGCTGGGGAAAAAATCAGGAAGAGGTAGACAGGACCACAGTTTAACAGAAAGAGAAGACTCCAGAGTTTTTTTCAGATACTTTGTAGAGATAGAAACTAGAGTGAAAGTTCCTCTTGTAGATCAATAGAGACCGGGTGCACTTTCCAAAAATCATTTGGTCACACTTTGTTACTTACATAAGGAAATTGCTTAAAATGGGTTGCAGACTAGAAAAGTTTAGAATGTACTAGAAAATAATTTCTTAAATAAGAAAGTACAAATGATGGCAAAGATGAATAAGTCTGATTTCATTTGTTTATCAAAAGAAGCTGCAGACTTCTGTTTCAAGTCATGCCAACACAACTAGTGTCAACTTGAGCTTTTACCTTAAGCAACTTGAAACTGAGCAAAATAGATAAGAACAACCATTTTATACAAAGAAGAAAGCCAAGAAAACAAAAGAAATATATGAAGTGAATTATGTGATTGTCCTGGCTTTCATCATAGAGGCACTTCTTGATGCCACAGTGTTTTGGGGAAACCAAATAAAATACTTCAGTTTCTATAAATTATAGAGACAAGGATCAGAGTTCAAGATGAAAGACAGAGTGGTGCAGCGGCATGGAGGGGGGAGTGTCATACTGAGGGGAAGCTCTAGGATACTTCCTAGAAGCTTCAAATGAAAATTAAACTGCTTGCATAGAAGGTGAAATTCCACAATAATGAAAAGAGCTCCCACTGCACAGTTCTAAGTTAAATAATTTCAGAGTTCATGGGAGGCTAGGCTCATCAAACACAGTAGATAGACATTTTAAAATTTGTATTTTCATTGTAGGTCAACAAAGGGACTCTTTATAGTAGCAAATTTGGCATAGGAAAAGTTGCTTTAAACTCACTATAACAAAAGCTAAAAACAAGTTTCTAAAGTGTTGACCATATCATCAGGTAATTGCTTCTGAATAGAAACAACTTTCTTTTAAATGAAAACAACAAAATCTAGGGGCAATGCACCTATAATATTCACAATGTCTAGCATCCCTAATTAAAAAAATTAAAACACATGTCTGAAGCACCTAAATGTGATTCATATTCTGAAGAATACTGAGTGAAAATAATAATGATGATGTAAATAAACAGGAGTAAAGGACTCCCTAAGGATGATATAAAACTAAATGAAATTTAGGTGTATTTAGTTGTTTTTCTGTTGCTGTGATAAAATGCCGTGGTCAAGGCGACTTATAGAATAAAAAGATTATTTAGGTTTATGGTTCCAGTCCATTTTGGTAAAGGGACATGGCAGCAAGTGACTGACATGGTGGAAGCAGTAGAAAGCTGAAAGATCACATCTCGACCACAAGCAAAAAGCAGAGAGCAAACTAGATGTAGGGTGAGGATCTAAAGTATCAAAGCCCTTCCCCAGTGCAGAGCTGCACCTCTGCATAACCTCTTCAAAGAGCAGCACTAACTGAGGATCAAGTGCATTCTCTTTCATCATCCCCTCTGTCTTTAGTGTGTGTGTGTGCGCGCGCGCGCACACACACACACACACATACACACGTATATACACACAGAGAGAGACTGTAAAATGAATAAATGAATAGATACTGAAGATAAAAAGAGCAGAGAACATGAAAACAAGAACAAAATCATTCAAACTAAAACAAAGAAAAAACTGAAAAAAAAATGAGAATTCCTGTGACACATAGAGCAATATTAAACAACCTACCATATAGATATTTGTAGTCACAAACACAAAAAAGGTTCAGAAAAATTTGGGGGAGAAAGAATGCTTAAATAGTCCTAAATTTAATGAAAGAATTATTAATCTAGCTTTATGATCAGCAAATAATATTAATCTGAGAAAATAACATTTTAAATTAAAACACACTTAATGACTTTAAAAGTTAGAATACTGATATTAGCAAAGAAGTAGAACATCGATGTGCCTGTGAATTTGATCATTCTTTTGGGAACATTAAAAGTGCATTATCTCAAAACCTTAAGGATGCACTGCTATATATATTAGAAATTTCATCCATAGACAGAAATTTTTGAGACTTCCTTGAGCTTGTTACTCTAATAAATGCGTATATGAATGAAAACAATATATTTGTAACAATCAGAAAGGTTGATGCAATCTCAACCCTCATCTACATTGCAAAAGCATAGTCATATATTTAGTTATACAATGGTGGCCAATACCCTACTAAAAACTGAGGATTATATTTACACCCAATTACATAAATGAACAGCAGAAACATAGGGTAAGAAAGATAACTAGTGGAGTGATATATATATATAGGACAACTGTTTAATTTTTTAAAGGTTCAGATGCACGTGCATTCACATACACATGAGGACACGCACACAATTTTTCTCATTTATGACTCTCACACAAATGCAGATGGTTCCAGGCATATGTTGGTTTGGGTTCTGATTTGCCATGGGGCATATTGGACACTGCAGCATGTCCATTAACATCTCTGGCCTCTACCCACATCAAAAAGGTTTTAAATCATAGGCTTTCTGTAAATTAGGTTTCAAATGTTAGATTTTTGTTCTTTTATTGGTCAAGAGATTGGTAGACTGATGCTCTCTGGTTGAAAAGTCCAAGAATAAGAATTTAGAAATGCAGATTCTAGAAATAAGAATATATAAATAAAGAAATACAAAGTTGTAAGCCTAGGAGAAGGAGAGCAGGCTGTCAGCAGCTTTCTCAGCAACTTAAGGATTAACTGTTAACAGTGGGTTACTTTGCTTTACAACCCATCTGTCTACCGGACCGAATGAAGCATCCCTCTTCTGAACTGAGGGTCAGCTCTGCAAACTGAGGGTTAGCCCTAAGATAACACCCCGGTCACCCATGACCAACAATGGACATAAGCTGAGTTAAGCTTTAGCGGGTGGGATGTATGTGACTTTTCTGTTATGCACTGTCCCTGCTACATGAAACGGACAGAATTAGGGGGAGTGCAGAGCTTTGGTAAACACCATCAGAGAGTAGCAGGGTGGGGGGAAGACCTAAAATACAAACACTGGTCTAACTAAAAACTCTGTTAATAAAAATTGCAAAGAAGGACAATTTGTATCAGAGTTTTATCTTGAGATTGTAAAGGTTCTTTTGCTATTGTCTAATGCTTGTTTTCTCTTTCTATAAAATGGAGGAATTTGAAAACCAACCTTTGCCACAGCCTTACAAGGCCATCTCTGGCTGTGGTCTCAGCTAGCTGATAAGCTTTTTGTGCCCCATGGAGATGTTTTAAAAATTTTTAATTTTTTTCCCTGGAATAAAGTTTGCTACTGGTTTACTACACTTTGGTGGTCTGTCCTAACAATCACCCAGCCTAACCTTGCTTAACAGAAGAAAACAAGTTGTTATGGCTAATGATCAGGAGAAAAGCTAAACAAAGGATAATAGATTCATAGTTCTTGTTTGTTTGTTTTTTTTAAATGAGGGGGCAGTGGTGTGGAACAATTCTGTATTCTGTCAATTATGTTTTAAATAAACGCTGAGTGGCCAGTAGCCAGGCAGGAAGTATGGGGGGGGGGGGGACAACCAGACAGGAAGTAGAGGCAGGGCAATGAGAACAGGAGAATTCTGGGAAGAAGGAAGCCCATTCCTCAGGAGTCCTGTCTCAACTACAGAAGAAGGAAGATGTGATTGCCCCGCTGAAAATGGTACCAAGCCATGTGGCTAACATAGATAAGAATAATGGATTAACATAAGTTATAAGAATAAATAAGAAGCATGAGCTAATGGGCCAATCCGTTTATCATTAATATAGGCCTCTATGTGATCTCTTTGGGGCTAAATAGTTGTGGGACCTGGTGGGAGGACAGAGTCCAGGTGGGACAGACCCCCCCAACAGAATGGTACCCAACAAAAGCTCAGACAACAAATGGTGCCCAACATGTCGATGACTGCATCCACTTAATGCCTGAAAGAGCTCAAGAGGACACAAAAGAATACAGTAAAGCATGGCTTCTTGGTAGCAGTAATTTCTCGGGTCTGCTCTAATTATTAGAGGCAAGAAAACACTCTCATTTAAGAGAGGCTTCCTGACTCAGCTTTAGCTGCAAAATCTTTCAGCTTTTTTAAGAGGTCCTGCCACAAAACACTTAAACGGTGTTGATGAAAAACCAACTGCATGCTTTTTGGTTTTTAGCCATAGTAGGAAAAAAGCTGCACCATTTTAAAACACCGGCTTTCTGGGCTGTCTTGCCAATGCAAAGTCTGACTCTTTCAGGCAGGAGGTCCAGCTACAGGGCATTTGAGTGTGATTGGTGAGCAGACTGTTGTAGCTTACTTGCTGGCAGGAACTTTAAAACACCATAGAGTTGTGGCAATAAACATGGCTCTGGTGATACCTCCGCCATGAGCCTGGAATTTCAGAAAGCTAAGGAATGGGCTGGATCCAGCTCTCAAAGCCACAGCTTTAATCCTCTCCATATTACTTAGCAAATTAAAGACTCACATGGTCTGAAAAAGAGAGATATGAAGTAAAGAGAGATTCAAAGACTAAGAAAACCTCTAAATGGTTTAGAGTGTGTTAAAAATATTTATAAGCTTGGGAGAGTAGAGAAAAAGGTTAAAGTCCTTAAAATAAAAAAGAAAGAGAATAATTGGGTGTGGTGGTACACACTTTTAATCCCAATGCATGGGAGACAGAGGCAGATAGACCTCTGCAAGTTCAAGTTGTGGTAGCACACATCTTTAGTCCCAAAGCTTGGGAGGTAGAGGCAGACAGACCTGTGTGAATTCAAGGTGTGGTGGCGCACACCTTTAATCTCAGCACTTGGGAGGCAGAGGCAGGTGGATCTCTGTGAGTTCAAAGACAGCCTGGTCTACAGAGGGAGTTCCAGGACAACCAAAGCTATACAGAGAACCTGTCTCAAAAAGTAAAAGTAAAAATAAAAGAAATAGAGGTTAAAATAAAGCCATATAAAGATGGAAAATACAAAGAGAGTCTGTATACTGTATGTTATTATGCTTTCTTTGAATTGTTTGAATGCTGAGGAAGAAGCAACAGCTGCTAAAAGATATTTGCTTATAAATCCTGTGAATTAATCTAAGATAGGCATTTTGAAAATACCTTGACTTCAAAATTGAAGTCAAAAGGTATGTTACTTTGGAGAAGAGATTTTGCTTTTGTTTCCATAGGAAATGAGAGGATGTGGATTCATTCTGAGAAGAAAAATCAGGTTTGATCAAGGAAGACTACCTGAGGAATCTCTCCTAGGAACAGATGGCCCAGATATCTGAGTTCTACATCCAGAACAAATTCAAGACTGCTGCCTGAGATTATCAAGACCCACAGGATACTCCAGTCAGGACTTGATCATAATTCTAAATTTTCTTTATGTCCCCATAAGATTATCAGCGCCCCCAACCAGCCAGAAGTAGCCTGGAATACTATGCCCACATTCCCCCTATGGACTATGGATATTTTCCTTTGTTTAAAAAAAAAAGAGGGGGAAGTAGTGTGGGACAATTCTGTATTCTGTCAATTATGTTTTAAATAATGCTGATTGCCGGGCGGCGGTGGCGCACGCCTTTAATCCCAGCACTCGGGAGGCAGAGTCAGGCGGATCTCTGTGAGTTCGAGGCCAGCCTGGTCTACAAGAGCTAGTTCCAGGACAGGCTCCAAAGCTACAGAGAAACCCTGTCTCGAAAAACCAAAATAAATAAATAAATAAATAAATAAATAAAAATAAAATAAATAAATAAATAAATAAATAATGCTGATTGGCCAGTAACCAGGCAGGAAGTACAGGTGGGACATCCAGACAGGAGGTAGAGGCAGGTCAAGGAGGACAGGATAATTCTGTGAAGAGGGAAGCTCTCTCTCTGCAGTCCTGCCCAGACACAGAAGAAGGAATATGTGACCTGCCCCACTGAAAAAGGTACAGAGCCATGTGGCTAACATATACTAGAATAATGGGCTAATATAAGTTGTGAAAGTTAATAAGAAGAAGCCTGAGCTAATGGGTGAATCAGTTTATAACTAATGTAGACTTCTGTGTGATATCTTTGGGACTAAACGACTGCTGGAACCAGGCAGGACAGAGACCCTGACACCATATACAAATACAATTATATAGATAAACTACAGTATATATTATTTTAGCATAATTTAAGCATCATACATTTCTCTTGACAACTAAAGATGATAGTCAGCTAGGTTAAACACAGTATCTAGAATAATAAGCTGTGTTCCTGGAAGTCTTCCTAACAATCACCCAGCCTAACCTTTCTTAACAGAAGAGAAAACTTAAGACAAATGAAGATAATGCCCTCCACTCGTAAATGTTGAGGTCACTGATTGTGTCAGGCACTTGTTTGGTGTTGGGAATATTGATGTCAATAGAACACAGCACCTACATATAGACAAGGGGTGCTTAGCCAGCATAGGCCATAGTTTTTAATGGGATAAATGTCCCATAGGATATTTGGTGATATCTGGTGACAGTTTGGGGTTTCTTATCTGGGGAGATGCTTACTGGTAACTTTTGGGTAGAGGCCAAGGATGCTGATGGATTTTCTACAGTGGACAGGATGTCCCCATGACAAAGAATTATGTGGACCTAAAATACTAGTGGTGTTGAGACTGAGAAACCTTAGGCACTGCAGTGGGCTTGGAGAGGTGGCCTCTGAGTAGGAAAATAATGGTGATAGACTTCAGCTCTTTAAAACTGACTCACCAGTGCAAACAGGAAGATATTTTAAAATAACGTCAACACATAGCACAAACATTCTTTCCTATATATTTATGTTTAACGAATACAAAAAACCATTGAATTAACAGATCTTTGTACTCCTTAGGCATGGGAGGCAGGGAATATACATGCAGTTTGAACTATTACCTGTAATTTAATAGCACCCCCTTTCTTTTTCCTAAGAGAAAGCCTGCCAAGACTCTATCTCTAGGGACTCAACATCTTATAGAGACTAGAGAAGCTCTTCACAATCTATAATATTTTGAGAATGGCCTTAAGTGCAGACTATACTTATAAATTATGACAATACTGTTAGCTGAATTTTATGAGCCCACATTTGTCATTTCAGGTACTCCTGGTCATTTGATGTTTCACCTTGTCTCAGACAGGGCAGAAAAAGTAAATTCAACAGTGAGACCAGGACTTTTTAGCTGGGAAAATAATATTAAGTGGACAGAGGCCTCCATGATATCACAACTCAGGCACCCCATTAGCTAGCTTTAGGGCTCTTCCACTCCTGCCAGGCAGTGTAAGTTAGCACCATCCAGAGAATTCTAGGCAGGTGAAAGCAATTGACTCTAAACCCAAAGTCCAGACCAATCAGATTCTCTAGCGGGTGGGCTAAGGGCATCTTTAGCTCCATCTGAACTCTCATATAGGTTTGTGCTTGCTCTGGACTTCCAATGAATGAAAATCAAGTTTCCATGATTAAAAGCAAATGTTCGAGTTGGTGCCACAGTTGCAGAGAGATGAAGGTCTGCAGTCTGTATCTTACACCGGAATGAACTAGAGGAGACAGAATGAGAGATGAAATTTGGGGAAACATGTGATCCTTTTTACTTTTGGATTATGCTCTGATTTCCCCCTTAACCATGTAGCTGAATTTTCACACATGAAAACAATATCTATCTGTAAAACAGATGCAGGCTTTCTTGAAAGAGGTTTTGCACCTTATTTTGTTTTTCATAAGTCTAAAAATTATACTTAAAAACCTCAAATATGAGCAATTCGCTTAAACTTTGCCAACCCTTTGTGTTTTTAAGCAGCCGACCAGGAGGCAATGGGGCTATTCAGGTCTTAAAAGTGTGTAATGACTCCAATTTCAGAACCTGAAATGCAATCCATGCTCAGAGCACCCAAATTTTCTTGGCGGTAAAAGGTAATGGATACTACTTTTAGGTATAGCAGAATGACAAGCTGTGAGTCCAAAGGAGGAGCTCAAAGCAGCTCAAAAGATGTGGAGCCCAGTCCCCTGTTAACTCTCCTTTTAAGCATCAACCATTTTGGGTTATATTTTAAGTACGTTTTAAGATGGGTTCATTATTTGAATAAATTCTGGTAAAGGCAGCAGCTATGGCTTTCATCTACTAAGAACTTGTTCAGATTTTAGTACCAGAATTTTGGAAATCTAAATATGTAAACTATTTTAAAAGAAACGGAAAGGATTTCTTTCAAAAGTAGTCATCATGCTTGGAAAACTCCTGGCTCATGCAAATAGCAGTGATTGATGAGGTCTCTTCCTGAAATTTTAAGGACAAACTGTACAGAATGAAAGACTGTGCTAGAAGAATTCTGTACCACCATTTACCTTCCTGTGTATCCTCTTGTTTCTGTTTCCTTTTGCATGAAATGTGTATTTTAGTCCTGTGATTTCTAAGTTTCCTTCTATGACTAGAAAATATGATTCTGAAAGTTAGTGAAGTTTCACCTGCTAGAAGACTTATTCTCCCATTTCTCTTTTATGTTGCTGTCTAAATAAAACCACAAAACTTGATCTATCAATTTACTGGGCTGTGAGACCAATATGCTTGAAGTATCTCAAATGAATCTGGGAACTTTTGATGTGGGTCACTGGACCTTATAAATGAGAAGTGGGGATAAAAGTGAAAGAAATTTCAGGAAGAAGTAGTCCCTCCTTTGAGTTTATTTAGAGGTCAATGAATACACAAAGTGGTGGGGATGAATAGGACACATCTTTCCCAGACTTCTCTTAATAAGACTGTATACCTGAGGCTAGACATAGGGACAGCAAGATGCCTCCGTGGTTGTTTATGGTTCATGACCATACAGTCTCAGCTAAAATCTACCATTGACATTGCATCTCTTATTTATTGTTATCTAAGAACATCACCATAAAGGTAGGGGCTAAAGATGAAGCACACTTCGGTTTCACAGAACAGTGTAACTGGTTCTTCTGCAAGGTTGCAATCAGTGTTGGCAGGGAGGTCATGTCATCTGGAGCACAGGGTCCTCTTACGAGCTCCTTGGGGGTGTTGGCAGCATTTGGTTCCTGTCAGGTTGTCAGAGACAGTTCTGGTTTCTCCCTGGCAGCTGGCCACCCAGCCGACTTCTCTTCTCCACAGGCAGCTTGCAACATGGCATCTTGCTTCTGTAGGAAGCTCAAATTTTTTGCTCCAAAAGACTGAACTGTGCCTGTTAAAATGAGAAGAAATTAGAATGACACGGGGAAGTGTACTAGTATGCATAAGTATGCAAGTCACACAAAATATGAATGAAGCTCAAAGAAGAGCCAGTGGGTTAAGGTTTACTCCCCTCATCATACTGAAGAGGGTAATGTGAAGTGAAGGCAGTTTAGAGAACTAAGTTGTTATAGAGGTGACGAAAGGACTTGAAACACAGAAATCGGCTTGTAATGTATTCTCATTGGAAGTGGAATGAGCCTAAGAGACAAACGCTGTTTTATCACAACTTCACATCTTAAGAAGTATTTGAAATTTCCCTCTGCCTGAGTTCTAAGCAACAGTTTAGAGCTGAAGCTGTGAATAGGTAGATCTAGCTCAGCATTATTGATTTTGAGGCTGGAGAATTCTCTGTGCTGGGATGTCCTGTGTAGACTAAGTGCCAATAGTATCTCTTCTTTAGTTTTAACAAAAAGCTGTTCTAGACACTGCTAGTCTCCTGAAGTAAGGCTCACACCTGGTTAAGAATCACTGCTTCACGCTGAAAACTGGCATAATTTAGATTCGAAGTGTCTTTCACGGCGCTGCAAGTAATCAAGAAGGAGGCACTACTGATTAAGTCTCATCTCCATCAATGATATTGAGACTTACTAGACTATATTTTATGTGTTCCAATTATCCAATTAGTGACAATACTCGCTTGTTTTGAAAGAAGTAGAAATTTAGTTATGACCATCTATTCAGTCACGATGCACATTTAGATCCCTGGCAGGTGCTTCTTAGTGAGCAGCAACCTCTGAAACAAGAAGAGACAAAGCTGTAACCTGTGCAAGTCCCAGATGGTCATTAAAAGTTGACAGCTCACTATCTTCAGAAAGAGTGACTAACAGAGACCTAGAAAGGAGTTAATTAGGGACCCATATATTCCCAATCTACAATGACATGAATTTAAAGATAATCCCGAGGGAATCTTCACAATTCCCATCTACAAACATAAGGATATTTTTGTTATGAATTAAATTGCTCAGTTTCCTAGAAATAGAAAAAGACAGGTTGAAACTTGAAGAGCTTTCAACCTCATCAGCTATCCAATAAAAGGGAGACCGCACTACCAACACCAAAGCAGCGACTCATGCCTTATTTTTGGTCAAGCACAGTAGAATGTGTAATTTTATTTGTGCTATAGTCTTCCAAATGTTATATTATACTCTTTTATAGTAAGAGATATGTTTAAATCAGCTTATAAATACTGTGCCTTCATAAAATCACAGCAATTTCTTAAATTCATTTCCTTAATAATTTCTATTTCCAACAACAGTGCTTCCGGTGAATAAAAGTGGAAGAAAACAATTATTCCTTTTCTTCCTTTCTGTTACCTCACTGCTTCTTTCTCTCTGTTTCTCCATCCTTCACTTATTCTCTCCCTTTTCCTCCTTCTTCCTACTTAGTCTGTGTTTCTTAACTATATTTTCATGTTTGCACATAGAATGGAAAGATCACAAATGGATTCATCAAACTGAGAGCAAGATTGCAGGAGAGGAAGCATCAGTCATTAAAGTACCTATGTAATACAAATGACTTGTAATTCTCCACACACTCAGCTTTTCCAAGTCTTCCAGTGATGGGTGGTTTTCATGGAACAAATCATCAGTAAATGGAGAATGGAGATTCATTACAGTTGATCCTTAATCCTTTGTAATTCCTACCTATATTTCAGATTAACCATTAATGAAAATGAATGCCTGAAAAGGTAAAAATAGTTTTGGAGTGCAGTGTAATCTTAATATCGAAAGGCAAGTAAGCTACATTAACAAGCCATGGACATTGGCCTCCAAAGACTACCTGCTGCAGACATCACCACATCCAGGTATGTAGAACTTCCAGCTCCCCTTAGATCATAGCTGCAGATTTCCTTTCCCTGGTTGTCTTCTTTCCCACTTCTTCAGTATCCATTGCAGAAAAGGGTGGTTGCTTAGGGGACTTAATGTTTTATTTTCCTGAGGCCACAGTTAGTAAGGGCATTGTCTGCCTGTACTGAAAAATACAGTTGGATGAATTTCTACCTTGTCAAATTAGGTGCTGCCTATGACAAATACCTAATGTTGCTTCAGCTTCTTCTACCAGAAAAGAAAACAAAGATACACAGGGGGGGGAGAGAAAGAGAAAGAGATCATTTTATAAATAGTGTTTACAAAACACATTAGAATTTTTGCTTGAGAGAAGAAAAATTGTGAGATTAGGTTCCATGATTATTTTGCTTGACACGGAGTTTTGTAAATTACATAGTGATTCATCACTTATTCATTATTTCCAAAAGTCTTTGAAAAGTTTGATTTGAAAGTTATTGGGGGAAATGTGTCAAGCATCTGATCTAAAAAACCTGGGGTTCAAAGCCTTGTCCTACTTTACCGCCTAGTCTAAAAATCCAGAAATAGACACCTCCTTTGGTAACACAAAGCTAAATGGTAGAGCCTAGGGCATAAGACCTCAAGCAGTGTCTGTTAAGTATTGTTCAGATGATCTCTGAAACCAGGCTTGGGCAACCAAAATTTCCCAATAAAGAAATTTCCTCAAATCATAGCACAGAGTTTGGAAAATGAGATTTGAAGAAACATTGAGTCAAAAAGACAAAAAGAAATGATTTTGTATTTGAAAATTCTTAGACTGAGGCAGGAAAATGGACCTGAAGAGCTCTCACTGGCAATTCTGTTGGTATCCATAGTTCAAGGTCAACTTATCTGAATTATGATTCAAACCATTTTTACTGATGTAAAAAACAACAACACTGGGTGGGATTGGTGGATTATGTCTATAATCCCAGAATTCTGGATGGTGAGGCAGGAAGATCGCTGCAAGTTGGAGGCCTGTCTGGCATACATAGTGAGTTCCAGAACAGTCTGGGATAGATATCTTAAAAAGCAAATGATGAGGATAATGAAAGTCACTTCTTCATTTGTTATGAATTAGAAGCCTCAAATTTGAAAGTATTGGACACCATGGCAGGCACTACAGTCACTAAGACTCAGCCAATGGCGACTTTGTGACAGTAAAGTATTCATTTCCTTCCCAGCTGTCAGTTTGACCCCAAATCTAAATTAGCTATCCCATTCAGAGGGTGAGGGAGTGGCTTAGTGGAAGAGCACTTGCTTTGCACTAGCGACACCTTGGTTTTGATTCTCAGCACCAAGAGAAACAAAATTAAACAAAACAAAATTCATGAAACCAAAAGCCAGCATCTTCCCATTTCTAGCTTAGAGTATCTGTAGAGTTTTTCATCAGTTGATGAAATTACTACAGTATTCATGGTCAGCTAGTATGTAGAAAGTCAGTATTTGTAGTTTGTTTCCAAGAAGTTGTCATCCCTATAACTCTAATTAGACTCAGCTGGATATTGCTTCTCGCGTGCTCTTTTCAATATACTCAAAGAAGGCAGAGCAGTCTATTGCAAAGTCTTGAATCTCTAACTTTGTAAGCAAATAGAAACCATTTTCTTGAAGTTCAAGCAAAGTGAGTCCCTTTCCCCTCCTTTCTCAAAGGTTTATACCTTTATAAAAGGCTTCGCCAGATGCCCTTTAAATTAAGAGCATACTGAGGAAAGTCTTTTTCCACAGAAGAAAATTTTCTCCTCATCAGGAGAGACAAGAGTTTCCTTTCCTCTTTTCTGAACTATGCATAACTGAATGTGTAAACACTTGGTCTGGGAGGTGCAGCGTGGGGTGGGAGTTACCTTTTGGAATGGTTCCAACCTAGCATTCTAGAATTGTCTTCCTCCTGCAGAGTTGGCACTGGAGAATCAATTCAACACCCTGTCCAACTTGCATTCCGCTGTCAGGGGACTTGCAGTTGGTTTAGAATCGATGAACTTTCCTTTTCCTTTAAACTCCCTTAGTCCCATTCCTAGAAGCACAATTGTGCTTGTCTCTTCCAGGTAATCTTTGAGGTAAAACACCTGGTATTTTATTTGAAGTGCTAGAACCTGGGCCACTCTACACTGGCCCCCACATTTGGACTTTGCAGCTGGAAAGCATGTTCACTCACAATGCATTTTTACCATACAGGAAATCCTCCAGGGAGGCCTGGGTACATGTGGTACCTTTGAAGTACCACAAGCAATTTTCTCTTTCCTACTTTTCCTCAGTGTTTCATTACATTATTTCAGTTGATGTATTTTGTCTGATGTGCTGTATTAGGAAAGCTTGAAGGATGATGTGTTTAGCATACAATGTCTATTATGATTAGCTCTATTTATGGAAGCATGGCGCCTGAATTAAGAGTCTGTTCACTATCCCTGGTACTGGGTTGCAACAACACAAACTAATCCTTTGCACAGTCAGGGAAAACCCTCAGACATTATCTCCCACTCCCTGCTGAGCCAAAGGTGAAAATGTATAGCTTTGTTGCACATTTTAAAACTTGAATTTTTGCAGCAAGCATTTCCTCCATTTGAGGGTCATTTTTGTCAAGTAGAGCATTTGATGACATATGCATATTCATGTACAAACGTAGTTTGTGGATAGAAACACCCTTTTTAGTATTTGGTGATGGTAGAGCTCCACAGCACTGATAAAATGAACCTAATTATCATATAGTTTAAATCCAAGAAAAGTAGACAAATGTCAGTGTTGCTCACTGTGCACTTTTATGCTGGTTTAAATTTTAGTTCGTGGTGATCTTTTGAAACAAATTCACTGCTAATCTCTTTTCATTGTTCAAAGTAAGGAAGAAATATCCAGAAGTAATAGATTCTTTCTGCCAAGTCACTTGCTCTGAAGAAGTAAAATAACAAAACAAAACAAAACAAAATTACCCCACCAACTCATCATTAATGTTTAAGTCTAATGAGTCCACACTGTCTCTGGAAGAAATTCAAACAATAAAAACTCCACACGTATTTACAATCACCCAGGTCTAATCTGAGATAAACTAGCAAAGACACCCAGCTTCAAATGCTGTTTTAGACATAATACAAAACTATTATTCATACTGATTTTTAATTTAGAAGCTTTTCTTATGAAACTTTCTAGATTTTCACTTTTGTCGCAGTGAAACATTGTTCTTTTAAAATGCCTTTCTTTTCCCTTACCACTTTATATTTAAATTATTCTGAAATGAACTCTGAAATAGGCTTTTGTATTTTAAATAAAAAGCACCAGCATGGACGGGCTCACTGTGAGCCTTGTCAGTTTGGTTGCTCACCTTCCTGGACTTAGGGGAAGCTGGGAGGACCTTGGATTTAACATAGTGAAGGGAACCCTGATGGCTCTTTGTCCTGGAGAGGGGTGGAGTGGGGGTATTGGTGGAAGGGAGGGGAGGGAAGGGGGAGGAGATGGAAATCTTTAATAAAAAAATGAGAAAAAAAATAAAAAAATAAAAAACTTAAAAAAAAGCACCAAATCATGAATTTGGAATTATTTTTGCCTTCTTAATTGGTCAGGGATTCTTTGACCTTTTAAAGGCTGAGGTAGTTTTCCTGTGTTAATCATAGCACAAACAAGAGCCCCAGTAAACAAATTCCTACCTTCCTGTGTCTTAAACATGTTCCAATGGATTAATCCAATTCAGATTAGGAGAGCAGGGAAAGAGAACTGCTGTAATTGGACCACCTCAGAATTTTCCTTGGTCTAGTACAAACACTCCACAAATTTATATATATAGATAGATATAGATATTGTGTGTGTGTGTGTGTGCATGTATCTATGTGTTTGTGTCTGTGTCTCTCTGTGTGTGTTCAGTATAGATTCAGGAGTTTAGTGCCATGAGGTAATATGAAATGCAATTTGAACTGCATAATAAAAGAGACTCCAGAATTCACAAGATGAATGTCCATTATAATTCTGCATTTGAAAACAGACCATTTCTTAGATTGTTCTAAGAAAAAGTATATTTGGCTTAGTGTCCTAAGATTTTTAAATCTGTATCCTTGATGTGAATACTAAGCCTGGAAGAAAACTTAAAAGGTCTTCAATTCCCAGTAGAAATCCTCCCCTGAACCATTTGCATGAATCTGATCAGTTATTTGGTGTCATTAATGGTTTATTGTGTCTGTGAGTATGTGTGTGCCTGTGTGTGTGTGTGTGTGTGTGTGTGTGTGTGTGTGTGTGTGTTTGTAAATGGAGGTCACAAGAAATTGAACTGATCTGGAAAACTGAGACTGTCTCCTTTAAGAAAGGGTGCTTCTTGTTTCAAAGGTTGTGGGTCCTTTGCTAACTCCTCAACCTGAATCCCCTACCTGATTGCAGCTGTTACAAAATGGTGACTGCTGGCAGGACCAATCAATGATGAAATGGAAAATGGAGAGAGGAGAGCCCCAGGAGTCTATAAAAAAAAATCTAACCCCAGAGTACCACCTCTTTGCAGACCCTTTCCTCCAAGGCCTCACCCATCTCATTGATGGGAACTGTTTGTTGGGTTTTGTTCTTTTTTTTTCTCTTTGGCTGTTTTTTTCCATGTTCATCCATAACTTTGTGCCTAGGACACTAAGGATCTCATGACTCTTGGATGTTTCAAATTTCCCTGCTCTGGGAAAATGGTTTTTCCCTGTAAATATTTGTTTCTTGTACTTGTTTACTAAAATGCTGATTGGCCAGGCAGGAAATAGAGGTTGGTTAACAAGAATTCTGGGAAGAGGAAAGCTCAGTCTACTGCCATCACCCAGACACAGAGGAAGCAAGATGCTGAATAAGGTACCAAGCCACGAGGCTAACATAGACAAGAATAATGGGCTAATATAAGATATAAGAATTAGTTAATAAGAAAAGCCTGAGCTACTAGGCCAACTAGTTTATAATTAATGTAGACCTCTGTGTGCTCCTTTGGGACTGAACGACTGAAGGACCAGGTGGGACAGAAACCTCTATCAACATTTTCCTTCCACCCTCAGATCTGAAATCAATGTTTTGTGTCTGATACCCTCAGAATCTCAAATTTCATACAGGATAGAGGCATTGCCCTTTTTGCATTCCTGCTTCAGATATCTAGATGTCATAGTCTGTCAGTGGTTCCTCACTCTCCTATACTCACTTCACTTTCTTTTCTGGGTTAGCCATCTTTTCAGGATGTACAATACTTGGTGTGTCCCAGGGGACAAATCCAACAAGACCCCTGTAACATTTGTGTTTTTCTGTGTGATATATGGGGTATAAAAGTGCAGGGGAGAAGATAACTTTATTAACTAGGATTTCTTTTTCCATGTTTTGTTGGTATCAGGAATCAAACTCAGGTTGTCAGACTCATGAAGTCTCACTTTATCCACTGAAGTCATCTGGCTGAACTTCATCTGGTGTCTTCTTAAGGATCTGCTGAAATCAAGTATTTGATTGGGGATTAATCAGTAGTGGCTAAAATATGGTTTGTCACCATTGCAGTACTTTCTCATAGCTGGAACAATATGCTTGACAAAAGCAGAAACAACGAAAGTGAAGAAGGTGTGTTGGTTTGAAAGAAAATGCCCCCCCAAAAGGAGTTGCACCATTAGAAGACATGGCTTTGTTGAAGTAGGTATGGTCTTGTTGAAGGAAGTATGCCACTGTCGAGGCAACCTTTGAGTTCTCATTTGAGAAAGCTACACCCAGTAAGATAGACCAATTCTTGTTGTAAGATATAAGAACACTCATCTCCTTCTGTAGCACCATGACTTCCTGTCTGTTGCCTTGTTTCAAGACATGATGATAATGGACTGAATTCTGAAACTGTATGCTACCATAATTAAATGTCCTCCTTTATAAGAGTTTCTGTGGTCATAGTGTCTATGCACAGCAAGAAAAACCCAAAAACTAAGACAGAAAGTTTACTTTAATTCAATTTCAGAGGAATTAAAATCCACTTGATGGCAAGGGTGGCTCTACTTACAGTGATAGCAGAGTATACAGCAATGACTTACTCACATGGTATACATGAGGAAGCATAGAAAGCTAAAGCAGAACCAAAAAAAGGTATGACCTCCAAGGCCCATGCCCAGTTCCCTACTTCTATTGGCAAGGCCTCACACCCAAGCATTTCCACAATTTTCTAAAATACGGTCATTAGCTGAAGAACCATATGCTCAAACACACGATTCTGTAGAGGACACTTCATATTCTAATCATAGCATTCACCCAACTCATGTTGAAGTTTTGTTGTCAATTGTAACATGAGGTCCTGTTTTTTGAGGTTTCTGTCCTGCCCAGTTCCCACAGCCGGCAAGTCCCAAAGAAAATCATACAGAGGTCTCCATAAGATTATAAGCTGATTGGCCCATTGGCTCAGGCTTCTTATTAGCTCTTTTTTCCTCATTTTTATTAAAAATTTCCATCTCCTCTCTACATCCCCCTTCCCTCCCCTCCCCTCCACCCATACCCATACCCCCACTCCCTACCTCTCCAGGCCAAAGAGCCATCAGGGTTCCCTACACTATGTTAAGTCCAAGGTCCTCCCAACTACCCCCAGGTCCAGGAAGGTGAGCATCCAAACTGACAAGATCACACAGAGCCCATCCATGCCGTAGAATCAAAGCCCATCGCCATTGTCCTTGGCTTCTCAGTCAGCCTCCACCGTCAGCCACATTCAGAGAGTCATGTTTGATCGCATGTTCCATCAGTCCCATTACAACTGGTTTTGGTGATCTCCCGTTAGTTCTGTCCCACCATCTCAATGGGTGAACGCACCCCTCAGAGTCCTGACTTTCTTGCTCATGTTCTCCATCCTTCTGCTCCTCATCAGGACCTTGGGAGCTCAGTCCTGCACTCCAATGTGGGGCTCTGTCTCTATCTCCATCCATCGCCAGATGAAGGTTCTATGGTGATATGCAAGATATTCATCAGTATGGCTATAGGATCTGGCCTTTTTCGGCTCCCTCTCCTCAGCTGCCCAAGGAAGTAGCTGGGAGCATCTCCCTGGATACCTGGGAACCCCTCTAGAGTCAAGTCTCTTGACAACCGTAAAATGGCTACCTTAATTAAGATATATGCTTCCCTGCTCCCATATCCACCCTTCCTATATCCCAACCATCCTATTTCTCCAAGCTCTCCCCATCTTCCCCTTCAAACTTTTCTCTCCCCACCTCCGCTTGCCCCCATCCGACCCGGCCCCCAAGTTCCCAATTTTGCCCAGCAATCTTGTCTACTTCCAATATCCAGGAGGATAACTATATGTTTTTCTTCGGGTTCACGTTCTTATTATCTTCTCTAGGATCACAAATTATAGGCTCGATGTCCTTTATTTATGACTAGAAACCGATTATGAGTGAGTACATCCCATGTTCATCTTTTTGGGTCTGGGTTACCTCACTCAGAATAGTGTTTTCTATTTCCATCCATTTGCATGCAAAATTCAAGATGTCATTGTTTTTTATCACTGAGTAGTACTCTAATATGTATATATTCCACACTTTCTTCATCCATTCTTTCACTGAAGGGCATCTAGGTTGTTTCCAGGTTCTGGCTATTACAAATAATGCTGCTATGAACATAGTTGAACAAATGCTTTTGTAGTATGATTGGGCATCTCTTGGGTAAATTCCCAAGAGTGCTTGGGAAAATTTCCAAAAGTGGAATTGCTGGGTCCTGGGGTAGGTTGATCCCGAATTTCCTGAGAAACCACCACACTGCTTTTCAAAGTGGTTGCACAAGTTTGCATTCCTACCAGCAATGGATGAGTGTACCCCTTACCCCACAACTTCTCCAGCAAAGGCTATCATTGGTGTTTTTGATTTTAGCCAATCTGACAGGTGTAAGATGGTATCTCAAAATTGTTTTGATTTGCATTTCCCTGATCGCTAAGGAGTTTGAGCATGCCCTTAAGTTTCTTTTGGCCATTTGAACTTCTTCTGTTGAGAATTCTCTGTTCAGTTCAGAGCCCCATTTTTTAATTGGGTTAATTAGCATTTTAAAGTCTAGTCTCTTGAGTTCCTTATATATTTTGGAGATCGGACCTTTGTCAGTTGCAGGGTTGGTGAAGATCTTTTCCCAGTCAGTAGGCTGCCTTTGTGTCTTAGTGACAGTGTCCTTTGCTTTACAGAAGCTGCTCAGCTTCAGGAGGTCCCATTTATTCAATGTTGCCCTTACTGTCTGTGCTGCTGGGGTTATACGTGGGAAACAGTCTCCTGTGCCCATATGTTGTAGAGTACTTCCCACTTTCTCCTTTATCAGGCTCAGAGTGTTCAAATTAATTTTGAGGTCTTTAATCCATTTGGACTTGAGTTTTGTGCATGGTGATAGATATGGATCTACTTTCATTCTTATACAGGTTGACATCCAGGTATGCCAGCACCATTTGTTAAAGATGCTTTCTTTCTTCCATTGTGTACTTTTAGATCCTTTATCAAAAATCATGTGTTCATAGGTTTGTGGGTTAAGATCCGGGTCTTCTATTCCATTCCATTGGTCGACTTCTCTGTTTTTATGCCAATACCAAGCTGTTTTCACTACTGTAGCTCTGTAATAGAGTTTGAAATCAGGGATGGTAATGCTTACAGAAGTTCCTTTATTGTATAATATTGTTTTGGCTATCCTGGGTTTCTTGTTTTTCTATATAAAGTGAAGAATTTTGATGGGACCTTGATGGGGATTGCATTGAATCTATAGATTGCCTTTGGTAGAACTGCCATTTTTACTATGTTGATCCTCCCAATCCAGGAGCAAGGGAGATCCTTCCATTTTCTGGTATCCTCTTCAATTTCTTTCTCCAAAGAATTAAAGTTCTTGTCAAATAGATCTTTCACTTCCTTGGTTAGAGTTACCCCAAAATATCTTATGCTATTTGTGGCTGTCGTGAAAGGTGATGCTCTCAGATTTCCCTCTCTGCTTCTTTATCCTTTGTGTATAGGAGGGCAACTGATTTTTTGGGGTTGATCTTGTATCCTGCCATGTTTCTAAAGGAGTTTATCAGCTGTAGGAGTTCTTTGGTGGAGTTTTTGGGGTCGCTTATGTACACTATCATATCATCTGCAAATAACAAAAGTTTAACTTCTTCCTTTCCAATTCGAATTTCCTTGATCCCCTTATGTTGTCTTATTGCTATTGCTAGAACTTCAAACACTATAATGAAGAGATAAGGAGAGAGTGGACAGCTTTGTCCTGTTCCTGAATTTAATGGGATGGCTTTGATTTTCTCTCCATTTAATTTGATGTTAGCTGTCGGCTTGCTGTAAATAGCCTTTCTTATATTTAGGAATGATCTTTGTATCCCTAATCTCTCCAAGACCTTTATCATAAAGGGGTGTCGAATTTTGTCAAATGCTTTTTCAGCATCTAATGAGATGATCATATGGTTTTTTTCCTTTAGTTTATTTATATGATGGATTACATTGATAGATTTTCGTATGTTGAACCAGCCCTGCATTTCTGGGATGAAGCCCACTTGATCATAGTGGATAATTTTACTAATGTGTTCTTGGATTCTGTTTGCCAGTATTTTATTGAGAATTTTTGCATCGATGTTCATGAGTGAGATTGGCCTGTAATTCTCTTTCTTGGTTGAGTCTTTGTGTGGTTTAGGTATCAGGGTAACTGTAGCTTCATAAAAGAAATTTGGCAATGACTCTTGTGTTTCTATATTATGAAATACCTTAAGGAGTATAGGTATTAGGTCTTTTTGGAAGTTCTGATAGAATTCTGCATTGAAACCATCAGCTCCTGGGCTTTTTTTGGTAGGGAGGTTTCTGATAACAGTTTCTATTTCTTCGCAACTAATGAGACTATTTAGATTGTTCACCTGGTCCTGGTTTATCTTTGGTATATGGTACTTATCTAAAAAATGGCCATTTCTTTTACATTTTCCAATTTTGTGGCATACAGGCTTTTGTAGTAAGATCTAATGATTCTTTAAATTTCCTCTATGTGGTTATGTCCCCCTTTTCATTTCTGATCTTATTAATTTGCTTGTTCTCACTCTGCCATTTGATTAGTTTAGATAGGGGTTTTTCAATCTTGTTGATTTTCTCCAAGAATCAGCTTTTTGTTTCATTGATTCTTTGGATTGTTTTCTGTGTTTCTATTTTGTTGATTTCAGCCCTCAGTTTGAGTATTTCTAGTATTCTACTCCTCCTAGGTGAGTTTGCTTTTTTTTCCTAGAGCTTTCAGGTGTGCTGTTAAGTCTCCAATGAGTGCTTTCTTTATTTTCTTTAAGTAGGCACTTAGTGCTATGAACTTTCCTCTTAGCGTTTCTTTCATAGTGTCCCATAGGTTTGAATATGTTCTGTCTTTATTTTCATTAAATTCAAGAAAGACTTTAATTTCTTTATTTCTTCCTTGACCTGGTGTGGTTCAGTAGTTGACTGTTCAGTTTCCATGAGTTTGTAGGCTTTCTGAATTGTAATTTTAATCCATGGTGATCCGATTAGACACAGGTGGTTACTAATATTTTTTTGTAACTGTGGAAGTTTGCTTTGTTACCGAGTATGTGTTCAATTTTAGAAAAGGTTCTATGAACCACAGAGAAGAAGGTATATTCTTTCCTATTTGGGTGGAATGTTCTAGAGATGTCTGTTAAGTCCATTTGGTTCATTACCTCCATTAAGTCTTTTAATTCTCTGTTATGTTTTTGTCTGATTGACCTGTCCATTGGTGAAAGAGGAGTGTTGAAGTCTCCTACTATTAGTGTATGTGGTTTGATGGCTGCCTTGAATTCTATTAATTTTTCTTTAACATAAGTGGGTGCTTTTATATTGGGGGCATATATATTCAGGATTGCGACTTCATTCTGATGGATTTTTCCTGTTATGAGTATAAAATGTCCCTTTCTATCTCTTGTGATTGATTTTAGTTTGAAGTCAACCTTGTTAGAAATTAGTATGGCCACACCGGCTTGTTTCTTAGGTCTGTTTGCTTGATAAACCTTTTCCCAACCCTTTACTCTGAGTAGATGTCTGTCTTTGTGGTTGAGGTGTGTTTCTTGTAAACAGCAGAATGTTGGATCCTGTTTTCGTATCCAATCTCTTAGCCTGTGCCTTTTTATAGGTGAATTTAGTCCATTGATATTAAGTGATATTAATGACCAGTGGTTGTTAACTTCGGTTGTCATTTTTGTTTTGTTTTTGTTTTTGTTTTTGTTTTTTGGTAGAAGAGATTGTGTGTCTCCCTTCTTTGAGATGTGCTGGTGAAAGGTTGCTAGATGTCTGAGTTTGTAGTGTGGAGCTGCGGGCCTGCTTTTTGTCCTGCCCTGCTCTTGGCTTCCTGGCTAGCTTAGTCCCAGAAATAATTACACGGAAACTGTATTCTTTTAAATACTGCCTGACCCATTATTTTCAGCCTCTTACTCACATCTTGACTAACCCATATTGAATAATCTGTGTAACACCATGAGCGGTGTCTTACTGGGAAATATTCAGCACTTCTGACCTGGCAGCTGGCTTCATCGCATCTCTCTCCCTGAGGAGAGGCATGGCGGTCTGCCCCAGAGAGCCAAGGCATGGCGATTTATCTCACTTAGGAGGGCGTGGCATCTGACTGAGCCATCTACCTCACTTCCTTCTTCCTATTCTGTCTACTCCACCCACCTAAGGGCTGGCCAAGGCAGTTTCTTTATTAAAACAGAAGACCCTCCCACATCATGAGTTATTGTGGGCATTGTTGGACTCCTTGGTTTGTGAATTTCCTTCTATTACTGTCTGTAAGGCTGGATTTGTGGCTACATATTGTTTAAATTTGTTTTTATCCTGGAAAATTTTGTTTTCTCCATTTATAGTGAATGAAAGCTTGGCTGGGTATAGTAGTCTGGGCTTGCATCCATGGTCTCTTAGTTTCTGCAGTACATCTATCAAGGACCTTCTGGCTTTCATGGTTTCCATAGAGAAGTCAGGTGTTAGTCTGATAGGTTTACCTTTATAAGTTACTTGACCTTTTTCCTTTGCAGCTCTTAATATTCTTTCTTTATTCTGTATGTTTTGTGTTTTGATTATTATACGGCGAGGGGATTTTTTTTTTGATCCAGTCTATTCAGTGTTCTGTATGCTTCTTGAACCTTCATAGGAATATCTTTCTTTAGATTGGGAAAGTTTTCTTCTATAATTTTATTAAATATATTTTCTGTACCGTTGAGCTGTACTTCTTTTCTTTCTTCTACCCGTATTATTCTTAGGTTTGGTCTTTTTATTGTGTCCCAGATTTCCTAAATGTTTTGTGATGCAAATTTGTTTGATTTGCTGTTTTCTTTGATCAGTGCATTTATTTTCTCTATGGTATCTTCATAATCAGAGATTCTTTCTTCTATCTCTTGTATTCTGTTGGTTATGCTTGTTACTGTAGTCTCTATTCATTTACCTAGATTTTTCATATCCAGCTGGCCCTCGGTTTGTGTTTTCTTCCTTGCCTCCATTTCAGTTTTCAAGTCTTGAATTGTTTCCATTATCTGTTTGATTGTTTTTCTTTGGTTTCCTAGGATATCATTTATGGATTTACTCAATTCTTCAAACTTTTTGTTATTCTTCTCATCCATTTCTTTAAGGGAGTTTTTCACCTCCTGTTTAAGGACCTCTATCACTTTCAAAAAGTCAAGGTTTTCTACTTCTTCTTGATTGAGGTGTTCAAATCCTCCTGTTGTAAGTTCACTGGGTTCTCGTGATTTCATGTTGTTTTTCAGATTGTTGGAGGAATTCTTGCATTGGCGCCTGCCCATCTCTTCTTCTGAATGCTCCTCTATGGATCTTCTTTTACAGGATCAGGTGTCCTTGCTTGCCAAGGAGCTCGCAGACAAAGGGCCTACCTTGCTGCAGGCAGGCTATTGAAACAAAGAAACTCCCGCCTGCTGGTTGTACTCCCTATCCGGTCCCAGCGCCTCCGATCAGGCTGAGCTGGAGATGTTATGAACCCGAAGAGGGGAGGAAGCAGGGAGGGTTTTTCTGGATGCAAGCTGGGTGAGGTAGGAAGAGAGAGGCAGTAGCCAGGGAGAGTAGCCCCAGCCGGAAGACCAGGAAGTGTAGGGCGTTGAGGAGAGGCTGTGCTCGGTCTCCCAGGTTGCTGCCATGGGGTCAGGAACTCACTCACCTCCCGGATGTATCTTCTGGTGCTGAGATCAGGTGTCCTTGCTTGCCAAGGAGCTCCCTTATTAGCTCTTATATTAACCCATTATTCTTATATATGTTAGTCACATGGCTCGGTACCTTTCTTAACAGGGTAGGTCACATCTTGCTTTTTCTGTGATCTGGGAAGGACTGGGGAAAGAGCTTCTTTCTTCCCAGAATACTCCTGTTCTCATTGCCCCACCTCTACTTTGTGTGGCTACCGACCAATCAGCATTTATTTAAAATATAATTGACAGAATATAGAACTGTCCCACACCATTTCCCCCCTCTTTTTTTTTTTTAAAAAAAAGAAAACAAGAACATCCGTAGTCCATTTTTTGGGAATATGGGCATAGTTTTCCGGGCTACCTCCGGCTGCTTGGGACACTAATAATCTTATGGGGACCTAAAAGAAAATTTTGAATTATGATCAAGTCCTGTCTGGAGTATCCTGTGAGTCTTGATCATCTCAGGCAGCAGTCTTGAATCTGTTCTGGATGTAGACCTCAGACATCTGGGACATCTGTTCCTACCAGAGATTTCTCAGGTTGTCTTCCTTGATCAAACCTGATTTTTCTTAATTCAAAATGAATCCACAGCTTCTCATTGCCTATGGAAAGAAAAGCAAAATCTCTTCTCCAAAGTAACATACCTTTTGCCTTCAATTTTGAAGTCAAGGTATTTTTAAACTCACTCTGTAAACCAGGCTATCCTTGAACTCACAGAGATCTGCCAGTCTCTGCCTCCCCAGTGCTGGAATTAAAGGTGTATGCTACCACACTTTGAACTCACAGAGATATGTCCGTCTCTGCCTTTTAGGCATTTGGGATTAAAGTTGTGTGCTACCACACCTTGAAGTCACAGATGTCAGTCTAACTCTGTCTCCCAAGTGTTGGGATTAAAGGTGTGTACCACCACACCCAATTCTTCTCTTTCTTTTTTTGAGACAAGGTTTCCCTGTGTAGCCCTAACTGTCTTGGAACTCACTCTGTACACCAGGCTGGCCTGGGACTCAGAGATTGGCCTGCCTCTGCCTTCTTTTTTTCAGGATTTATTTATTAATCATGTTTACAGTATTCTGTCTGCATGTATGCTGCAGGCCAGAAGAGGGCACCAGATCTCATTATAGGTGGTTGTGAGCCACCAAGTGGGTTACTGGGAATTGAACTCAGGACCTTTGGAAGAGCAGGCAATGCTTTTAACCTCTGAGTCATCTCTCCAGCCCTCATTCTTTCTTTTTTATTTTAAGGACTTTAACCTTTTTTTTCAAGCCTGCATATATTTTTAACACACTGTAAACCATTTAGAGGTTTTCTTCATCCTTGAAACTCTCTTTACTGTATATCTCTCTTTTTCTAACCACATGAGTCTTTAATTTACCAAGCAGTATGAATAGGATTAAAGCCATGACTTTGATGGCTAGATCTTAGCTTTCTGCGATTCCAGCTTCATGGGAGAGGTACAGGCCAAAGCCACATTTATTGCCACAACTCTATGGCATTTCAAGGTCCCTGCCTGCAAGCAAGTTAGAGCAGTGTGCTCACAAACCACATTCAAATGCTCTGTAGTATGACTGCCTGCCTGAAAGAGTCAGAGTTTCCCCTGGCAGGATGGCCCAGAAAGCCAGCATTTTAAAATTGTATGGCTTTTTTTTCTGCTTCAGCTGAAAGCCAAAAAGCATGCGGTAAACTATTCGTTAACATTATTTAAGTGTTTCATGGCAGGACCTTTTAAAAGAGCTGCAAGATTTTGCAGCTAAAACTGAGTCAGGAAGGCTCTCTTAGATGAGAGTGCTTTCTTGCCTCTAGCAAGCAGAGCAGACCCAATAAATTGCTGCTACCAAGAAAATATGCTTTATTCTTTCCCAAGCTTTCTCAGGCTTTCTGTGGATGCAGTTATCCACTTTGGGTACCATTCTGTAACATCTTGTAGGTTTAGAACTCTCTTACTTAAACAAAAGCTAGAGGTGCTACAGGAGCTCATTCTGCTCCTTTAGCCAATAACCTTTAAGATACCAGCCCACCTGTGCATGGTCTCTCTGGCTTGAAAAAGCAGAGGTTGCTGCATGCTCCCTCTCTTGCTTCAGACTCCACTTCTGGCTACTGGCCAATCAGTGTTTATTTAAAATATAATTGACAGAATACAGAACTGTCCCGCATAGCATCCTGTCCGTCCATGAAGTTAAAAGGAAGTTGCATTGTTCCATGGGCCCCTATGGTGGTTTGTGCAGGAATGATACCCTGTAGACTCATGTGTTTGAATACTTAGTCATAAGGAATGACACTATCGGGAGGGGTGGAGTTATTTGGAGTAAGTGTGTCCTCATTGGAGGAAGTGTGTCTCTGTGGGAATGGGCTTTCAGGTCTCATAGCTGTTTAAACTATGCCCAGTGTGGGACACAGTCTGCTATTGCTGCATGCAGATCAAGATGTAGAAATCTCAGCTCCTTCTCCAGCATCATGTCTGCCTGAACACTGCCTTGTTTTCCACCATGACAATAATGGACTAAAGCTCTGAAACTGTAAGAAAGCGTCTATTAAATGCTTTCCTTTATAAGAGTTGTTGTGGTCATGATGTCTCTTCACAGTAATAAAATCCTAAAACAGCTACTTTGACATAAACTGTCAAAATAGTTGACTGTAGGTCTGCTGTGGGACAATGGTTTTACCCTGTAAAGATTTGTTTCTGTACTTGTTTAATAAAATGCTGCTTGGCCAGTAACCAGGCAGAAAGTATATGTGGGGCAACCAGGCAGGAAGTAGAGGCAGGGCAACGAGAGTTCTGGGAATAGGGAAGTTCTAGTCTGCAGTCATGACCCAGCTGTAGAGGAAGCAAAATGTGACTGCCTCACAGAAAAAGATACCCAGCCACGTGGCTAACACAGAGAAGAATTATGGGTTAATAAAAGTTATAAGAGTTAATAAGAAGTCTAAGATACTAGGCCAATCAGTTTATAATTAATGTAGACCTCTGTGTGATTTCTTTGGGACTTAATGACTACAGGAACCAGGCAGGACAGAAAGCTCAGTTAACATAGGTCTGAGTGTGCCCTATGTTTCATAAGAGCCAAAGACGTATTCTAATGTAGTTAGTGTTTAGGACCATAGAGGCAGGCCAAATGAAAGCTGTAATGGTATGCTTCTTAGTTGTGATTCATCTGATCTCTTTCTTACTCTGCTGTCTATTCCTGCATCATCACTGTACCCAGTATGGTGTGTTGGAGAGATAGAGTCACGGCGAGTCCAAAATAATAAAAATGAGTTTTCAAGTATACTGATTCTGTATTTTTAATCAGTTTACCTCTGTCCAAAGATATTTCAAATTTTAAAATGGCTTTAAAGAAAGACAAACCTATTCTTACTTTCTCCAAGGACATTTCAGATTTTAATGACTGCAATAAAGCATTTAACTTATTAAAATGGTTATTAAGGGCCTAGGTAAATTGCTCAGCAGGTAACAATACTTTCTGAGCAATCATAAGGATCTGAGTTTGGATCTTATCAGTCATGTAAAAAGCTTTGTATGGCTATATGCAGAACTGAAACCCCAGTGTTGTAGGAAATTGAAACAGGAGGATTTCTGAGACTAGCTAGCTGCCAGTCTCGCTGCAGTTTCAATTAGAGAACTTAGGAACAAGGGAGAGAATGGTAGAGCAAGACATCTGATGTCTTCTCTGGCTCACACTCATGCATGCAAGGGCATGTACACTAATGTACATACTCATATGTGCATACAACCCACACATATACCATATTCACACATACCACTGTTAAGTATTTTCTGACCCACAAACCTCTCTGCCAATGCAATAATCCTAATCAGACCAAATCAGACTGAATTTAAAGATGCCCATGTTTAGTGGCTGCCAGCGTTCCCGGGTGGCCCCTGGGCAAACATGGAGAGGGGAAAGGAGAACCAGAATGACCACCAGAGAGGGAGAAGAGGAGACCACATGTTCACTCTCTGGGGGGGGCAGTTTAAATAGCCTGTGAGAGTGGTCTTGACACTCCCTGTGGTATGGTCACATTTTGGCAGGCTTCTTGACTCTCCCTGGGGAGGTGTCCCCATTTGACAGACTTCTTGACCCTCCCTGGGGAGAGGTCACTATTTGGTAGGCTTTCTTGGATGTGGCATCTGGACTGCAGCCACTCCCGGGGGAGGGGGCTTGAAACTTTTCTGCCCAATATTTCAAAAATGGGTGTCAGGGGGGCTGGGGTGAAGCCCCCAACTAAATAACAACCACCAGTACCACCATCATAATTAATATTAAATAGCTGAAATGTTAGCTTTTATTAAAACCTTAAGCCTGTTTCGATAAACAATATCCAATATCATAGTCAAAATGTAGCAAAATTTTATCTCTGTCTTCCAGGAGAATTTTGAGTTCCTGAAAGACTCATTTCTGTTGGGATGTAAAGAAGAAAATGCAGAGGATAATTGGTTCCATTCATTTTGAAATTCCTTATAATACCATGAGGAATTAATTCATATTCAAAGAGAAGTGAACAAAGCTTTAGAGAAAGCCACTGTGTTCCACAGTCCCCTTTCTATGGAGGGGGGTAGTCTTTTGGCAGTGGTGGGTAGAATATTTCTTAACAAGTTCATTCATCATAATTTTACATGTAACCTAGAAATCTCCAAGCCTGGGAATAGGTCATCATTTCGAGGCTCACATATTTGTCTTATGAATACAGCCCACACAAACATGTGCAGATATATGATGTTTGAGTTCTTTATATCTGTGATTTCCAATCAAAGTTTTGTGAATCAGAACCGCTCTGGGAATGACTGACTCTAAACAAGATCAGTTATATTGTACGAACAAATGATCCCTGAATCTCTAAGTTTATATTAGCATGCTTAATTTGGTCTCACCATATGTTTTTTGAGGGTGGAAAATGACTTCGCTTCATTTCATCTTCACTGTAATAACAAGGTGAAAGAGTAGCTGAAATATGGCTAGTTGTCATGACACACAGTTAAGAGACTCTGATAGACTACAAAGAGAGTCTGGCAGCCTGCTAACCTCTTGCCATCACTGTCCAATTGCATTGACCAAAGAAAATCACATAGTACAACTTAACGATAAGTTTGAGAATTACAATTCTTCCCCTCAGACAACAGTGAATCTTTTGAATAATGGTATTAGTTAAGGTTCTCTAGAGTATTAGAACTTATAGAAATAATTCTCTCTCTCTCTCTCTCTCTCTCTCTCTCTCTCTCTCTCTCTCTCTCTCTCTCTCTCTCTCTCTCTTAGTATATATTAGAATGTCTTACAGGTTGTGGTCTAGCTAATACAATGGTCACTGCCTATGGCAGAAGGTTGAAGAATCCAGTTGTTATTCAGTCCAAGAGACTGGATGCCTGGAAGTAGGTTCTAATGCCAGTGAAGGAATAAACATGATAGTAAGGTGAGAACAAGCAGGAAAAGAAAGCAAGCTTCCTTTTAATATGTCTTTATGCAGGCTTCCAGCAGAAGTGACCCAGATTATAGGTGGGTCTTCACACATCAAAAGAGCTGGATTAAAAGTGTGTCTTTACATTTTAAGAAGAAGTAACCCAGGTTAGAGGTGGGTATTCGCACCTCAAAAGAACTGGATTAAAGCTATGTCTCTACATTTCAAGAATCCAGGTTAAAGTTGTGTCTTCCTGCCTCAAAGATGTGGATTAGAAGTGGTCTTCCCACTTCAAATTAAGCAAAAGTCCTTCACAGGTGTGCACCTTCATCTATCTCTTTATTTTTAAGAGTTTTTTTCATTGGCTTCCTGTTGTGGCTGTTTCTTTTTTGGAGGGGTAGGGTGAGAGTGGGGATGAGGAGATAGATTGTCACAACAGCCTTTTATATCTCTTAATCTCAACTGTGAGTCTACTACTGTGTGCTGAAATTAGATCTTGTCCACTTTCCATCTCCTTTGTTTATAAAACAATAGATAGAAGGATCAGTAACTAGTGCTTCAATCACATGTTCTAGGTTACTTTTGAAATTATACAGAAAGGGTTTAGGGGATAGAATTGGAAAGGCCATAAGATGATATTAATTCTGGCTCTATAATCTTATAGAATCCAAAATTAACACCTTACCCCAACATTAATGCCTTGCACCAAATGATTGCAGAACTAATAAATATATTGCTTATATTTACATGCATGTTCTTCTTCTTCATTATTGTCTCTCTTCGGGAAGCAACCTGTGCTGAAGGAATTAGCCTTAAGGTATCATTGTGCCTTATCTGAACTGCTGCAGTAGCCTCACCTCTGTTTCCATGTCTATGACAATGTCTCTATGTTTAAAGACCAATGTTACTATATTCTGTACATCAAGAGGAATCCCATACATCAAGAAGAATCTCATTCTCTTGAAAATCTTTTTCTATTACCAGTATCCAGATCACTCGAATCAACCTATGTAGTTCATATTGGTTCAATCCATTGAACATTCTACTTTTTTGTTTCCTCTGGGATTGGATAGGCCCCATGAGTTCAAAGACACAGAAAAGGGGTGCCATCAACATCTATGTACAAATTTATAATTTGGTTGTCATTCATTTAATGATGATCAAACATAAGAACAAATTCATAATTTTTCTGTCATTTCACTTAATGGAGATCAAACACTCTCAAATTAATTCATTTTCATCAAAGTCCCCAATTATCGGTGTGATTATAAATATGTTTTTACTCATACACACGGTGCATGGGTATCTTAGTATGATGAATCATACCGATTTTACAGTAAGTATAATTGTTACTTAGGTAGCTCATTGAAAGTAAACTAAATGAAGATTTATTTAAAATTATGTATGTTTAGGAACATTCATGTTCTGTGTACCAATAATTCCTACCTGAGATGACTCTGTTACCTTAGACATTTAGATTCTGAAGTCAATTTCTTATTAAAGCTTATTACAACCAGGTAAGATACGAATGTTATCCAGTAGGCAGAGGCTAAGGATACTGCTAAACATTTTACAGTATATTAGACAGCTGTACAGAACAATAGCTCAAAATGTCAATAGTACTGATGTAACTGAACCTTGGTATAAAATGTGTGATTTTTGTGCTGATAGACTGTAATAAAGTACATAAGAAATTGTCATATTTCCTGATGTTATCAATGTGAATAAATTGAGCCCTTATTTTGTCAGCATGGTAAGATGAAGAGAGAATGAAGAGGCATTTCATATATTTTTATATTATGGAGGTTGTTCTGCCCTTTGTCCACTGACATTAAAGAGGTAGTCACTGAAAAAAATCTTTTTCTGAGAAAGGAGGAGAGAACAGTGCATTAGGCTCAAATTTTTCAACTTCTTTGGAGGTGAAAAGGACCATAATGAACTGTAGCCTTAAAATCTGTGATTAGAAAACTCTCAAGCTATATAGGTCACAGTCAAAAACAAATAAAAACCTAGGGGTGCTCTGTAAGAAAGTAAATCTGCAATAGTTTTATTTTCAAAGCTCCTATAAGATTTACACATTTAGTGATTATGACCCCTATTTGAGATTTCCTGACACCTAAAGAGATATTGATGCACTCTATATGCTCCTGAAAGGATTTTTGCAGGTTAGAAGAGGAGAAAAAAATATGTATTTGCTCCACATAGACAGAAAAGAAGGAAAGGTAGATAAAATGAAAAGGGAAGTGGGTAGAAAGATGGCTGGGCATGAATAAACACTTTTTATAGATATTCTGAGCAGGAGACAGAAGTAGGGGCATGTCACAAGCCAGAAAGTAGGAAAGTCATTAGACAGGGTGGCAATCATGATCTTGTAGAATGTTTGAGAGCTCAGTACCACAGCAACGTCGGGCTCACAATTGCTGCTGCTGTTGAAGCCAGTGTGGCCTTTTCACTCTGGGAAAGCAGTGCTTTCAGGAGTTTCATCAGCAGGCCCAGGGACCTGAGTTGCTTAGCATGGATGGGACTGGAACACATTTGCTTTGTAGGATTTAAGTAGGATATATCTTACAGGTGCTATGAGCATTGGCAACTTGCAAAGCAGCTCGGCATACCACCACCTTCAGAAATATTTAGCTTTTTGAAATTTTCTTTTTTCCTGTTTTTTTTACTTGTTTTTTGTTTCTAAATTCCTTTTTATATTTATTTATTTTAGGAGTATTGAATGCTTTCCTTGCTGTATTTATGTGCACCGCATGCATGCCTGGTGTCAGTGCTGATCAGAAGAGGGCACTGGATTCCTGGAAGCTTGAGTTACAGATGGTTGTGAGCCCTCGTGTAAGTAAGTACTGGGAACTGAACCTGGGTTGTCTGCAAGAGCCAACTCTAGTAACATAAACATTTTGAGGTATCATCTGAGATGCTCATCTGAAAGCAGTTTACTTTGTGATGGAGTGTGGAATTTGCACCTTTATCCCTAAGCAGAGTTTGTTGTCATGTAAGAGATAAGATAAATCTGTGAAGTGTTCAGGCCAAGGAAGCTCATTATCGTTCATTAACACATTCCCAGTCACCAGTTCAGCACCCTAAATCCTTGCCAAACTAGAGAGCTTTGGGATAGTGAATTCAGGATATAGGACACATTAGATGGGAAGCAGGTATTAAAGATGAAAAGATCAATCTAAAAAGGCTCTGCCCTTGAGAATCTGATAGAATTCAAAGTTTGCATAGTGTGGCTTCGTACTGATTTGGCAGTCCCATTTTTTTTTTTCATTGGACTCCAGAAAACCAAACAGAGATGCTAGAATTTTCAATTGTGTGGAAGTGCAAATTACACCAAAGTTAAAATAAGGCTAGACTGTGTGAAAGGGGAACTTTAATTTTCTTACAGCATCTGTTGTTACTCTCATGTTGTGATAAAATAGTTCATGTCTTCAAAAAAACTATTCTCACTATGAAGCAGCACATAAACTGCAACAGCCTTTAGGGAAGACAATTTGGCATCAGTGTCAGAAAGTTTAAAAGCCTGCTCATCATTGTAACTGATGATTGCTCACACAGAACTTCAGGTCAAAGCATCAGAGGGATACTGACACAAAGGTATATCATCAAAGAATGCCATTAAAGTATTGATGATTTAGAAGAGACAAGCCAAGAACTTAGAAAATTTGCAACGCTGAATAAATTATGAACCTCTCCTAGGTAAGATGAAAGGGCACAAAGTTAGGCACGGTTTCAAAGACAGTTTAATGATAAGGGCACTTTCCATTATTTTAAAAAGAGATCGATTTATTTACTATTATTTATGTGTGTCTATTTGTTCCTATTTACACACATGTCTCTGTAGAAGCCATAACAGGGTGCTGGATCCCCTGGAATTGGCATTACAGATGGTTCTTAGTCATCTGATGTGGGTGCTTGGAGCTGAACCCAGGTTTTCCCAAAGAGCAGAATTATTAACTACTGAGCCATCTCTCCAGCTCCACTTTTCATTATATTTTTAATAAAAACATAACTTGCAAAATACTATATTTAACATCAGTTTTGTAAGGAGCAGAGAAAGCCCTAAGTGACTGAAATCCTGATTGAACATGTGTGTGTTAAAGTGAACTCTCCATTTCAAAAACCCCAAAGCTTCAAAGCCATGGGAAAATAATAAAGCCTTTCCCCTGGGTGGGGCTGTGTGTGTGTGTGTGTGTGTGTGTGTGTGTGTAAATAGCAAAACCATCTTTGCATAACCAAGTGCTAGTGTCCACAGTGTGTGTAGAAAATCTTCACCATAGCTTTCTTTATGGCATGAAGACTTCTTCCTTATTTAAATATATGAGTTTTGTAGTCAGAAAAACTTACTTTAAAAATTTTTTTTTTGTATATTAAAATTTCCATCTCCTTCCCTCCTCCTCCCCCTCCCTCCGCTCCTCCTCCCCCTTCCCGCCCCTCCTTCTCCCCCTTTCCTCCCCTCCCCTCCACCCATACCTCCCCTCCCTCCCTCTCAAGGCCAAGGAGCCATCAGGGTTCCCCACTCTATGCTAAGTCCAAGGTCCTCCCAACACCCCCCAGGTCCAGGAAGGTGATCCACCAAGCTGAGAAGGCTCCCACAGAGCCGGTCCATGCAGAAGAATCAGAGCCCAGCGCCAATGTCCTTTGCTTCTCAGTCAGCCCCCGCTGTTGGCCACATTCAGAGAGACGGGTTTGGTCGCATGATCCATCAGTCCCATTCCAACTGGAGTTGGTGATCTCCCATTAGTTCTGTCCCACCGTCTCCATGAGTGAACGCACCCCTCACGTTCCTGACTTTCTCCCTCATGTTCTCGCTCCTTCTGCTCCTCATCAGGACCTTGGGAGCTCAGTCCAGTGCTCCAATGTGGGGCTCAGTCACCTTCCCCATCTGTCGCCAGCTGGAGGTTCCCTCACGGTCCTGACTTTCTTTCTCATGTTCTCCCTCCTTCTGCTCCTCATCAGGACCTTGGGAGCTCAGTCCGGTGCTCCAATGTGGGGCTCTGTCATTTTCTTCATCTATCGTCAGGTGGAGGTTCTATGGTGATATGCAAGAAATTCATCAGTATGGCTCTAGGAACTGGCCTTTTGAGGCTCCCTCTCCTCAGCTGCCCAAGGAACTAACTGGGGGCGTCTCCCTGGAAACCTGGGAACCCCTCTAGGGTCAAGTCTCTTGACAACCTTCAGGTAGCTCCTTAAATTAAGATATATGCTTCCCTGCTCCCATATCCACCCTTCCTATATCCCAAGCACCCCATTCCTCCGAGCTCCCCCCATTCTCCCCTTCACACTTTTCTCTCCCCATCTTCCCTTGGCCCAGTCTCGCCCAACCCTCAAGTTCCCACTTTTGCCTGGCGATCGTGTCTACTTCCAATATCCAGGAGGATTACTATATCTTTTTTTGGGAGTTCACCTTCTTATTATCTTCTCAAGGATCCCAAATTTATAGGCTCGATGTCCTTTAATTATGGCTAGAAACCGATTATGAGTGAGTACATCCCATGTTCATCTTTTTGGGTCTGGGTTACCTCACTCAGAATAGTGTTTTCTATTTCCATCCATTTGCCTGCAAAATTCAAGATGTCATTGTTTTTTACCGCTGAGTAGTATTCTAGCATGTATATATTCCACAGTTTCTTCATCCATTCTTCCACTGACTTAAGGTCATGCTCAACCTCCCTAGCTATCAGGGAAATGCAAATCAAAACAACTTTGAGATATCATCTTACACCTGTCAGATTGGCTAAAATCCAAAACAACAATAATAACCTTTGCTGGAGAGGTTGTGGGGTAAGGGGTACACTCATCCATTGCTGGTGGGAATGCACACTTGTGCAACCACTTTGGAAAGCAGTGTGGCGGTTTCTCAGGAAATTCGGGATCAACTTACCCCAGGACCCAGCAATTCCACTATTGGGAATCTACCCAAGAGATGCCCAATCATACAACAAAAGCATATGCTCATCTATGTTCATAGCAGCATTATTTGTAATAGCCAGATCCTGGAAACAACCTAGAAAAACTTACTTTAAAACTCAACTTTACCTTTTGGCTTTTGGTTTTATGATTTATGTTAGAAAAGGCTTTCTGGATGGTGGCATATGCCTATAATTCTAGCACTTGGGAGGTAGATGCAGGCAGATTGGAAATTTACGGCCAGCCTCAGGACTGGAGAGATGGGTCAGAGGTTAAGAGCACTTCCTGTTCTTCCAAAGGTCCCGAGTTCAATTCCCAGCATTTACATGGTGGCTCACAACCATCTGTAATGAGATCTGGTGCCCTCTTGAGGAAAAGACCTGGTCAGTTGTCCTCATAAACTTATACCATGAAACCCAATATGGACAAGTTCAACAGACCCACCATATTCAGTCTACCCATGCACGTTTCAGCATTTCCAGGGCATAACTTTCAATTTTTCATTTTCTTTCCCCCTGGGGTGAGGCTCAGAGGTAAATGGCAAAATCTTCTTTGCATGACTAAGTGCTAGTGTTGACAGTGTGTGCAGAGAATATTCACCAAGCTAGAACAGGCTTGGTACCAATGAAGAGATTCTAAAGAGACACGAGTGTCTCTCATTATGACTCTCAGGCTACTTAAACAATGGACCCCAAAGAAATGGGAATTTTCCTAGGAATCTCATGCTCAGAGAAGGAAAATTATCAGTTGGAATGGAATCTTGTCTATTGGGGGGAGATTCCACACAGTTTTAACAATTTTTGGGACCACTTTATGGGATAAGAATAAAGCGAAGACATGGATGGTGGGTGCAACAACACCTTTATATGTGCAGATCTGCCAGGCATGATGTCATACTTAGAATTCCAGCAACGGGGAGGCAGGGGAACATGGATCTCTGTGAATTCCATACCTTTTCTATGTAGGGAGTTCCAGGACTGTTGAAGGAAAGGCGGGCTGCGTCCCGCCACCCGGCTAGCTTTACCCAAAATAATTACACGGAAACTGTATTCTTTTAAAACACTGCCTGGCCCATAGTTTCAGCCTCTTATCAGCTAATTCTCACATCTTCCTTTAACCCATATTTAGTAATCTGTGTAGCACCACGAGGTGTGGCTTACCAGGAGAGATCTTTACCTGCGTCTATCTCGGAGAGGAGAAGCATGGAGACTCACTATCGAGAGTGCCTGAAGTATCTCCCCAACTCCTGCTACCCAGCATTCTGTTCTGTCTACTCCGCCTACCTAATTTTCTGTTCTCTTAAAGGGCCAAGGCAGTTTTCTTTATTAATAATGAAAGTAACACATAGACACTCCTCCATCACAGGACTGCCAGAGTTACATAGTCTCAAAAAGTGCAAATCTCTGGTCTTCTATTTAAATATTAATCTCACTTCAGGACCCTTAAAGACAGACTTTGAAGCTGGGTTCCCACTGAGAGACAAGTCTTCCCCCCAGATCCCCCTCCCCAATCCCTTTGTTCCTTTCCACCAGAGACCACAATGAGTTAAACTCTTTTTTTCTGCCCTTCTAGTTTTAGTCTAGGTCTTTTAATTGACTTCTGGAGGATGAGTAGATGTGCCTCATATGACAGAGAGCTGACCCCAGGGAAAGAGAAAAGATGGAAATTCACAGTGTTAATCCCACCAGTCAAGAATAAGATCACAACCACAGTTTAAATGTAGCTTGAATAATAAAAACCCAGAGACAGATACTGGGCTTCAAACTGAGAAAGCAAAACAGCCAAGGTACTAGAGAAGTCTTAACCTCTACCAAAGCTGGGCAACTACAAACTGTGCCCTGAGCCATTGTTTTCTCCACTTTTCTATTCCCCTTTAGTGTTGGGATTAAAGGTTTGTGACTCCCTAGTACTAGGATTAAAGGTGTAAAGCACCGCCACCGGGATCTTTTTCTGCACTGATCTTGTATAGTCTAGGGTGACCTCGAACTCAGAGATCCATCTGCCTCTATCTCCTAAATCCTGGGGCTAAAGGTGTGAGCCACCACTACCTGGATCTGTTTCTGCATTGATCTTGTGTAGCCCAGGGTGGCCTTGATCTCAGAGATCTGTGTGCCTCTGTCTCCTGAATTATGGGATTAAAGGTGTGTGACACCACTGCTTAACCTCTCGTAGCTTAGTTTTACACTCTGAGCTTCAGACAGACTATCTATTAAAACATAAATAAAATATCAATATATTTAAAGCCTAATTTGATAAAATCTTTAATTAAATACTGGCTAGGTCCATATCTGAGTTTCTAAAAAAATGGCCCTGAGTCACAATTTTCAGGGGCTTAAAAAGGCAAAACCCCACAATTCACTGCACTTCCCATCAGGTCCAATAAGGGGCAATCATATTTCCTGATGTATTTCCTGCCCGTGTCCTGTTTCCCACCTCCTCCCCTACATCCAGTCATGGGCAAGCATACATCCTGATGTATTTACTGCCCACCTACCTCCTGCCACATGTGATCAAGCACATCCAATGAGGGTGCAAATGAGGTAAACAAACTTGTTTAGGGGAGTGAAAACACGACTTCAGCATTTCAGCATTCACTTTGCTTCTCACACCCAGCATCTGCTGTAGTTGGTTTTTTTTTTTTATTTTTTTTTTATTTTTTTTTAATGGTTTATTTTTTTATATTTAAAAATTTCCATCTCCTCCCCTCCTCCTCCCCCTTCCCTCCCCTCCTCCTCTTCCCCCTTCCCTCCCCTCCTTCTCCCCCTTCCCTCCCCTCCCCTCCACCCATACCTCCCCTCCCTCCCTCTCAAGGCCAAGGAGCCATCAGGGTTCCCTACTCTATGCTAAGACCAAGGTCCTCCCAACTCCCCCCAGGTCCAGGAAGGTGATCGACCAAGCTGAGAAGGCTCCCACAGAGCCCGTCCATGCGGAAGAATCAGAGCCCAGCGCCATTGTCCTTTGCTTCTCAGTCAGCCCCCGCTGTTGGCCACATTCAGAGAGACGGGTTTGGTCGCATGATCCATCAGTCCCATTCCAACTGGAGTTGGTGATCTCCCATTAGTTCTGTCCCACCGTCTCCATGAGTGAATGCACCCCTCACGTTCCTGGCTTTCTTTCTCATGTTCTCTCTCCTTCTGCTCCTCATCAGGACCTTGGGAGCTCAGTCCAGTGCTCCAATGTGGGGCTCAGTCATTTTCTTCATCTATCGCCAGGTGGAGGTTCCCTCACGGTCCTGACTTTCTTTCTCATGTTCTCCCTCCTTCTGCTCCTCATCAGGACCTTGGGAGCTCAGTCCGGTGCTCCAATGTGGGACATTTTTTCCCTCTTTCCACTGCAGCACAGTTGATATTTTACTTCTCCTTCATTAAACAGGAAAATGAGTGTAGACTGAACCATGATAAGACTCTACCTGATCAATTCACCTCACACTTTCCTTCCTATTTACTTTTGAACTCTTGAGCAATTTGGGGGGTTTTGTGAACCATCCAGGTTATTGCCATTTGCTGACTGACTTGTCTTTTGGGGTTCTTCTGTTCAGCAACACTGGGGTTATTGTAAACTATTGGAACACAGTGAACAGGATGGCAGAGGAGAGAGTTGTTGAAGGCACTGGAAACATGACCATTAATGTGAGGGATTGAAGAGATGAGGAGAAGCCACTCTGCCCATCCTGCAGTCCATGGTTTCAGGGAGACAAGGTTATATCTCCTTTGCTTTGAATTTACCTTTTCCCTGTTGTGGCCTATGTAGAAGGGTCCTGTCAGATTCAAGAGAGAACACTTTCTAGAGTGATTGAAGGGACAGACCAATAATTTAACAATAATGCTACTTCTGGGATAGGCCTTGTCAGTTTGAACCTCTTTTGAACAAATTTAGAGTTCTATTGATCTCTTAGGGGCATCTGCCATATGACAGGAAAGGTTTTATGCTCTCTGGAGAGATGACAATGGTGCTGATGAGATCTGCCATGATTATACAACCATGAAAATACTAAGTCTTTACTAGTTTGCCACCCCTTAGAGAAAACTGCAATTGTCTAGTCTTTCATAAATTTAGGACAGATTAAAGATAGTAATGAAACAAAAATCAGTCTCTCCTCCTGGAACTCCTTAAGAGAAAACTCTGGACAGTTTAGTTTTGCCTTTCTATTTTAATGTCATTGTGCCACAAGTAATCATGATTGGCATTTTTTTTGTTAAATGTCTGACTATTAGTGTGTATTAAAGTGTTTGGGTCATTTTGGACTCTATTAGATAATTCCTTCTGTTTCTGTTTCTTTTTTTTAGGGTAAAAATCTAATGATTCAAAGGTTTTAAAGAATAAAAAGAAACTGGTTTCTGGATTTTACTTCTGGTAGACTCATTTAAAACTATTGTTAGTTTTAAATTCATACCTTAAGCTAATTTGGGTACTGTGCTTTCAGATGTTAATTATGGAAACATAGGTTTATAAAAAAATCTGATTGTTGAATGAAAAAAGAAATAAAAAGGAAAGGACATGAATGCTTGTAAGTATGGTGGAGAAGAAAGTTTATTTGAGAGAAAAAGGGGAGCATAAGTAAAGGCAGGGACATCTGGGAAAGTCCAGGGTGAGCATAGCCCTGAGCCATGTGGAACATTTTTGTGGGATGATCTTTTTGTACACAGTTAAGATGAGTCTTTGCCAAGGTGCCTTCTGATTGGTTTAGTAATAAGAGAGGTAAAGGTGGAACATATACAGAGAGTCTAGATTATATATATTATTGTGTTTTCTTTGAATTTTTTGACTGTAAAGGAACTAAGAAATCAACATATATACTTTAAAGGTATCTTGTCTTCAAAATTTTAGTCTAAGTATATATTGCTTTGGAAAAGAAGTTCTTATTTTCTTTCCACAGAGGATAAGAACCTGTGGAATCCTTCCAGACTTATGGGGTTTGATGGACCAAGACCTCCAAAAAGGTCACCATGCATACCCCCCAAAATTACTTCACTTAACAAAAAGCAGGAAGCAGTTTTGAGAGAACTATACCCAAATTCTCAAATATTGTTGAAGAATAGTTATAATTATAGTTTTCCTTAGTTATTATCAAAGATAATGTGATATAAATATGTAACTGTAATTCGTGCTTGACACCTGTTTTATTATTTGTAATTTTTCTGTGTTAAAGTTAAAACCTTCCCTTTTATTTAAATAGAAAAGGGGAGGTAATGTGAGATTCTCCTCGGTATTCTGTGAATACCATTGGTTAATAAAGAAACTGTCTTGACCTGTGATAGGGAAAAAAAGTAGAGTTAGGTGGGGAAAACTAAACTGGATGCTGGAAGAAAGAAGGAATCAGAGAGAAGCCATGTAGCCCTGCTGGAGACAGACACTGGAATATTATCCAGTAAGCCACAGCCTTGTGGTGATACACAGATTAATGGAAGTGGGTTAATTTAAGATATGAGTTAGTCAGAAATATGCTAAGCTGTTGGCTAAACTGTATTACAAATAATATGATTTCTGTGTAATTATTATGGAGGTGAGCAGCCTAGAAAAAACAAGCAGCCTCCTACAACGTAGTTCAAACCTAACAAAATATTTAGCAAATGCTTTCTTTCTCTGTGATTCATAATATCTCATTTTGATCAGTCTCTCTGATGACTAACATTTCAGTATTCTTACCTGGTAAGTTGTTTTTGAATATGACTGTACTTTTGTGTCTTTAGTTCTTATCTGTATGTTGTGAAAGCACAGTGAAACCACTGAATTAAACCACTCTATTGATAGAAATAAAAGTTTATTGGGGACTCAAACTGCTGGACTGTCTCTCAGGGGTTGAGAAAAGTTGGCAAGGAAAAAAAGCCTTTTCAGTTTTGAAGAGACAAGCAGTGACAGGAGAAGAGTTGCAGGCCAGAATAATCTTGGACTTAGCATGGCATCTTTGAACTGGAGCAGGATCTTTGGGACTTAGATGCCCTTGCAGAGGTAGTTGATGGTTGCGCTGGATAAGGGAAGTAGTAGCTTTAAAAGGAAACCAGCCTTAGGAGATTCTTGAGGAATTCCTTGGTTTCTGTTTTCCCTGTAACAGTCCTTCTGTTTACCTGTTCAGAGTCCTTTTGTTTAGGAGATTATCAGCAGCACTCTCATTTGGGGATCACTTTGGACCTATCAAATGCATATATGATTTAGGAGATACAATGAAATTAGTCAGCCTATTTGGTAAGTATTAATTTTTCCAAACTGTGTAAAGACTGTGCCTCAATTAAGAACTTCATCTAGGCTGGGCATCGTGGTGTGCACCTTTAATCTGTTGATGGAAAAAAAATCACAGCTTTCACCTCAAAAGAAACAGGGGATAGTTTTTGCTGGAGTCAAATTTGAATGGTCATTGGCCCAGAAATAAAAAACAGAGTTAAATTACCTCAGGTTCCATGTTTTCACATGGAAGCAGTTTCGTGAAGTTTTATATCAAGAAGACAAAGAAAGTCATCAATCAAGGCATTTAAAAAATTCTTAGCCATGTGGTGGTGGTGCATGCCTTTAATCCCAGCACTTGGGAGGGAGGCAGAGGCAGGTACACCTCTGTGAGTTTGAGGCCAACCAGGTCTATAGAATAAGTTCCAGGACAGTTTCCAAAGCTACACAGAGAAACCCTGTCTTGAAAAACCCCCCAAAAAATTATTTTAATGGCCTTTCTGTGTTGTAACTTATACCCATGCTTCTAGAACATGGTATCTAGAAGTAAGCAGATAGGCAATTTTGCAGTTTCAAGGCCAGCCTCAGTTACCGTATCTCAAAACAAACAAACAAACAAAAACAAAACAAAATAAAAAACAAATAGCAATAACAACAAAAAGCACTCCTTATCCATTCTGAGGGCCATGTGAAATAACTCTCCAAGGACATCATTTAGTTTCCTAACAACTCACTGATATAGTAACTGCTATAATCTGTATTTTACATCTGTTAGTGTTAACTAAAGATAATATTTCACTTCTCCACCATACACTGTTCTAAGAGGGACCAACTGGTACTCTAAACCTTGTCTCTGAACTGGGTTCACAGAGGTACGTATATAATTTTGAACTCATGACCCAAAGGGAATTTTAAACTATGAACCTTTTAAATCCAATGAATATGACATGTGAAATAAAGTAACCTTCATCATGAAAACAAGCTTTTGAATTTGAAGACAGGCCTTCACAAATCAGTTAATCTAGCCCTACCAGTGAAACATGCAATATATCTCACTGCCCAAAGCTGTTTTCTTACAACATAAAAAGTATTTTCCTTGTCTGCATCTCATCATAGACTTGTTCCCTGATTTGGTCCTGTCAGCTGACAAAGCACAGCCTTGGCATTCTGATATGACACTAATTAAATCTGTTACTTTAAAATAAAACAAAGAAAGAAATCATCTTTCAGGGGCCCATTTTAACAAATGCTCTTGTATTATAAATTTGTTGAAGATACAGTTTAAGATAATTCTCAGTCTTAATATTGTACAAAATAAAGTATTAAGATTGGATCTTTTCAAAATTATCGAATGGTTGCTTAGCTAGTCAACATTCTAGCATAGATAGGAGAGGGCCACTATCCCCAACTGAGGAATTATTGACAATTGATGTTTGTGGGTAAAGGAGAGCCAGTTTTCTTTAAGAGCATGGTCCCTGGTAGGCCAATGACATTCCAGTGGATGTCCCTATTCCTATGAGTATATGGTAAGCACAAGTTGGACCAAGTAAGTTATTTTGATAAAAAAGAAAATAATCAGTTCTAAGGGTATGAATCTGGGAGGAGCTGGGGAGAAATAAGAGTTGGACATGACTAAACTACATTGTATGAGATTCTCAAAGGATTAGCAAAATATTAAAACTTGTTGCTTAATGTTTATGTATACAGTTACCATTTTTATGAAATTTCAGAAAAATAATATAAAATAGAACAAAAATAAAATGGTACAGCAATGCCAAAACTTAGGTTTTAACTATCTCACCCTTTTGAACTCAGACAAATAGGGTAACTTTTATATTCAAGTCACTACCTATGTTGTTTAAATGAAAAATGTCCCCCATACACTCTGACATTTGAATTCTTGCTGTCTTGGGAGGTCTAAGAGGTGTGACCTTCCTGGAAGCAATATGTCACTTGGGGTGGGCTTTCAGATTAAAACGATATGTGATCTTAACTTCCAGTTCCTGCTGCCATCTCTACTCTTGGTGCCATGCTCCTACTTTGCCATGTGGAACTACAAGCCAAAACAGACTCTTCCTTAAGTTGCCTTTGATCATGGTGGTTTATTACAAGTACAGGAAGTAACTAATTTACTATCCTTTGACAGGTCCGGCTTGTAAGAGTAGAAATTAAAGGCATGGATTTCAGGAAACTTCCTGACCTAACAGATATTAACACCTTACACAGGATATTTTGCCTAATCTTCAAGAATTAAGCAGCAAGGTATTTATTGTATCTTGTCTGTGAATGTTGTATAAACCATTGCTTGTGGGGAGGAGGCAGTCCTACAAGTGGGCTCTACATATGTAGGCAATTTCACCCATCCCTATGGCCATCATCAGCATCTGCATATACACTGTGAGAGGCATCGGAATATAGCAAGTCCCTCAGAAACACATGGAGAGAAGAGTTTGAATGCCAGCTGTTTATTTGGGCAAAGGCCCCAGAGAATTGCTGCTATCAAGCAAAATGTCACTATGGCAAACTATGCTGAAATCAAACAGTGTACTCCAAATACATCTAGATAACAGGTATTTCTGAGTTACCCACCTGGCAGATGAAGGAATTCCCATCACCCCTAGGTTAAGGATGCTTCCCAAAGTATGGTCCTAATTGCTATTACTATTTCTGTTGCAAAATTGTACTTGAAAACCAGAGAATGATCTCTCTCTCTCTCTCTCTCTCTCTCTCTCTCTCTCTCTCTCTCTCTCTCTCACACACACACACACACACACACACACACACACACACAGGTACTTGCAGTTGGATCTACCTGATTGCCAGGGTTACACTGAAATAGTGTGTGTGAAGAGCCTGCAGCTTTTGTCATGAACTCATTTACTTTACTGGGAGGATCTGGATCCAAACAGAATTACAGAGGCTGTTTAAATCCAGGAACTATACCTAGAAAACTTCTAGGCTATGGAAAAGAGGATAAAGTAGTAGGGCTCCACTTACAAATTGTTTGATTAAAACATGGAAGAAAGGAGACACATAACCTATGTGTTAGTTTGAATGATGCATGTCACCTATACTCTATGATATTTGAATGCTTGATTCTCAGTTAGAGGCCCAGTTTGGGAAGTGTCGCCTTGCCAGAAGAAGTATGTCACTGGGGGCAGGTCTTGAGAGTTGAAAAACTTGTGTCATTTCGAGTTTGCCCTCCCTGCTTCCTGTTTGTGGTGTGAAATGTGTGTCCATAGCTCTCAGATTCCAGCTCTAGCCAGCATGTCTGCTGCTTACTATCCTGACCATTATGTATCCAAATCCTCAGGAGCTGTAAGCCCAAAATACTTTCCTCTACAAGTTAGCTTGGTCATGATATTTTATCACAGCATTGTAAATATAACTGAGAGATCCTATGACCTATAATGTATCTCCCATGTGCACCCCGAGAACAAATTTTTATTGTGGAAATCTTGGTAATGGGGGAAAAAGAAAACAATTAACAACTATCCATTGTTCAAAGAAAAATGTAAAAACAAAGGTGTAAATGGAGACTGCTAAAGAAAAAGATGCCAGGAACTTACTGGCAAGCCACAGCCTTGTGGCAATACACAGATTAATAGAAATGGATTAATTTAAGCTGTAAGAGCTAGCTAGGAATTTCTTGAGCAATTGATCAAAGCAGCTTCTTCATTAACAAATGGAAATAAAACATATTTACAGCATACAGAGGGGAATCCCACATCAGGATGGTGTTGAATGATGGCTCTAGATATCAGGCATATAATGCTTAAGACATGAAAAACAGCATTATGTATTGTTTCTGGATGTATACACCTTCTCATATGTTGTTGGGGGTTTCTATCCTGCCTTGTTTCCACAGTCATTAAGTCCCAAATAAATCACACAGAGGTCTACATTAGCTATAAACTGATTGGCCAATTAGCTCAGGCTTCTTATTTACTCTTATAAATGTATATTAGTCCATTATTCTTGTCTATGTTAGCCACATGACTCAGTATCATTTTCAGCAGGGCAGTCACATCTTGCTTCTTCTCTATCTGGACAGGACTGCAGAGGAATGAGCTTCCTTTTTCCCAGAATTCTCCTGTTCTCATTGACCCACCTCTATTTCCTGTCTGGTTGTCCCACCTATACTCCCTGCCTAGCTACTGGCCAATCAACATTTATTTAAAATATAATTGACAGAATAGAGACCATTCTCCCACACCACTCATAGGAATGATGAACCCAATATTGTCAAAGGTTACCTCTCAAGTGTAGTAAGAAGGGGCCGCTTGTGGTTCCTAACTGCCCAATTAGCTTAGCCCCATAATAATCACACAGAACCTCTATTCATTAAATCACTGCTTGGCCCATTAACTCTAGATTCTTATTGGTTAACTCTTACATCTTAGTTTAACCTATCACCATTAATCTGTATATCACCATGAGGTTGTGGCCTACCAGCAAAGTTTTAACACATCTATCTCCTGCAGCAGCTCCATGGCATCTGTCTGACACTGCCTATCTCCTCCCATGCTATAGGCCAAGCCAGTTCTTTATTCACAAACCAATAAAAGCAACACATAGACAGAAGGACCTGCCACACCACTCAAGTACATGTGAAACAGATGAGATGAGGTAGGGAGGACACAGGGGCCTTGACCTTCATCAAGATTATTTTGTTTTTAAATTATCTGGAATAATTATGGTAGAATTTTTGTGGGTTCATGAAAGTTCTTTAAAAAATACTCTGTATATTTCTTTATGCCCAAAACTTTTCTCCTCTTTCTCTTCTTCGATCTTCTTTAGACAGGGACTTACTGAAGCCCATGATGGCCTGGAACTTAAAAAAAAGGATCAGTCTGGCCTCTAACAGATGACTTCCTCTTGTCTGAAACATTTCATATTAAAACTAAAAGGGGAAAAAACAAAGAATCAATTTTATTTGTATCTTCTGTAGATTTCTCATATTTTAGAAAACAAAATTATTCAATTGAGTTGTGGATTTGCTTTTATTTCTGCAATAGAATTTATGTTTGAACTTTGAACTTTATAGTTTAAAGTGTGAATTCTCCTGTTTTAATATTTGAATTCTGAAGCTGTATATGTGACTGTATGCAGTTAAAATACAATCAATTCTTTTCCATTCATTCTCAGATTTGAGGGAAAGAGTATACATTCAGCAGGATGTCAGGGATTATTATCTGAGACTGTGTTTTCAGTGGAAGCTGTTGGTCAGTAGCACTGAACATAAAATATGGATCCAGCTAAAGAAAGGGAAAGAATGCTTTTTAAGACTTTGATTCTGAGATTTTGTCTGAGTGTCCACTGAATGCCTGTGAAAACATAACCATCTGTGACATTCCAAATTTCTGGGTGAAAAGCAATAAAACAAAGATCAGGTCATAATTCATTATTAGTTACCTGATGAGGTCATGGGGTAGATCACGTGACTGATAAATCAGCACTGACTTGTCCAGTCTCTTTAGAACAACCTGGCCTCCAGATTTCTCCTGACCCCTTTAGAGTGAGAACAGCCTTAGGCAAAACAGAAAACAAAACAAAGCTTGTCTTTGGTCGGTCCTCTTCAGTACTTCCTTGTAAGATAGAGCACGAGTTAACAAACTTTTAAAAATAGGCACTTTATTTGCTGGGTTTTGTTTGCAATTCAAAACTTACAGAAGAGTTTGCAGCAATAAGTGTTCACCACATTTCTTCTCTATATCTTTAACTTAGTGGCAGCCAACATTGGCAGATGTTTTATGTACCATTCCAAAAATATGTTAGTGCTATGCACAAAAATATGTGATATATATATATATATATATATATATATATATATATATGAGAATAATATGCACACATTTCTGGACCTTATGTTTTTCATTGAATATATGTCTTGGATATTGCATCATACTCATACTAGTATCCTAAAACTTTCTCATTTGTAAAACTAAAGCATAATATTCTCTTGTATAGATGTATTGTAAGTTATTTAAATAGTTCCTTCCTAATAAGCATAGAAGTTATTTCAAATATTTGGCTATTACAAGTAATGCTGCAATAATCTTCACATGTGCTAGCGTTTAGAAAATAAATTCCCAAAAGTAAAAATGCTAGGTCAAAAGGTATATGTATTTGTAGTTATGACAAAAATCACCAGATTGCCCTCCATAAAAGTGATACCAGTTTATACTCCCACCAGAAATGTATGGGAGTAATTATTTTCCCCAAGTCTCCTTAGTAGTCTTTTATCAAACTTATGTTTACATTTGCTGAGTTCATACAAGAGAAATGCTATCTTAATGTGTGTGAATTTCTTTCATTACTTTAATCTGATAACAGTTGTTTTTGAGCCAAGTGGAAGTGGTACACACCTTTAATTTCAGCACTCAAGAGCCAGAGACAGGTAGATCTCTATGAGTTCAAGGCCAGCCTGGTCTACAGAGGGAATTCCAGGACAGCCAAGAATATGAGAAGCCATGTCTCACAAAAAGTTGTTTTTGACATGGGAAATCTGTTTTGTGTGGTACCAGAAGTCTTCTTTGTATAGGACCTTGAATCTGAATAAATTTTGACATACTTTTAATGCAATGCTGAGTCCCCAGTGAAGGGAAAAATGATAAATATAGAATGGTGGTAATAATAATAATAGAATTAACAAGAATTCTCACAGTAGGGACATAGTCAGGAAGCTGTCAGAAATATTCTTTGATGAGTTCCACTTTTTTTTCAGGAAAGGATGGACAGGACAGAAAGATGGATATCAATTCTGGAGCTTATAGAAAGTAAATGCACTGACACTTAAACCCTTATGTGGATCCAGGCCCCTAAGAAGTGTTTCTGAGTGAAAAAATAGAATTAGTAATAATAAGATATATAATATATAATAATGTAATATATATATATTATGTAATATATGTAATATATAATAATGTAATATATATAATAATGTATACTTACATAACTCTGTCTTCCTTGTTACTCTGCAATCACAGACATCATCACATTTAGAATTTGATGTTCAAATTTATTTTCATCTGGAGTGTAGAAACATTAAGTCCAAGTAGGTCCAGATTAGTAGCTTCTGTATTCCAATAGAAGCTGAGGTGGGAATGGTAGTACATGTCTGTACTGAGGTAGAAGGCTCCCAAATTTGAGGCCAGCCTTAGCCAAATAGCAAGGCACTATCTCTAGAAAACAAAATAAACAAAAAACAAATGATTGAATTAAGCCTTTAAAAAACAGAAACTCACCTTGAACAATTCTAAACACACAGGGAAATAAGAAAATGTGTGTCAACAAAACAATAAAATTAGTGAAGACTGTTCAATGGCAATAGGCCTATGAAGTGTTTAAAGAAGGATTGCCAAAAAGCAAGGAGCAATAGATAATTGAAAACTATCTGGGTAGATATGAGAAACAGTAAAATTGAAGATTTACAAAGAAAAAAATACTGAAATTTAAAACTCTTTCTGTATATATATATTTAAAAAATGTAAAGATGTTCAATGTATGATTATTTAATTTGCCAAATGTTATGGGAATACTTTTATTTATATGTATTTATTTTATCAGAAAGCAATTAAATTATACACTTTATACATTAGGTTAGACATATATAAAGATTTAGTGAAAATTAATAAGTATCTGAAGAAAATGCTCAGAATGAAGCAAGGAATGGCAAATAGCTGCAGAATATGAAAAAAAGTGAAGAAATGTGGAAGGTTAAGTCTAATGCACATCTAATTGGAGTTCTTTATAGTAAAACCAAAGAGAATTCAGGAAAAGAAATGTTTTAAGAGCTAATACCTCAGCCAGACCAACAAGAATCAGAAACTCACAAATGAAAGTAACATTTAGAAAATTCAAAGTTAATAAAGTATTATACAATCTATTTCTGGGGGTATTTGTAGTGTGAAGCGGTGGGGCTGGGTCCCGCCACCTGGCCACTGGCTAGCTTTACACCCGAAATAATTACACGGAAACTGTATTCTTTTAAATACTGCCTGGCCCATAGTTTCAGCCTCTTATTGGCTAATTCTCATATCTTGCTTTAACCCATATTTAGTAATCTGGGTAGCACCACGAGGTGTGGCTTACCAGGAGAGATCTTAACCTGCGTCCATCTCGGAGAGGAGCAGCATGGAGACTCCTATGGCGACTGCCTGAAGCGTCTCTCCAACTCTACTTCCTTGTTCCCACAATTCTGTTCTGTCTACTCCACCTACCTAATTTTCTGTTCTCTTAAAGGGCCAAGGCAGTTTTCTTTATTAATTAACCAATGAAAGAAACATAGACAGATAACTCTCCTCCATCATTTCCCCTTTTTCTGTTTAAACAAAAAAGAAAGGCTTCAACTTTAACATAGCAAAATTACATATAACAAAACAGTTATTAAGCAAGTATTACAGTTACAATGTTTAAATCTATTTTATCTTTTATCATAACTAAGGAAATCTATAACTATCTATTTATTCTTCAACTCCATCAAAGACTCCAGAAGGATATAATATTACCTAAGTAAACAAGAAATAAGTAACTTATAAAACTCTAGAAATGACAGAGACAACTCACTGCCTGGACAGTCACCCAAAGTTCCTCTGTACCGTTGGGGCATCCATCTTCGGCCTTCAGGCCCATAAGTATCCAGCAGACATTTCCATGAAGCAGGAAATTCCAAAGGCAGTTCAGTCACTTTCTGCTGTGTCCTGCAGAACGTCTCGCAGACTCTTTCATGAATCAGGAACCCCAAAAGGCCATCTCACCTTTAGGCAAGTTCAGCAGTCTTCTTTCTGTGGGTTCCTTGTGTCCAGTTTATGCAACAGTCCAGCCAAGAGCAGTTTCTTGCCCAAATGGCTAACAAACTCCATAAGTAGCCTCTTCGATGCCCATCTTCCTCTTGAAGTATATGGTGCTGCCAGGAGCAGACGTGTCTCATTGTCACAAAAAGCCCTAAGTTATTAAAAATCTTAAATGCCATGTTCTGTAGTCTTTGAAAGATATGAAGAATGCCTATTTAACTAAAATATATCTCTATATATCTAGAAAATCTAACATAACTACAAGCTTTACTATTATCGATGATTATCCAGTAACAACGTATATTTCCTAATTATACATTACATTTTTAAATGAACTACACAATCACAATACCTTAATCAGTATCAGAAATACATATACATATAACAAAATTGACCTTAAAATCCATACCATTGCAAATTATTCATCTCTATATCATATCTATATCATATTCCCCTTTAAATGTAAAAGAACATTTATAAGCAATATTTGGGAAAATGGGCGCAGTTTTTTCTCTCCAAACTGCTTCCTGCTGAATGGGGGCGCTGTTATTTAGGTCTTTTATGGTGTAACCTGTGTGCTAGGTTCCTCTCAGTTGGCAGTTGAGTGAAGTAATTTTTTGAAGATGTTCACAGCAACCTTTCAGGAGGGCGTGGTCTATCATACCATATTGGGATAGAAGCATTCCACAGAGTCTCGTCCTCTGTGAAAACAAAAGAAGAAACTCTTTTCCAAAGCATCATGTTCTTAGATCCAAATCCTGAAGTCATACCGTTAAGATGTCCATTCTGGTCTAGCCTGGCAGCCCATATAATGAAATGTCTCTCTGTACTTAGCTCCTTTACAGTCAAAAAAATCAAAGAAAACACAACAAAATACATAATCCAGACTCTCTGTGAATTTTCCATTTTTACGTGGCTTATTTTTACTCTATCACTTTACTTTATTCTGTCTCTTTAAAGACTTTACCCCTTTTTTAAGGCATTAACTTTATTCTCTATATATTTATTTTTTCCTCTCTCAAGCCTACGTACAGTCATCCAACATTGTGACCCATTTAAAAGTCTTTTTTGTCTGAATCTGTCCTATTGTGAATCTGTAATTCTTCTAATGTTGAGAAACATGTTTGATTTGTGCCTTTACATCGCTAAGCACTTAAGACTCTAAGCTGTGACATTCCTAGGTCAAAAACAGGTACTGTGAGCTTGCCACGCCCAGTCCAACATGATGGAGCCGCTTATGACTCTGAATCGGTTGCAGCTCTGAGCTGCAGAGCAGCATGCTGCTCTGAATGTTGGCTCCACCTCTCTCCAATTTCAAAATGGAGGACATACCATTTTCTGCTAGCTCTGGGGCTGCCAGGTAGGAGCCACACTCAGCACTTTAACTCTGAGACTGAGCGTGCAGCACAGAAACTCTTTTCATCCAAGTTACAACTAAATCTGACACACAGAGCACCGCAGTCTGAAAACATCTCTCTCTGTGGCTGCAGGAATCCGCCATGCTCTCCCGCTCGCCTAAGCCTGATTCCGCCATCTGCCCAGGTGCAGGCAGGGAGCAGTGAGCCATTGGCATGGTCTCAGAGTACTTTTTTTCCGATCCCAAGCGGGCAAGGTTTTTAAGTGGATTTAGCACCACGTTGGAGCGCCAATCTGTAGTGTGAAGCGGTGGGGCTGGGTCCCGCCACCCGGCCACAGGCTAGCTTTACACCCGAAATAATTACACGGAAACTGTATTCTTTTAAATACTGCCTGGCCCATAGTTTCAGCCTCTTATTGGCTAATTCTCATATCTTGCTTTAACCCATATTTAGTAATCTGGGTAGCACCACGAGGTGTGGCTTACCAGGAGAGATCTTAACCTGCGTCCATCTCGGAGAGGAGCAGCATGGAGACTCCTATGGCGACTGCCTGAAGCGTCTCTCCAACTCTACTTCCTTGTTCCCACAATTCTGTTCTGTCTACTCCACCTACCTAATTTTCTGTTCTCTTAAAGGGCCAAGGCAGTTTTCTTTATTAATTAACCAATGAAAGAAACATAGACAGATAACTCTCCTCCATCAGGTATTTTTTATCTGTTTCTGTTTATTTAACATATCCTTTAGAGTTTGGTTTATCTTTTTATAACTGCCTGTCCTGTAGGATTGTGCAGTATACCTATAATATGCCTTATGTTATAATAAGCAAAAAATGATTAATTTTTTTAGAGACATATGCTGGAGCATTGTCAGTCTTTATTTGTGCAGGTATATCCATGATGGCCATAACTTCTAGAAAATGTATGATTACCATATCATCCTTTTCCAAACTCAAAGTACTTGGCCATTGAAAAATCTGAATAGGTATCAATGGCGTGTTATACATATTTTAGGTTTCCAAATTCACAAAATGGATCTCATCCATTTGCCAGATTTCATTCCTCTTAGTACCCTTTGGATTACTTCCTTCAAGTAGTGGTGTTTGGTTTTATAAAGAAAAAGTGGGGCATTTCCTTATAATCTCTTTGACTTATTGCCATGCAATGGAAAAGTCCTTTTTTAAAACCTTTGCTACTGACATGACTTTTGTGAAATTCTGAGGTCTTCAGCACATTTATAAACAATAATTGATCAATTTCTGCATTATCTTATGCTAGAAGGTCTGATAGACCCATATGGGATTGGATGTGTGTTACATATATGGATGATGCCTATATTGTTTATATATTGTACCTGAATAAATATTGTATTTTATTACACAATATTCTATTGTACCTGAATAAATAATGAAGTTAATTCTTTATCATCTGGTATATATTTAGTGGTTTCAATTTATAAAACAGCTTTCTCCATATTGCAAACCAGTAATTATGTTGAGAAATTCCTTAAAATGCCGTAGTACCATGAGAATAGCAAATAATTCTCACTTTTGGATAGAATCTTACAGGTTCTGTTCCATTTTACTTAAATTTTCTGATTTTTTACCTGCCTTTCCTAATTTATTCGCATCAGTATAGAATGTAGGGGCTTCAGTTATTGGTATGTCCCATACAATGCGAGGAAAGATCCAATTAGCTCTTTTTATAAGTTGAATTCTTTTGCTTTTTGGATAGTTGTTGTTAATATCTCCCGAAAAATTACTACAAGCTCTTTGCCAGGCTTTACTTTCATCCAAAAATTTATTGATTTGATCATTATTGAAAGGTACTGTAATTTCTGCTGAGTTTCTTCCTGTGAATTGACAAAGTCTCAATTTTCCTTTTATAATTAACTCAGAGACTTCTTCGCATAAGTTTTTAATTTTTTACTTGGTTTATGTGGTAAAATTAGCCATTCTAAGATAATATCTTCCTTCTGCATTAAAATTCCTGTAGGAAATGTGGAGGGGAATATGATCAGAATACAGTTAAGATTCAGACCCACATGATCCACATGTGTCTTCTGTAATTTCACTTCAATCGAAGTCAATTCTCTCTCATCTTCAGCTGATTATTCCCTGCAACTATTTAAGTCCTTGTCACCATCTAAAGTTTTGTTTAAATGAATCAGTTTATTGTGTTTTATCCCAATAGTGGGCTGTAGCTGGGAAGTCTCCTACAAGTCTTTGGAAGTCATTAAGAGTTTGCAATCGATTTCCATTAATTTTCACTTTTGGGGTCTAATTTTCTGTAAACCTATTTTATAACATAAATAATTAATAGAATCTCTTATTTGTATTTTCAGGAGCAATTTGCAATCCCCAACAAGGAAAATTTTTCTTTACTTCTTCAAATCTTCTTTCTAAAGTATCTACATTTGAATAAGATAGCAAAATGTTGTCCATGTAAAGGTTAACTATAGATTTAGGAAATTGCTTACATATCATTTCCAATGGCTGACTTACAAAACATTGGCACAGAGTGGGGCTATTTAACATTCCCCATGGGAGAATCTTCCATTGATATCTTTTAGCAGGCTGAGAATTACTATAAGTAGGCACTGTGAATGCAAATTTTTCTCTATCTTTTTCTTGTTAAGGTATAGTAAAGAAACAATCTTTTAAATCAATAACTCTAAGAGGCCATCATTTAGGCAATAGGGAATGCAAAGAAATTCCAGTTGTAGAGAGGTCATCACCTGAATCACCTTATTAACAGCTCTTACATCTGTTACCATTCTCCATTTTCCAGATTTCTTTTTAAGAACAAATATAGGAGAATCCCAAGAGCTGGATGATTCAATATGCTGAACATCTAGTTGTTCCTATACCAGCTTTTCTAAAGCCTGTAGTTTCTCTATTGTTAAAGGTCTTGCTTAACCCAATGTTTGTCTGTCAACCTTTTTCAAGGTAGAGCTGTTAGTGCCTTTGAAATATCAACAGCTGTTTTGCCCAGTTCTTGGACAACCTGTGTTGTTGGAGGGAGGGCCTTTTGTTTGTCCTGGCCACCCAGCTAGCTTACACCCGAAATAACCGTACAGACATTGTATTAATTAAATCACTGCCTAGCCCATTATCTCTAGCCTCTTATTGGCTAACTCTCACATCTTGATTTAAACCATTTCTATTAATCTGTATGTCACCACAAGGTCGTGGCTTTCCGGGAAAGATTTAGCATGTCTGATGTGGCATCTCCATGGTGGCTCTCTCTGCTTTCTTCCTCCAAGAATTCAGTTCTGTCTTTTCCGCCTACCTAAGTTCTGCCCTATCAGGCCAAGCAGTTTCTTTATTGATTAACCAATGAAAGCAACACATAAACAGAAGGAACTCCTATACCAAACCTGAATGGTTGGTGACTGTTCTTTATAAAACCTTCTAATATTTTTCCCAGAAACATACACTAATCTATGGTTTGCCTATAAGATTGGGGGAATATTAACCTGAGTATTCTATTGCGACAACAAATCACATTCCCACAAATTCATGACTATGTTAGCTACATATAGTTTTAACATTCCTTTGTGTCCTTCTGGCCCTATATATCAACCCATCTTGCACATTGCTTCACCTGAGCAAAGTTCCAATCCCTAAAAACTGAACATTTATGTCCTGAAGTAGCCAATTTGGATGCCAAGATTCTGATGAAATTATTGTTACATCCGCACCTGTGTATACCTTCAATGACAATATCATTTATTCATATTTTTAATTGTTCTCTTTGTTCATTTATAGACGTGTGCCAGCTGGATGGTGGTGGTGCCCAGCTTTAATCCCAACACACTGGAGGTAGAGACAGGTGAACCTCTGTGAGTTTGAGGCCAGCTGTTCTACAAACGCTAGTTCCAGGACAGGCTTCAAAGCTACAGAGAAACTCTGTCTTGAAAAACAAATTAAGAAACAAAAAAGAAGTGTGCCAAAATATCTGCTTTATGGTTTCTCCTGAATTTTTTGATATCCCTTCTATCATTGTTCTGTTATTCAGAGAAGTATGGTTTCTTACAATAGGCATTAGGTACTTTAATTTCTATGGGAAGGAGTTTTCTCTATAATGGCAGAAAATGACTGAACTGGATTTGACATAAAGGCTGAATTTAAACTAGAAAGACTACTGAAGTCAACATAAGTTAGTAGGATTGTGGCGAGGATGGGTTTAATCTTCAGAAAACTGTCCAGAGATAGTTTCATTATGAAGGTGCATTAAAGTAAAACATGACTAAAAGAAAAAGCCATGTGTAGTATTTAGGAAGAGAACTTAGGCAGAGAGAACAGTCAATATACAAGTCTACAGCCCTCGCAACGTTCAAGTCCGAATCCCAGAGTGTTCAAGGGACAAAGTAGTCTGTTTAGATCAACACCAGTGGGGGCAGCAGATATGACACTGTCTAGAGTTCATGAATGTTTAATAATTAGCTCTCAAAAACAATCCTGAAATATAGACTTTTCCAGTTTCTACCACATAAATACTTCCACCATGGCAGATTTCAAGCCACTAGTTTGTCCCTGAAAATGAGTGGGAAAAGTTCACATAATTGACTTCTTTAATCTTGTGAGAGTCAACTCAAACACAAAGGGGTGCTATAGAGTTTAAGTCTTGTTTGAGTATGTCCCCCAAGGGTTGGTGTGTTTAAATGTAATCACCTTTCTGAGTTATTAACAGTTATTAATGGCCATGTTTTTAGAGATGAAGCCTTTAGGTATTGATGGGAATTAGATAAGATCTTTGGAATGGAACACCCCCCTGATTAAATTTTGTGTTTCTTTAAGAAAAACAAGAGAAGGGCTAGAGAAATGGCTTTGTGATTAAGAGTATTGGTGGCTTTTCCAGAGGACCTGGGTTCAATTCTCAGCACCTACATTGTGGCTTACAATTCTGTAATTGTAGTCCTAGGAGATCCATTCTCTTTTTACCTCTGTCCTTTGTGGCCACCAGGCATGTGTGTGGTGCACAAACATCCATGTAGACAAGACAGCCACACTCATAAAATTAAATGAAAGTTTAAAAAGAAGAAAAATAAGAAGAAATGGAGCACCCATGTGCACCCTGTCTCATCATACAATACCCTGAACCTACTTAGGGTTCTGCCAGCAAGAAGTTCATCACACATATGAACTTTTAATTTTGTATTTCTGGAACCCAACCTCTCTTTTTGTTAAAACTTACTCAGCCTTCAATCTTAAAGTATTTGCATCCGAACGCAGACTAATACACATGGCGTTAGGTAATTTATTGAAACTATGTGAAGCTTTAGCTACATACCAGGTGGACTATAAGGAGAGAGGAATCATCAATCCAGTAGTGATCTTGCAGAAACTGCTATCCTTACATCATAACCTAACAACGTCCTAAAGTTGCTTAACCATATTAAGTTTCCTGCACATGGCAAGCAAATCATGTTACTTTTCATTACCTTCAAGACTTGGGCAAAATGATCTGTTTGGCAGTCTCTTAAGAAGTTCCATGTAACATCCTAGTTACAATGGAATCTAAAAACATCTTCACGTCTTCAGCTTTTCTGTGACAAATGTGTGAAAGGTATATTTCACTGGCTAGATAAATAATCTTCAAAAATTCCCTTATTTCTATGAATTGTAAAGCTTTTTGAAAACTATTTTTTGCTTTTAAGTAAGTTTCAGCTGTGTCATGGAGGCACACGCCTTTAATCCCAGCACTCAGGGGGCAGAGGCAGGCTGATCTCTGTGAGTTTGAGGTCAGCCTGGTCTACAGAGTAAGTTCCAGGACAAGGTGCCAAAGCTACACAGAGAAACCCTGTCTCGAAAAACAACAAGAACAGCAACAACAAAGTTTCTGTTGCGTAGTTGCCAAGATAGTAGAAAGAATTCTCATATAATCTTCACCCAGCCTCCCACAATTTTGACATTGTAAATAATCATGACATGGGTCATGATTAATTTCTCATAATATCTAAATAATAAAGGTTGCCCTTTAGAACATGGTGAGCTTTATGGTTTGAATGTAAATTCTCCTCTGTGGGTTCATGGTTTGAGCATTTGGTCTCCAGATGGGTGGAGTGTATCACAATGTTATGGAACCTATAGAAAGTGGAGCTTCACTGGAAGAAGTGGATCACTGGGGGTAGTCCTTGTGATTTTAAAATTGGTCCCTGCTTCTTATCTGTCATCTGCTTCCTGCCTTGAACACAATGTGCCTAGTCACCTCAGAGTCAAGCTGTCATGCTTTCCATACAGCCACGCACTCTAACTCTCTAACCTGTAAACAAAAGTATTGGAAATAACCAAAAATAGTCCTTTTATAATTACTCAATTTTAATACAAGGGGAGATAAGGGAACTTACAGAACCAAGGGTCCAGCGGAGCCGAAATGAGCGCGGGGAAGCGCAAAGAACGGGGCACCTTCCGGCTCCCCAATCCTGTTTAAGGGGAATGCTACCCCGCTGGAGCAGCCACGCCCCTGAACGCAGGGATTGGGCCAGCTGCCCCAACATTCCCTTAAGTTGCTTCTTTTAAATTTTTATTAATTCCTTCTCAGCTTGGTCGATCACCTTCCTGGACCTGGGGGGAGTTGGGAGGACCTTGGACTTAGCATAGAGTGGGGAACCCTGATGGCTCCTTGGCCTTGAGAGGGAGGGAGGGGAGGTATGGGTGGAGGAGAGGGGAGGGAAGGGGGAGAAGGAGGGGAGGGAAGGGGGAGGAGGAGGGAAGGGAGGGGGGAGGAGGAGGGAAGGAGATGGAAATTTTTAAATATAAAAAAAAATAAACCATGAGAAAGAAAAAAAAAAGAAATTTAGGTTTGTGGTTTAAGATCCGGGTCTTCTATACGATTCCATTGGTCAACTTCTCTGTTTTTATGCCAATACCAAGCCGTTTTCAATACTGTAGCTTTGTAATAGAGTTTGAAGTCAGGGATGGTAATGCCTCCAGAAGTACCTTTATTGTATAAGATTTTTTTGGCTATCCTGGGTTTCTTGTTTTTCCATATAAAGTTGATTATTGTCCTCTCAATCTCTGTGAAGAATTTTAATGGGACCTTGATAGGGATTGCATTGAATCTATAGATTGCTTTTGGTAGAATTGCCATTTTTACTATGTTGATCCTCCCAATCCACGAGCAGGGGAGATCCTTCCATTTTCTGGTATCCTCTTCAATTTCTTTCTTCAAAGACTTAAAGTTCTTGTCAAATAAATCCTTCACTTCCTTGGTTAGCGATACTCCCAGATATCTTATGCTATTTGTGGCTATTGTGAAAGGTGATACTTCTCTGATTTCCCTCTCTGCTTCCTTATCCTTTGTGTATAGGAGGGCGACTGATTTTTTGGAGTTGATCTTGTATCCTGCCACGTTACTGAAGGAGTTTATCAGCTGTAGGAGTTCTTTGGTGGAGTTTTTGGGGTCGCTTATGTATACTATCATATCATCTGCAAATAACTAAAGTTTAACTTCTTCCTTTCCAAATTGAATCCCCTTGATTCCCTTATGTTGTCTTATTGCTATTGCTAGAACTTCAAGCACTATATTGAAGAGATAAGGAGAGAGTGGACAGCCTTGTCGTGTTCCTGAATTTAGTGGGATAGCCTTGAGTTTCTCTCTGTTTAATTTGATGTTAGCTGTTGGCTTGCTGTAAATAGCTTTTATTATATTTAGGAATGACCCTTGTATCCCTAATCTCTCCAAGACCTTTATCATAAAAGGGTGCTGAATTTTGTCAAATGCTTTTTCAGCATCTAATGAAATGACCATATGGTTTTTTTCCTTCAGTTTGTTTATATGATGGATTACATTAATAGATTTTCGTATGTTGAACCAGCCCTGCATCTCTGGGATGAAGCCTACTTGATCGTAATGGATAATTTTTCTAATGTGTTCTTGGATTCTGTTTGCCAGTATTTTATTGAGGATTTTTGCGTCAATGTTCATGAGTGAGATTGGCCTGTAATTCTCTTTCTTGGTTGAGTCTTTGTGTGGTTTAGGTATCAGGGTAACTGTAGCTTCATAGAAGGAATTTGGCAGTGACTCTTGTGTTTCTATATTATGAAATACCTTAAGGAGTATAGGTATTAGGTCTTCTTGGAAGTTCTGGTAGAATTCCGCATTGAAACCATCTGGTCCTGGGCTCTTTTTGGTAGGGAGGTTTCTGATAACAGTTTCTAATTCTTCGCGACTAACAGGATGATTTAGAGCATTTACCTGGTCCTGGTTTAACTTTGGTATATGGTATTTATCTAAAAAACTGTCCATTTCTTTTACATTTTCCAATTTTGTGGCATACAGGCTTTTGTAGTAAGATCTAATGATTTTCTGAATTTCCTCTATGTCTGTGGTTATGTCCCCCTTTTCATTTCTGATCTTGTTAATTTGCGTGTTCTCCCTCTGCCGTTTGATTAGTTTGGCTAAGGGTTTGTCAATCTTGTTGATTTTCTCCAAGAACCAGCTTCTTGTTTCATTGATTCTTTGGATTGTTTTCTGTGTTTCTATTTTGTTGATTTCTGCCCTCAATTTGATTATTTCCAGTCTTCTACTTCTCCTAGGTGAGTCTGCTTCTTTTTTTTCCAGAGCTTTCAGGTGTGCTGTTAAGTCACCAATGAGCGCTTTCTCCGTTTTCTTTAAGTGGGCACCTAGTGCTATGAACTTTCCTCTTAGCACTGCTTTCATTGTGTCCCATAGGTTTGAGTATGTTGTGTCTTTGTTTTCATTAAATTCAAGAAAGACTTTAATTTCTTTCTTTATTTCTTCCTTGACCCAGGTGTGGGTCAGTAGTTGACTGTTCAGTTTCCATGAGTTTGTGGGTTTTCTGGGGGTAGCATTGTTGTTGAATTCTAATTTTAATCCATGGTGATCCGATAAGGCACAGGTGGTTACTAATATTTTTTTGTAACTGTGGAAGTTTGCTTTGTTACCAAGTATATGGTCAATTTTCGAAAAGGTTCCATGAGCCGCAGAGAAGAAGGTATATTCTTTCCTATTTGGGTGGAATGTTCTATAGATGTCTGTTAAGTCCATTTGGTTCATTACCTCCATTAAGTCTTTCAATTCTCTGTTAGGTTTCTGTCTGATTGACCTGTCCATTGGTGAGAGAGGAGTGTTGAAGTCTCCAACTATTAGTGTGTGTGGTTTGATGGCTGCCTTGAGTTCTAGAAGTGTTTCTTTTACATAAGTGGGAGCTTTTATATTAGGGGCATAGATATTCAGGATTGAGACTTCATTCTGATGGATTTTTCCTGTTATGAGTATAAAGTGTCCCTTTCCATCTCTTCTGATTGATTTTAGTTTGAAGTCAACTTTGTTGGAAATTAGTATGGCCACACCCGCTTGTTTCTTAGGGCCATTTGCTTGATAAACCTTTTCCGAACCCTTTACTCTGAGTAGATGTCTGTCTTTGTGGTTGAGGTGTGTTTCTTGTAAACAGCAAAATGTTGGATTCTGTTTTCGTATCCAGTCTCTTAGCCTGTGCCTTTTTATAGGTGAATTGAGTCCATTGATATTAAGTGATATTAATGACCAGTGGTTGTTAACTTCAGTCATTTTTAGTAGTAGAGTTTGTGTGTTTCCCTTCTTCCAGTTGTGCTGGTGAAGGGTCGCTAGATGAACACCTGATTTTTGATTAAGGAGCCAAAAGTACACAATGGAAGAAAGAGGGCATCTTCAACAAATGGTGCTGGCATAACTGGATGTCAACCTGTAGAAGAATGAAAGTAGATCCATATCTATCACCATGCACAAAACTCAAGTCCAAATGGATTAAAGACCTCAATATTAATTTGAACACATTGAGCTTGATAGAGGAGAAAGTGGGAAGTACTCTACAACAAATGGGCACAGGGAACCGTTTCCTATGCATAACCCCAGCTGCACAGACTTTAAGGGCAACATTGAATAAATGGGACCTCCTGAAGTTGAGCAGCTTCTGTAAAGCAAAGGACATTGTCACTAAGACACAAAGGCAGCCTACTGACTGGGAAAAGATCTTCACCAACCCTGCAACTGACAAAGGTCTGATCTCTAAAATATATAAGGAAGTCAAGAGACTAGACGGTAAAATGCCAATTAACCCAATTAAAAAATGGGGCGCTGAACTGAACAGAGAATTCTCAACAGAAGAAGTTCGAATGGCCAAAAGACACTTAAGGTCATGCTCAACCTCCCTAGCTATCAGGGAAATGCAAATCAAAACAACTTTGAGATATCATCTTACACCTGTCAGATTGGCTAAAATCCAAAACACCAATAATAACCTTTGCTGGAGAGGTTGTGGGGTAAGGGGCACACTCATCCATTGCTGGTGGGAATGCAAACTTGTGCAACCACTTTGGAAAGCAGTGTGGCGGTTTCTCAGGAAATTCGGGATCAACCTACCCCAGGACCCAGCAATTCCACTATTGGGAATCTACCCAAGAGATGCCCAATCATACAACAAAAGCATATGCTCATCTATGTTCATAGCAGCATTATTTGTAATAGCCAGATCCTGGAGACAGCCTAGATGCCCTTCAGTGGAAGAATGGATGAAGAAACTGTGGAATATATACATGCTAGAATACTACTCAGCGGTAAAAAACAATGACATCTTGAATTTTGCAGGCAAATGGATGGAAATAGAAAACACTATTCTGAGTGAGGTAACCCAGACCCATAAAGATGAACATGGGATGTACTCACTCATATTCGGTTTCTAGCCATAATTAAAGGACATCGAGCCTATAAGTTTGGGATCCTTGAGAAGATAATAAGAAGGTGAACTCCCAAAAAAGATATAGTAATCCTCCTGGATATTGGAAGTAGACACGATCGCCAGGCAAAATTGGGAACTTGAGGGTTGGGCAAGACTGGGCCAAGGGAAGATGGGGAGAGAAAAGTGTGAAGGGGAGAATGGGGGGAGCTCGGAGGAATGGGGTGCTTGGGATATAGGAAGGGTGGATATGAGAGCAGGGAAGCATATATCTTAATTTAAGGAGCTACCTGAGGGTTGTCAAGAGACTTGACCCTAGAGGGGTTCCCAGGTTTCCAGGGAGACGCCCCCAGTTAGTTCCTTGGGCAGATGAGGAGTGGGAGCCTGAAAAAGCCAGTTCCTATAGCCATACTGATGAATTTCTTGCATATCACCATAGAACCTCCACCTGACGATAGATGAAGAAAATGACAGAGCCCCACCTTGGAGCACCGGACTGAGCTCCCAAGGTCCTGATGAGGAGCAGAAGGAGAGAGAACATGAGAAAGAAAGTCAGGACCGTGAGGGAACCTCCAGCTGGCGACAGATGGGGAAGGTGACTGAGCCCCACATTGGAGCACTGGACTGAGCTCCCAAGGTCCTGATGAGGAGCAGAAGGAGCGAGAACATGAGGGAGAAAGTCAGGAACGAGAGGGGTGCGTTCACTCATGGAAACGGTGGGACAGAACTAATGGGAGATCACCAACTCCAGTTGGAATGGGACTGATGGATCATGCGACCAAACCCGTCTCTCTGAGTGTGGCCAACAGCGGGGGCTGACTGAGAAGCAAAGGACAATGGCTCTGGGCTCTGATTCTTCCGCATGGACGGGCTCTGTGGGAGCCTTCTCAGCTTGGTCGATCACCTTCCTGGACCTGGGGGGAGTTGGGAGGACCTTGGTCTTAGCATAGAGTAGGGAACCCTGATGGCTCCTTGGCCTTGAGAGGGAGGGAGGGGAGGTATGGGTGGAGGGGAGGGGAGGGAAGGGGGAGAAGGAGGGGAGGGAAGGGGGAGAAGGAGGGGAGGGAGGGGCGAGGAGGAGGGAAGGAGATGGAAATTTTTAAATATAAAAAAAATAAACCATGAGGAAAAAAAAAAGAAATTTAAAAGCAAAAAAAAAAATAAAAATAAAAACAGAGCTGTGATGTGAAAAAAAAAATTTCTGTTGCTTGTTGTCAGAAGTTTAGACATAGCAAAGTGCAAAGCAACTAAAATAGTGTCATCGATACTCAGAGCATATCATTAACAAATACATTCAAATTTGAACATCGGGGGCTTTCTTTGGTCATTGCATCTGATCTTGCTATATATTGATGTGAAGGCTTCTGTTGTTCACATGGCTCCATGTGGACCTCATTCTGGCTTACTATTTCTTGTTAGCGCCAATAAATATCCTTGAATAATGTGTAAAGGTCATAATTGGAATGTGAGATGCTACCCAGTGACTCAGTTCCTGCTGTATCATGCTGCTCATAGTAAGTGTAATCCCAACATAAAAAGATGTTGTATTTATAGACTGAGTTAAAGAGAAGACCCTTAGCTTCTAAAGCTAGATGTTCAACTTATGTATTCTAGTGCACTGTAGAGTACAGTAGGCACTTGGCTGCCCTGTGTCAGTGTGAGTGTGAGAGACTGTGGAGATGCAGATGCAACAGGCTTTGCTTGGAGCCTGAGACTGCGCACTTCTACTTAGCTCCAGATGATAACCACTGCTGTTGTTCCACAGATTGCACTTTAAGTCACAAGGCTACAAGAATCGTAATTTATTGGCCATGATGCCATTTTTGTAGACACTAATAAAGGAACCATCTTGATGAGAACCTTAAGGCAGGCTGGAATCATATGAAGACTCTAGCTAGTGCTGTCTTTTAGTATGAATTTAAATACTCGACTTGTGTATTTCTCTTTGTACATAGAGATAATCTTCAAACAGTTAAATATTGCTAATTATGTGTCTGACTTAAATGGCCCACTATGGTCGTTTAAGTCTCTGTGATCCTAGAGATGGAGTAACCCAAAATTCATGAAACATTTTACCATGACAAGATGGAAGAAATGAATTTGTTGAATTTAACCTGAAATAATCCTTCACAGCCCCTTATTACATTAAGGACAATACATAGGGTGTAATGAATTATTTGGAGTTGGAAATCTAACTTGACATTTCATAGAAGACTTTTATTTATTTTGATAATACTCACAGGCTAATTTTTTTTGAGATTTCATGCCTTTTGAAGGCTAGGCTAACCTTAAACTTGCTTTATAAATAAGAAGAACCTTGAATTTATCATCCTCCTGACCCCATTTCTTGATGCTGAAATTACAGGCAGGTACCAATACCAGGTTTATGCAGTGCTGTGGATTGAACTCAGTGCCTCATGCATTCTACCACCAAGCTACATTTCTAGTCTCAAAGAGGTCAGTTGGTTAAGGAGATCACAATCACATGCTATTACAAAAGATAAAAATGAGGTTTCTTAGAATATTAAAAAATTAAATCAGTCCTCAATGTCATCAAAAGAATTAGAGAATTAGCTTTGCAACTCCTTAAAAATTGTCAAGCAAGAGTGAACGTTTGACTAGGAACAGCTCATGAGCCTTGAAATAGAAATGACTATTCATATAAAAGCACAATTTAAATTTAGGGTTAAAACAACTGTTTTCAATTCAGACATCATGGCATACTCTTGCAATCCTAACACTTGAGAAGCTGATTCAGGAGGATGGAGAGGTTGGAGCCAGTTTGGCCTACATAATAAGAGCCTGTCTACAAAGAGATAAGTCAAAACACCAACCTTTTTGCATCAGATATACTATAAATTTTGTGTGCTTCTTTGATTCTATTTATTTTAAAGGCTCAGAATTGTCAAGCCATATGTACCATATCTATTTTATGTAACCTATTAACCCCAACTAGGGAGAATAGAATCCCTGCAATAACTCAAACATCACAAAATGTTTGTGGCTACCACTCCTCAGAATTTATCCCTACAGTCACTTGTTACCTGGGAATGCTTCTAAGACTATCAAATACTTGAATGTTATGAGAGGTAAGAACTATGCTCTAGGGGATATTTATTGCTGAAATAAATTGAGCTGGATAATCATGTAAGAGTCAAGATATATTTGTGAGACAGAATGTGGGCCACTGACCATGAACTGGTAGTAATGGATGAAGTCACTCTAACAGGGCCTCCCTCTATTCAAAGAGAACAGTGTGATTGCTATTTAAAACAAAGAAGGCATGGGGTAGAAATGTGAAGGCTACAGTAGGCTTCTTTATCTGCATAAGATAGGATCAGTTTGTAAATTATTAGAGAATTAAGTTGTTCAGTTACCAGTAGGATAATTCAATACAATGGTCTATTGGTTTTATACTGCTATGTTGCCATATATTTTTTTTTAAAAAAAAAACTTGGTATCTTAAGACAATACACAATGCTTATCTTACAGTTTCTCTAGGACAGGAGTTAGCACCAATGAGATGGCAATCAAGTATTGTTGTAAATAAGAGGCTTTTTCTGGGAGGAAGAATCTGCTTTCAAGCAACTTCTGCCTATTCTTGGACATCCCTTCCTAATGCTGGTATACCCAACATTTGCCTACGTGTTGGCTGAACAATGCCCTAAGGTTTCAGAGGCTACTAACAGCTCTCTGACACATGACTCCATAAGTGGTTCATAACACGGATTTCCTTTCTTCACAGGCAGTAGGAAAAGGTATATTGTCCTAACTGTAGAGATGAGGAAACTGAGGCCAGGAGGATTTGCCTAACTTGCTCTGTGGTTAACAACATTAAGAACAAAGTCAAGAGTAAAATCCAAATCCAAGATTTCCACCAACCCCCCACCCCCAATTTCATGTTTACTCTTTATAGAGCCAGGTTTTTGTTTGTTTATTTTGTTTTTCTTGTTCTGCTCCTGTTTTTCTTCAAATAAATCAGGATTTTCTGCCCACTCTGCAGTGGTGGCTCCTGCTATGGGCATTATACCACTCAGCTTTTTAGACATTCTTCAGTCTCTGTCCACAAAGCAGTGCTTGGCAAGCTGTGTTTTCCTCTCAGTTGAGGCACATCAGTTTCATATTCTCATGTGTATTAAATGACAGCTCACACCCCTTGGAGTGACTGGCAGACAGCTTAAGCAGTGATCATTGTGCAATGAGTTTCCATATGATCCCCTTTCCCAAGGACACAGATCTTAGCATTTGACAGTTAGTAGGCATCTTGAGCAGAATCTTATTATTGACCATAATCTTCTAGTCATGGGGGAAAGGAAAAGTAAAGCAAAATAAAGAGCATTTTACTCCTGTCATCAGGTTGCTTTCTTGGTCTCCTAAGGTGTGATGGTATTGTCCACGGTCTCATAGTGATTCCACAGTGGATTACTTTTCTTGGTCTCCTAAGGTGTGATGGTATTGTCCACGGTCTCATAGTGATTCCACAGTGGATTACTTTTGTTAATTTTGGCATGCTTTACTGTATCTTTTTTTTCTCATTTTTTTATTCAAGATTTCCATCTCCTCCCCTTCTCCTCCCCCTTCCCTCCCCTCCCTTCCACCCATACCCCCACTCCACCCCTCTCCAAAGACAAAGAGCCATCAGGGTTCCCTTCACTATGTTTAGTCCAAGGTCCTCCCAGCTCCCCCTAAACTCTAGAGCATGGACGGGCTCACTGTGAGCCTTGTCAGTTTGGTTGCTTTACTGTATCTTTGAGGACGATTTCTTTTTCTTTTAGGTTCTTGCTAGTTGAGTATGGAAATTTGAGAGTTTTCTTTAAAAAACACATTAGGAGTGAAAAATATTTAGTCAGCTTTTCAATGTGGAAATAAGCATCAAAAAATTGCTCTAGTAGGTATTTCTCTTGTTTTTTTTTTTTTTTTTAAATAAAGAAATCCATACTGCTTATGTTCCTCAGAAGTGGAACCAGAAAGGAAGCGTGGATGGAAATTCTTTTTTTTTCTTTAGGGTTTATCACATGAAAATGGAAAGAATGGCATAACTTGTCTATAGTCTGAATGGTACTCTCTTGATACCATGCAGTCCTACTCTGATTGCCATTGTCAGTCTAACTAAATTTATTTCCACTTAATAAGTAGCAGGGTCTGTATTGGGCATATTTATCCAGTGTTGCAACGATGTTAGATTCTTGTTCAGCAAATATTCTCTCCTCCGTACTCACTGCCTTATTACCTCTATAGGAGTACATTTTTCTACTTCATTGGAGTTAGCTATGTGGACATGGTGGGTCAATGGACTACTTGCAGAAAAGGGAATTAGTTTTCGTTTTGAGGCTAAATCTTAAAACCAGTAAGCCCTATGGGAGCTTCTGACTTCAGTCAAGAGAAGTGTATGCTCAGTATTTATTTCTCCTCCAGCTTGAGTCTAGACGATGAATGGAGCACATCAGGACTCCACCTGCCATCTGATACAAGCTGCCTGGGCTACCTGCAGGTGTGCAGAGCAAAGCCATTGATGTGCAAAGCTACTGATTTGTTGGCATCGTATTCTCTAGCTAGTATAGAATTTCTAATGCTAACATGGTCCTAAGTCACCACAGTTAATCTTCAGCTCTTCCTCATCCCATGACAAGAGATCCCAAATCCATTGTTCTCCGTTGGAGTCCAAGAATTTACATTTGTCATAGGGTTCTTGATAATGCTAGTACTTCCGATTCAAGGGTCCATTATAAAACAGGGACTACTAATAATATTAGCTGTGTTTGGGCAGCTCACGCTGCACATTTAGAAGTGGCTGTGCTCTTAAATTACAATCACTTTTTTATTTAAAAAAGTGATATAAGCTATGAACAGGACCAATTACTTGAGAAAACAGGCTTTAATGAAGAGGATACAAGCAGTATTGTTGATAGGGTGGTCAAATGATGAAGGAGATAGTCATGTGATAATGATTTTACCTCTGAAAGAATGGCATACATGGCTGTATAGGCAACAGTTTAGGGAAGTAGCTCCCACATGTTCAGCCATACTAGGGAGGAGACTGGCATATAGACAAGAATTTTGCTTTTGTTAAGAAACATTCACATGCCTTCTAACCTGAAGATATAGAAGCTGAGATTAGAACATGTAGATTTATCAGAACACACTTGAAGTATACAATAAAAAGCATGAATGTAGGCATCTTTACATTAGTTTGAAGGAAGAATAAGTTAAATACTCATCTGGAAGTTTTCAAACATCTATAGACTTGGCCTCATGTTGAGTCATCTGAATATAATAAGTATGTAATATGGAAATAGGAAGACACAAGTTTAAAACATGAAGTGTTGCGTCAACATGCATATTCTGTTCTCAGTGAAGATAAGGTCCCAGTGGCCTGATGCCTTGATACAGCAAGAGGCAGCAAGCTGGTAACAGCTTGGCCAGGCACAGTTTCCTGTAAAAGGGAGAATGATATACATGCACAGTGACTCCTCCAAAGGCTCAAATTAGTTGTGTAATATAGAATAGATAGATAGAAGTCACTTTATGGGTAGAAAGCCAATTTGAATTTTGAACTAATATTATCCTCATTCATATTTATCAAGAATCTGTTTTGTTTTCAATGAGGATAATATTAGCCCCTGCTGATACAACTTTAAGACTGAACTTTAGCAGAGTGACCCTCAAACTTCACAACATATAATTTTTGTTCAAGCTCCAAACATATGGATGCCAGTCCAGACTAAGTTTATCGGGGATAGAACCCAGTATCTTTGGGGATAAGACCCAGACATAGAGATTTTTCTTTTCTTTCTTCCTCCCCTGCTCCACAGTTCTGAGGGACTTTCAATCAGCATGCTTGTTTGGAGGAAAGGATTCTCCGTAGAGATTCAGAAGGATAGGTGGTTGCCAGGGGATGGAAAAGGGCAGAGGGAGCATAATGGCTTGATAGGTACCAAATATCTGAACCTAGGTTTGGCCCATGGGCTTTACTTTTCCTGGACTTCATTTGTACTTAATCTGATAGCTGGTAGAGTACCTGTGCCAAAAATCAGCTTCCAAGTTTTCTATGTCTAAAATCATCACAGCTACAAGGTGAAATTCTAGACAGTCTTTCTCCTTTCAGCTCTGATTCCTCATCCCTCCATAGTCTCTTTGCTCCTGAGCTGGTCCTGTCTTCTCCAGCTGGGAACAAATTTCCATATCTTCTTAAAGCAGTAGCATAAGGGCTGTGTAGGCTGTAAGAATTACTTTGTGGATGGCTTCTTTCTCTCATGGGCTCTTCATATCCAACATCTCTTCTGAAATAATATGGCTTGGTACTTCCATTTAGTGAAGTTTTACTTCACCTTAGGCAGTTTTTAGCCTTGGAAACTGCTGTGCCCTGAGAGCAAAAAGATGACTCTTAGCAATCCAAAGACTTTTTTTGTTTTTTCAGACAGTGTTTCTCTGTAGCTTTGGAGCCTGTCCTGGACCCAGCTCTTGTAGACAAGGCTAGCTCGAACTCACAGAGATCTGCTTGCCTATGCCTCTTGAATGGTGAGATTTAAGGTGTACGCCACCACTGCCTGGCTATAATCCAAGGACTCTTGATGTCTATGTTATCATGAAGAGATTTCCTATTTTATGTATTCCTAAAGGGGTCCTAAATTCATCCCTGTTTCTTCATCAACAAATACTAGTACACAGAATATTGTTAATATCTAATGATGACTGGACAGCTTCAAGCACACTGAGTGAGTGATCAATGCAGAACAGAGTCTGGTGAAATAAAGGGCCTATTCTACTTTGATGGTCTCTGTGCATTACTTGATACTTAGCTTGAATTTCCATAGTCTTTAAAAGGCACCTAGATTTACATCATATATTAAATAATTTAGTGTATGTGGAGCAACCATATACATTCTATACTGATATAAATATTATCAGATAGAAGAGTCTTAAGAGTCTAAGGAAAATAACTTGGGGCTTTATATTAGGATTTTAATGTAAATACAGTAATGTATGTGTCTTTTTCATACTTGTGAATAAGGTCATTCTCCCCATAGCTGTTCTTAAAACAATATAGGCTATATTGTGTTAAGAAATAAACCTTGAAATAGTTGTGACTTAATGTGATAGCACTTTATTTCTCAATTACTACAAAATAGATGATAAAGATCATTATATTTTCAGAGATTTCAATTAGTTCTATCCTGTTTATCATTAGGGACATAGTTTCAGTCTTAGATTAGTGTAGTAATAATCTCACAGTGAATAATGTTTTGTGTTTTGTCCCCCCAACACAAACCTTATCCAGAATCTTCAACTCTGACTCCTTCTGATGAAATCTTCTCTACCATATGGAAAAGTCCTGGCTAGTCTGCTGGATGATGAAATCAAATGGAGTAGAGATGAACCTCTGCAACTGAGATTCTGCCTTCAGTCAATCTCATTGGCTAGAGCTGTGTGAATAATCTTCTATAACCACCAAATATGGTTTACAGAAGAAGTGTCCAGCTGAGACCCTTTTGAAAATGTTTAAATAAAATTGTGAGCAAATACAATATTTGTTTTGTATCAGGCCACTTAGTTTTAGGTGGTTTTCTAGGTAACAAAGATGGATGAATTCATATAGCCTAGAGTAATTTTTAATATTTTTATCAAAAAAGAGGCTAAATGGTCTGGTGAAATGTTTCTAAAGGGTGGGAGGAAACTGATTTTTGTGACTTCTTATTACATTCTTTTAGCATAGACTTAGTCATGTGTCCCAATTTAAAATATTAAGGATCATTAGACCCCCTTGCCTTCCCTTCAGTAGCTAAGCCTCTGATTTTGTCAAGAAGACCTAGTAGAGATTAGGACACAGAGTGACCCTGAGATTAGGTTTGCCAATCTAATAACCTTTGGTATCCATCAATGAAAGTAATATATGAACCATCAATTCAACTCTGAGGACCAAGCATAGTCAGCATATCATAAATTCATCTGTCTGCTATATAATCTGTGCTTTTACCCCTTTTCAACTTTATCTTTGTGATAACCCACATCACACAATGGGTTTATTTGTTCCCAGAAAGATTTAAGAGACAAGTGTGAAAGTGATAATTACATGTGCAACTCAACTGGTTTGTTGCATAAAAACTTTTCTTGGATGATAAAATTTAGATTTCTGTGTATTAACTATACCCTAGTAACTTTTCCTCAGCTATTTAAATAAGATCATTTTCAGAACAAAACTAAATAGAGGTTCAACTTTAGCAAGAAGCAGGCTACTTTGGAGAGTAAATCCCCCGTCTCAGGAAACAAAGGTGGAGAAGAGCATCAGTGAAATATCTGTGAAAAATTCAGTCTTCTTTAATCAGATACCCTGTGTTCTGATTGATTGTCCTCTTTGTGGTCCTTCAGTGTGTCTCATCTCTTGACCTCTGTTCTAATGTGCAAGTGGACAACTAGAATAAGATTTTGAGAGTTTCACCTAATTTAGTCTCAGTGTTCCCACCACTCCTCATGAAGAGAATTTAGAAATCTGAGTAAGAATCCAGTTTTCCATTTATAAACTGTGGGAGGCATTATTAGTGCATTTCTGAACTCACTGATCACTTCTTCCTAGGCCCTATGGACATTTTCTTAGTATAGAAATGCTTATTGGTTTCATTCTTAGTCATTTGCCTGGGCAGTGAACTGAAATGATCACATTAAAGAAAAACATTTTGAAATAGGCTCATTTCCATGCAATTATCAAAAGTATTATTGAATATAAATAATGATAGAAAAAAGCAAACTTTTCCTCTAGGTATGAGATCTCCACCCATTCTGCTTCCTTGGCTCAGTCCCTGGTATAATGATCAGGAAACAAGAGGAGGAAATTAGTGTGCTACTTCAGGGAAATGAAAAACACTAGCAATACATAGAAAATTCTTGATATTAGCATCTTTCCCAAACAGTTTACTTCAAAGGAGAGCATCTATTGAGAACAGCTTGCATGTGTATTTCTACTTGTTCTGTTGCTTGTTCATGTGCTCCTGCCTACATCATGGCAAAATGCCAGAGTTGGCCTGCTGGAGGGATGTAGAGGAGGGGCAACGTGTAGCAGTGAACCCAGTTAAATCTGCACTAGATCCACTGACCAGGAAGTTCACTGCAGATGCATGAGCAAATCCAGACAACATCAGCGGAACCACTAACTGGCTCATACAGTCAAAAGCCATAATACAGTTGTTATAAAGCACTGAAAATAGTAAGATTAGTGAAAGGCTGTGAATGAGCTCACAGAAACTGTTAAAAATGAAACGTAGAAAGCACAGGAATAGAAAATTTTAAAGTGAGAAAGAAGTGATACATTTAATATGTTTTTAATTGAGTTATACTGCCAAAGAGAAAGATCAGTAGATAAGTCATTTTTAGGAGATGAAAGCTGAGAAAACTTTAAGAATGATCAATGACGCAGCAGTCTCAGAATCCCAAATAGATGGAAATTACCCGTAATTAAACACATTGTATTAAACTTTAGAAGATAGAATCATGAAGTCATTGGTTTTATTCTAATTGCTCAGATACTAACTACATAGAAACAACTCCTTAAAGTAGAAGTTGAAAATGCAAGTTTTAAAATATTTTTAAACTTTATTTTTGTTTATCTTTGGTTGTTCTGCCTGAATGTATGTTTACACAACACTTACTTGTGTGCCTAGGACCCACAGACCAGAAGAGTGCATCAGATCCCCTGGGACTAGAGTTACAAACTTTTTAATTTGAAATGTGGATACTGAGAATCGAACTCAGGTCCTCTGGAAGAGCAGCCAGTATTCATAACTACTGAGTCATCTTTCCAGGACCCCCAAATAGTTTTTAATCTGATTTATTAAGCGTTATGTGTCCCCCAAAACACCAAAAATTGTATGCTAAAAGAAAAAAAGAGAGATACATTTACATGTATCTATTTCCAAGATTACAACTAGTAAATTTCAGCTTGGATATTTGATTAATCATATTCTGGCTCCTCAGCATATGCTGTCAACTACTACTGCATGATATAAGCATAAGACTGTGATCCAAGGTTCAAGTATGCAGCCATTGACCACAAATCACCATAGTGTATGCAAAAACATATAATAAATACAAAAGAGAGAAGAGACACAAATTCATGTTTTCAAACCCCATAGCTTAGTCTAGTCAAGATAGCTTTGACCAGAAACTTCAATACTGGTTGAGATCATAAAGACTAGGTTACACATCCCACCAAAAGTGTATAATATGCCAGCTTCAGTAAGCTTAAATCTTCCTAGTAATTTTTGCCACCTGATTGTGAGTGTACGGGACAAAGTTTCATCTCTTCAAAAGTTAATTTCTCAGGTCTCAACGTAAGTCTGAAGAATTCAAACAGAGGAAGGAATGCAAAGTTGATTCTTGTCTTTCAGCATCTAAGTCAACTTTTTCAGATACAATCTCAGGTATAATCCAGGTGTGGTGGCACACACCTTCAATCCCAGGGAGAGGCAGGTGTATCTCTTAGATTGAGGCCACAGTGGTTGGCATACTGAGGTCCAGGATAGCCAGGGCTACATAGTGAGACCCTATCTTAAATAAAACAAAACAAAACAAAATAGCAACAACAAAAATCCAATCTCAGGTACATATTAAGCATAACTATATATATAGTGGTTACATATTAAAATATAATGCATATTTTTAATGTAGCTCTAAGACTATATGTAAAATATAAATATTATGAAATATATATTGCATATTCTGTTAGAGTAGTTCTTCTAGCATTGATAAAGTTTTATTGGTACACAGTCATACCTGTTCATTCACGTATTATCTATGTCAGCTTTTGCACTTCAATGACAAAACTTAATTGTAATGAAAACCATATGTCTTGCCAGGCCTAATATATTTACTATCTGGTCCTTCCCAGAAGAAGCTGCCTTATTCTTATTCAAAAGTAAAGACAATTTCATAGTATTTAGGCAAATATCAGCCTCATTTTAATGGAACACCTGGACTGTCTTGTCTCCTTTCTTCTTTTTTTATATTTAAGTGTGAGATTTTTAAAGGTATTTATTTGTGCTATTTTGTAATTTTGTATGCATGTGTGTATCTGCCTGTGGGTATGCACAGATGAGTGCAAGTGCTCTTGCAGTCCAGAGATGCAGCTGGACTTGCAAGGCAGTTGTGAGTCACTGCGTGGGTACTGAGAACAAACCTCAAGTCCTCGGAAAGAGCAGCGTACCCACTCTTAACAGCTGAGAGTTAATGTCTGGCCCTGTGGAAGACTTCCGACTGCGAAAACTACAAAAGTGGAACCTTTAGTTTTTGTGGGTTCTAGATATAGTTTAAATAAACAGCACATCTTAAAGTCTCGGCTTCTATTTTGATAGTTTATTTTCTGAATTACAATTTTCCAAAACCGACTTTTGCCAAACAGTTTAATAAATTTAAGCGAAAGAAAACATTCCCCCATGACAAGAAAGGATCTACTACATATACAGATTTTTCATTTTAAAGAAAGACCATCAGTTTCTCTACAAGATGACTAAAAACCAAAGATACATTTTACTAAGTCAGAATATAAGAAATCATAAATTGATACTTCTAGTAGTTATGGATTTGTTCCCATTAATTTTTGGCAATGTCTCACTTCTTGATTTTTTTTTAAAAGAAATTTACAAAATGGTGCAGAAAGCTTCTGGGACATGAATAAAAAATACATACATTTTATAATTTTAATGTAAACAAATTCCAAACATATGGAGTACATTTCCTTTTAAAAATAAAAGGTTTTAGCATTTAATGGGAAAAGCGATTTTCAAAATATGCTTTGGATTTTGCCAAAACTGAAATCAGTCAAAATGTGCAATTAACTTTAAATGAAACCAAATTCAACTGTCCCTGTTTGCAATGACTAAAAAGACATCTCCCATCCCTGGTCATGCCTTTTAATTCCTGAGTCATGAAAGGGAAATCAAAATGTGCTTGGTACTGTATAGCTGGCTGTCAAGCCTTCTGGCAAAATGGAATTGAGCAGTACTATGTTTCCCAGGGGAATGTATGTTGTAAAAAAGTGTAAATCCACTTTGACTGTTCAGGATATGTAAGAGGAGTTACAGAGAGGAACTGAAATGTTTCCTGGTATATGAACAAGTCATTCATTTCACCAGCTATGAAATACTGAGAGTTGAGTCCTCTAACAAGAGTCTTCTACATTTTCATGACCTTTTTGTATTTAAAATGAGAACATTGCATTAGTAATAAATGTACCATCAAAAACACACTTTTTTTTCCCAATGAATTTTGGTGAATGCAGGGACTCATGCCTCCACAGGATGCAAAGAATAAGTGACATATCAGAGCTCCTTCCTAAACAAGACATGTATAGTATCACTTTTAAGGATTAGGGGACACTGCAGAAGAAAGGGTCGAAAGAATGTAAGAGTCAGAAGAACTGGAAAATGTAACCTCTCCTGCAAGGCTCAGCCATCTCAAACACAAACTTACAGAAGCCTTGGGGCTGCACAAGAATGGGCCTGTTAACAGTCAGGCATAGATGGTGGAGGGGCTCCAGGGCTTCTTTCCACCACTGCTGGACTATTTGCTTCTGATAGATTCAGGGAGAGTCAAGATCATTGTCTTCAGTTGTGTGCACACTGATATCCTCATCAGATTCCAATGGTAGCTCCAATTCAGTGATCACATAGATGGCTCTGGTTAAACTAAGTCAGTCATAAAACCAAAAGATGTAAATCTGGGTGAGGGTTCAGTAATGGTAAAGGGGATGGGAGAGACATACATAAGACAGAGTGGAGGAGAGAGTAATTAGAATTCATTACATATATAAATGAAATTGTCAAGGAACAAATTTAATTAATAAAAGATTTTTAAGGGATCTATAGTAGATCACATTTATTTGTACAAGCACGCCTATTTTAGAATCAAATAGGACTGGTTAATCAATTGTTATTATACATACCCGAGTGCCTCTGTACTTATCAATCTCCAGTTACTCTCAGTGGTAGGAACTGAGTTGACTGGGGCAGGCACAAATTCAGTACACAACTCCAAACTCCTGAGGACATGAGAATTTATTAGTGTCTGTTCTCTTAAAGAACTATATGGTCCTCCTTTGAAAACAAAGAAAATTTTGAAGTAGAAGTGTTTGGGATATGCATGTGATTCTCATGAAAATTTAAATTTTAAATGTAATTTATGATAGGAGAAAATCTATAGGCCATTTGTAAAGAACTGAAAATTGTAATAAAATTGAAAAGTACATTATAATGATTCAAATAAATTCTTAGTTGAGGCCTCTGTGGGGGAAACAAAGAGACAATATTTAAATATTGAAATTTGGAGCATTATTAGAGCAGATGCAAACCTGCTATATGCACAGTAATGTATACAGAGAACAATAAACAATGTGAGTTAATGCTTATGTGTGTAAAAGAGGAAGTTAATGATAGTTAATGATAGGAAGATGAAAGAGGGAAATAAATGCACCCTGCTTGCTTCCGTTCCAGCCTTGCACACCCTAGTACAGCATTCAATTTATTGTATCAAAAAGTAAAAATTTCACAGATCCATGCATGGAATAGAAACAGTTTTTACTTTTACATACCTTTCTCTAACTCTTTGAGGCCACAAAAGATTAAAAAAAACAAAGCAAAACAAAACAGTAAGCCTGGTATCCAAGAGGTCGATGTCTTTCATGTAACCTTATTATATCAGCACATTTCGAGCTCAGTGCGAATCAGTATTCCACCCGCTATATGTTGTCTTTTAAGCAGTGCGTTTCCCACAAACATCACTAAGTTCACAGTCACTTAGGTTTCGTGTTTCCCATTTCCATCAAAACTGATTTAAATGTGGCACCTATATTACTGAAAGAGCAGCAAAGCTATGGAGGGCAGTTAATCACCCCTATTGCCTGTCAATCAAAAGCGTTTGCAATTTAAAGGATTGGTCCCAGCAGTCTCGTCATTATTTCTAGAGTTCCGCATTATGTTATTAAAATTTACATAAATATTAGGCACACTCAGCCCCTTCTCTGTGACTTTTCCAGAAGGATCACATTCTTGTATATTTATAAGCCACTTTCAAGGTTCCTTCTTGTTCTACCTTGCAGAAAGGAGAAAGTAAGAAATACAAAGACCTGAGCTATAAAAAGCAGGGAGGTTCTCTGTCTCTTTGGAAAGCACCGTGAATTGTCCCTTTCTGGTCATTGCATAGTTTCTTCCCTCTGCCTTTATTTTTAGGGGTTATAGTCTCTGTTAATTTTTCTTTCACTTCTAACGGTATTTTAAAGTTTTTTAAATTATTATTATTTTTATTAAAAATTTCCGCCTCGTCCCTGCCTCCCATTTTTCTTTCCCTCCCCCCACTCTTCCCTCTCCCTCTCCAGTCTGAAGAGCAGTCAGGGTTCCCTGCCCTGTGGGAAGTCTAAGGTCCTCCCCTCTCCATCCAGGTCTAGGAAGGTGAACATCCAAACAGGCTAGGACCCCCCAAAGCCAGTACATGCAGTAGGATCAAAACCCAGTGCCATTGGAAGCAGAGAGGGAAATCAGATAGTCTCTGTTAATTTAATAAGACATACAATGCCTCTCTTCTTTCCATTAAAGACCCCAACTTCTCTACTTTGACTCTTTTTTAACTTTCCTCTTCATCTTCTCCTGCCTGTTTTCATTTATCAGGAATGGTTGCTTTCTTGACATGCCTACCTGACTTCCATATTTTTTGGTGTTTGTGATGGCATTTGTGCAAGATTAAATAAACTGTTTCCATATTAACCTGAGCCCATTGGGTGACACTTGTATGAAATGGGCAATAAGCTGATATCTGTGTGATGAGTTTGGGCTTCGATGCTGTTCACCCCTTGCAGATCTGGCTTCTTGAAATTCCAGAAGAATTCTTACATTCTCTTTTCATGTTGACCCGTTTTTTAAAAAAATTATGCAGTTTATTATAAGAATCTTAAAAATAAATAAAAACATCACCCATAAAAATTAGCCATACACCAAATCTATACAGGTCAGTGAACTTCTATGCAGTTAGAATAGACATTAAAAATGTTTTTTTTCCATATGAAGTTGAGTATTGTTCTTTTGAGGTCTGTGAAGAATTTTGCTGGAATTTTGATGGACATTGCATTGAATCTGTAGATTGTTTTTGGTAAGATTGCCATTTTTACTATGTTTATTCTACCTACCCAAGAGCATGGGAATGGAAGCTGTGCAGATTTATGTTACATTTTAAACTTTCAACATCTAATATATTATTTGCACTTATTTATCAAGTAAACAAAAAATCCATGACAGAATTAGAATTAGAAAAACAATTAGCTTTATATTCTTTTTCGTAACTGATGTCTTTTATCCACAGTCAGTCCTTCCTTGTCCTCTCATACTTGGCCTTTCTTGGTCTCTTTAAGTTATACTTGACCCACATTGTTTACACACACATACACACACACACACACACACACACACAAACACACACACACATAATACACACACACATATATATGTATATATACATATATGTATTATTGGCTAGATTCCACATATGAGAGAGAACATGTGTTTTTCTCTTTCTGCAACTGTGCAGCATTGCATAATATTGTACATTCTAAGTATACCTATTTTCTTGCAATTTTTAAACTTCATTTTTCTTAGAACTGAATAGTATTTTTCTTATAACCAAAAAGTATTAATCTATCTATCTATCTATCTATCTATCTATCTATCTATCTATCTATGCACCAACCTTTCATTATTCATTCACCTGTTGATGGACAGCTATGTTGATTACTATTCCTGAAATTCTGGAAGAATTTTCACATTCCTTTTCTACATTGGCTTCTTTTGAAAGGATTCAGCGGTGTACTTTAAGATTCTTGGTCATTCTGAAGCTATTGAAGCTTGTGCAATCACAAAATAGAGTCTGAAAGAGATGACAGAAGAGCTATGTGAAGGAGACAGCACAGAAACCTCTATGGTGTAAAGCTACTACAATGGGGGCAATTTTTTGCAGCAGTTTGTACCTTGGTTTTCTATAAGGCCATGCTTGTTCAGTCCTTCAAGTGGCTCTTCTTAATGATAGAAACTTTTTTTTCATGGTTTATTTTTTTATTTAAAAATTTCCATCTCCTCCCCTCCTCCTCCCTTTCCCTCCCCTCCCCTCCACCCATACCCCCTCCCTCCCTTTTCAGGCCAAGGAGCCATCAGGGTTCCCTACTCTATGTTAAGACCAAGGTCCTCCCAACTCCCCCCAGGTCCAGGAAGGTGATCAGCCAAGCTGACAAGGCTCCCACAGAGCCCGTCCATGCAGAAGAATCAAAGCCCAGCGCCATTGTCCTTGGCTTCTCAGTCAGCCTCCACCATCGGCCACATTCAGAGATTCCGGTTTGGTCGCATGTTCCATCAGTCCCATTCCAACTGGAGTTGGTGATCTTCCATTAGTTCTGTCCCACTATCTCCATGGGTGAACGCACCCCTCACGGTCCTGACTTTCTTTCTCATGTTCTCCCTCCTTCTGCTCTGATAGAAACTTTGATTTCAAAAGGGAGCAAGGTGGGTGCATAGTGGTTGGAGGGATGAAAGAAAGGGAAGGGGGAAATGACATAATTATATTTTAATTTAAAAAAGAATAATAGCCAAATTTTTAAAAAGACAAAACATTTTATTTTGGTGCTTATTGCAACACCTGGAACCAAATGGAAAGAATCTCCCCCTTTCAAAAGAATGCATCATATCTGGAGAAATTCAGGCACTATAGCCGTTGGGTATGAAATTGAAAGTGTCTGTAGAGTCAGCCATGTTACTTCCACACCATCTCTTCCTTTGTTTATTATACAAGGAATAACTCACCATCGTTCACCTTGTAGGCACTGCAAACAAAGCCAAGTTAATACAACATAATAACTGTGCTTTCATCATCAATCATTCAACAAGTATAGCAGTTTTGTTTGCCCAAGCACTAAAGAGAAAGAATCAAAGATGATAGAACAAGTCCTTGTCTTCCAGAAACTTCTATAATATCAAGCCACGGAGATTTGAGGTTGGTTGTTACAACAGCTTGTATGTGTCATCTCAGCCATTTCTTTGGTGACCTATAAGACTCATTTCAACCATCATAACTTCTATCCAGTGGTTGAATTTTTGTACTAACATAAGCCTTGGCTTCCTTTGCTGTGAATTCTCGTCCACCTCATTACTTTCTCAGGTATGTTTCCCTCACTTTAGTTTTGTTCTCAGTCTCTTGCTTTCTATCTCTACAGAATGGGGATCCTTAACTGAGGACTATGTTACCCACCAGAGGACAGTCAGCAATGTCTGAAGGTACTTTTGGTTGTTGTGTATAGTGAGGGATCACTACTAGTATCTAGTAGGGAGAGGCTAGAAATGCTGCTATACATTCTATAATATAGGGAACAGTCACAATCAAAAGCTTTCTGATTCAGAATGTCAATAGTTACGAGGATGAGAAAAACTGCTGTAAGATGCATCATTCAGGTGATATATCCTGCCCTAAGTATCTCCCAGGAATGGTCACTTGGTGTTATTGAGTTCCACAATTTGTTCTATTCATTCTGTCTGTTGTATATAGCTTCGTCAGCCTGGATGAGGGATTTCTTACTTCTTCCTGCACTGCACATTCATCCTTTGGGACTTCCAGGAAATCATACTTTTTTTTCTCTGACTGTCTCACAGAACCTGAAACAGCCCACTCTTCTCAGATTTCCACTGTACTCTAGCCTTTAGAACTCCCAGTTTTGCCTCCATATAAGCAGGAAGCAACCACAATCGATTTCTATGCCCCCTTTGTTACTTTCCCTTTTTGTATACTGAACTCTCTAGTCCAGGGGCTGAACTGCCCTTAAAAATTGCTCCATTGCTAATTGTGTAAAGTCTGCCCATGATGCTGATATGTGTATTTTGTCACAAATCTTGTTTTGTACTTCAGACAAATGTTCTATTATGTAAATCTTGCTACATATGTATTAAGACAGATTGGCACTGCCCTCTCATAACCAAATTGGTTTATTAACTGCTTTTATTACAAGTTTAAAGCTTCTCCCACAACCTTGATTCAGCAAATACACACCACTATTCATATAAACCCTTTATCTAAATATATTTTATTGCTATTGACCACTCTAAATAATTGATCTGAGATTAATAGATAATAGTTAATGTTCTAGAAAAAGCTATTATGATAACTCAGATTCAAAATATTTAGACACACTCAGCAACATCATGCCATATTAGCTATTACAGTTACACCTACAAGATGCTTGAGTTAGCCCTCAGTTTACCATCAATATAGATTATTGATTTACAATTAATTATACAGGTTATTAATTACTAATTATAAATATTAAATATTGATTTTAAATATATTATTCACTATATGTTATTGATCAGATTGGTGATTATAAATATTGGTATAGATTATTGATCCTTATTAATTTCAAAATCATTATTATAATTGCTTGTCAGTCTTCCAATCATCTTCAGATGACTTTTAATCATCCACATTCCTTGCTGCTCTAAGAGAGATTTACACACTTCTTTTTTTTTTAATTGAACAGAAAAGGAAATATGCAGAAGGTCATGAGAATGTATAGCAGTGACAGCTAGTGTTTAAGGAGCCGACCCATCAGGCATGCGATTCCCTGTTGGGGAAGAACCATGGGGTCACTGGCTATGGAAACCAGTTGCTCCTGTCTGTAGTTTCTCTCATGAGTCACTTAATTTCTTCCCTAAGAACTTCATTTATTCTCTAATAATAGCTTTGGGTATATTCCCACTGCTTGTGTGTTTATCTTGTGAAACTGTTCCATATATTGAGTATACATATAGCTGTGAATGGTCAGATGGATGATTTCTGCCTATATTTTATATTACACAGAGGACATAAGATTCCCAGTCACAAAGGCAGCCTTTTCCACAGACAGCTAAACTTTAAACTTCAGAGCAGATTCAAAGCAGGTTGGTTGCCCCTGGAGATAATATCTGGTTGCCTCTAGAGACAAATACAAGAGGTCATTTTCCCAGGTGTTATTTTGCTAATTCAAGGCCAGAGCTTGAAGCAACTTTAGTCTGCACTTAGTCCCTACCACTCAAGGTCCAGCTAACTATTTGTTATTGTTATGTATTGATTTCCATTGTCATTTTCTGTCTGGGAACCCTCACCAAATTAGAGCTATGTGCATGGGCCAATGTAACATTCCTAGCCTGAGATAAACTATGTGACTTATCTTGGGTTTTGAGAACGTATCAGGCCCTAAAAATGTAACTGATTTGTCCAGAGTTGGGCTGGGAGAGGGACAGAGGCAGCAGGACAGTGTTGGGGGAGGTTTTATTCATTCCCAGCTGCCCAGAACTGAAATAACCACACGGAAACTGTATTATTTGCTGGACTATTTGACCAATAGCTTAAGCGTATTTCTGGCTAACTCCTATATTTTAAATTAACCCATTTCTATTAATCTGTGTATCTTACCAGGTAAAGTTCTGTCCAGTGTCTGTCTCCAGTGAGCTACATGCCTTCCCACGTTCATTTTAGTTTTCCTGTCTAGCTCTATTCTGTCCTAGCATAGGCCAAAGCAGTTCCTTTATTCATTAACAAATAAAGCAACACATATACAGAAGGACTTCCCATACCATTTCTCCCTTTCTGTTTAAATAAAAAGGAAGGTTTTAACTTTAACATAGTAAAATTACATATAGCAAAACAGGCATCAAACAAGAATTACAGTTATAATACTTATATTTACTTTATAACTTATCATAACTAAGGAAAACTATTACTATCTATTCTTCAATTTTATCAAAGACCCCAGAAGGATATATTACCTAAGTAAACAGGAAGTGTTTTGTAAACAACTTCCAAAACTCTTGAATTGACAGGTTAACAGGAGAAAGCATGTGCCTGTTCATTTTTCCCTCAAATATAAAAAATCTAGCAACCCTCAGATAAGAATTTTTCCTAGTCCCACTACTCTGAGGTTTTTCTTTTTATTACCCTGGAACAGATCTCAGGAGCTGACCTCCCATGGTCTGCAACAATGGGGCTTCTTGGTTCTTTGTTTAATACAAATATTACCCCAGAAGCAAAGAGTAGAGCCACATGAGTATTGATTACTTATCTTGTCACTGTAACAAAATATATAATCAAAGCAACTTAAGGAAAGAAGGCCTTATTTTGGCTCACAGTTTGAGGGTACAATATTTTGAGGAATGGAAGTCATAGTAGCAGGAATTTGAGGCAGTTGGTGACATTTCCTCCCCAGTTCAAAAGGATAGAGTGATGAATACTTGGATTTTTAATCCATAAAATAGGACTATAATTTAGGGTGAGCCTTCCTACCTCAGTTAACCTACTCACAATAATCTCTCACAAAAGTACCCAGAGGCTTGTTGTAGGTGATTTAGATTTCTATGAAATTGGCAATTGTTATTAACCTTCATAACATGTGAGTTAAACTTGACTTTAACATCACAGCACAAAAAAAAAAACCCACTTGGGATATTGAACCTATTTATTTATATTTCTAGACTGAAAGGCTATCAAAAATATATCTAGAATAAATAGTTTTATAGTGTATGTCACATCTATTGTAAGATACAAACAGTGTCATAAAGCCACATTTCAGATATACTATGCTAACTATTTATTGGTTTATTTATCTCTTTATTAACTTGGCTGTCAAGAATTTTGATATCAAATTTTGATGTGGTTTTGAATGTTTCTTATTTCGCTCTGGCAACTCCATTTTTTTCTTTTTTTCCTCATTTTTTTATTAAAAATTTCCATCTCCTCACCTCTTCCCCCTTCCCTCCCCTCCCCTCCCCTCCACCCATACCCCCACTCCCTCCCCTTACATGCCAAAGAGCAATCACGGTTCCCTATACTATGTTAAGTTCAAGGTCCTCCCAACTCCCCCAAGGTCCAGGAAGGTGAGCATCCAAACTGACAAGGCTCACACAGAGTCCGTCCATGCCATAGAATCAAAGCCCATCCCCATTGTCCTTGGCTTCTCAGTCAGCCTCCACCATCAGCCACATTCAGAGAGTCGGGTTTGATCGCATGTTCCATCAGTCCCATTCCAACTGGTCTTGGTGATCTCCTGTTGGTTCTGTCCCACCGTCTCAGTGGGTGAACACACCCCTCACAGTCCTGACTTTCTTGCTCATGTTCTCTGTCCTTCTGCTCCTCATTAGGACCTTGGAAGCTCAGTCCTGCACTCCATTGTGAGGCTCTGTCTCTATCTCCAACCATCACCAGATGAAGGTTCTATGGTGATATGCAAGATATTCATCAGTATGGCTATAGGATCTGGCCTTTTCCGGCTCCCTCTCCTCAGCTGCCCAAGGAAGTAGCTGGGGGCATCTCCCTGGATACCTGGGAACCCCTCTAGAGTCACGTCTCTTGACAACCCTAAAATGGCTCCCTTAATTGAGATATATGCTTCCCTGCTACCATATCCACCCTTCCTATATCCCAACCATCCCATTCCCCCAAGCTCTCCCCATCCTCCACTTCACACTATTCTTTCCCCATCTTCCCTTACCCCCAGCTCCCCGCTCCCAAGTTCCCAATTTTTGCCTGGCAATCTCGTCTACTTCCAATATCCAGGAGGATAACTATATGTTTTTCTTTGGGTTGACCTTCTTATTATCTTCTCTAGGATCACGAATTATAGGCTCGATGTCCTTTATTTATGGCTAGAAACCGATTGAGTGAGTACATCCCATGTTCATCTTTTTGGGTCTAGGTTACCTCACTCAGAATAGCGTTTTCTATTTCTATCCATTTGCATGCAAAATTCATGATGTCATCGTTTTTTATCGCTGAGTAGTACTCTAATATGTATATATTCCACAGTTTCTTCATCCATTCTTCCACTGAAGGGCATCTAGGTTGTTTCCAGGTTCTGGCTATTACAAATAATGCTGCTATGAACATAGTTGAACAAATGCTTTTGTAGTATGATTGGGCATCTAAGAAATTGAAGAGGATACCATAAAATGGAAGGATTTTCCTTGCTCTTGGATTGGGAGGATCAACATAATAAAAATGGCAATTCTACCAAAAGCAATCTATAGATTCAATGCAATCCCCATCAAGGTCCCAACAAAATTCTTCACAGATCTTGAGAGGACAATAATCAACTTTATATGGAAAAACAAGAAACCCAAGATAGCCAAAACAATCTTATACAATAAAGGAACTTCTGGAGGCATTACCATCCCTGACTTCAAACTCTATTACAGAGCTACAGTAATGAAAACAGCTTGGTATTGGCAAAAAAACAGAGAAGTTGACCAATGGAATCGAATAGAAGACCCGGATCTTAACCCACAAATCTATGAACACCTGATTTTTTATAAAGGAGCCCAAAGTGCACAATGGAAGAAAGAGGGCATCTTCAACAAATGGTGCTGGCATAACTGGATGTCAACTTGTAGAAGAATGAAAGTAGATCCATATCTATCACCATGCACAAAACTAAAGTCCAAATGGATTAAAGACCTCAATATTAATCGGAACACACTGAGCCTGATAGCGGAGAAAGTGGGAAGTACTCTACAACATATGGGTACAGGAGACCATTTCCTATGTATAACCCCAACAGCACAGACATTAAGGGCAACATTGAATAAATGGGACCTCCTGAAACTGAGCAGCTTCTGTAAAGCAAAGGACACTGTCACTAAGACACAAAGGCAGCCTACTGACTGGGAAAAGATCTTCACCAACCCTGCAACAGACAAAGGTCTGATCTCTAAAATATATAAGGAACTCAAGAGACTAGATTTTAAAATGCTAATTAACCCATTTAAAAAAATGGGGCACTGAGCTGAACAGAGAATTCTCAACAGAACAAGTTCAAATGGCCAAAAGACACTTAAGGTCATGCTCAACCTCCTTAGTGATCAGGGAAATGCAAATCAAAACAATTTTGAGATACCATTTTATACCTGTCAGATTGGCTAAAATCAAAAACACCAATGATAGCCTTTGCTGGAGAGGTTGTGGGGTAAGGGGTGCACTCATCCATTGCTGGTGGGAATGCAAACTAGTGCAACCACTTTGGAAATCAGTGTGGTGGTTTCTCAGGAAATTCGGGATCAACCTACTCCATTTTTTTTTTATATTCAGGGAAGCATCAGATATGAATCTTTGAATTCTGTCTTTCAGTGGTGACTTCTTGCAACTCTACTCTTTCTTGACTATGATACCCTAACCCCTCCTCTATGAATTAGAAACAGCTTTCTTCTGCATCCCATCTTGGTGATACTGAGACTGAATTTAGGGCTTTGCATATATGTTAAGCAAACACCCAAAAACTAGAGATAGAGTTCTAATTTTCTTTCTACTCTGTGAACAGTGTTGCTAAATTGACCAACAAGGCCTCAAACTTACTCTGTGGCCCAGAAAGATCATGAAATTTCAATCCTTCTGCCTCAACCTTCCAAATAGCTGGAATTATAGGCATCATCTATCAGTATTGGCATAATTCTCTTCATGTAGGATTCTAGTCCACTCTCCAGTTACTTTTCTGTTGCTGACAAAACCATGACAAAAGCAACTTATAAAAAAACAGCTTTTACTTGTCCTTACTGTTTCAGAGACTTATAGTTCATGGTAATAGAGCAAAGGCATGATGGCGGGAACAACTGATAGCTCACATCCTGATCTGCAAGTAGGAGGCAGAGAGAGAGAGAGAGAGAGAGAGAGAGAGAGAGAGAGAGAGAGAGAGAGAGAGAGAGAGAGAGAGACAGAGAGAGACAGAGAGTGAGCACAGGGGATAGCTGGAGAATTTTGAAGCCTCCCAGTGACACACCTCCTCCAACATAGCAACACCTTCTAATCTTTCCCAAATAGTTCCACTAATCGGGACTAAGCATTCAAGCACATTAGCCTATGGGAGCCATTCTCATTCTAAACATCATACTAAGTAACTGTGGGTCATTTTCAAAATCCACACATCTTCTAAATGAATTAATGGTGAGGACTGTATCAGAGACAGACAACAGAAACTTTCTTAAAAGCCCTGTGTTGGGAAAATGCAATAAGATTTACCTATTCTCAAACATTTTGCTTTACAAGTATGAGTAAGGAAATTATTTAATTTCTTATACAATATCTTTATATAGAAAAATTTCCTTCGTCACTCAGCATCCTATTTAATTTACTAATCCAATAGACATTTTCCAAAACAATATGAACTTAAAGGATGTGGGAGAGTGAATATGGAAGAAAAGATGAAAATAAGAAATCTGGGAAAAATAAAAAAAATAAAACACCAAAAGGGAAAGCATGAGCAGCAAATGCCTCAAAAAAGTTTAGTACTTGAAGGATTACTTGTGAGATGTATAAAATAAATTTAGAGGAATCTATGCTCTTATTTCAAAAGAATTATTTAAATAGACTATTGTATTATATAAATGATTTCTAAAGTGAATTAAAGGCTTTGTCCCCATTCTCGAGGATTTCTCAATATTTAAAAGAAAAGAGAAGTGAAAAAGATGTGTGATCCCTGTAACCAGATAATAATGTCCTTACAATTGGACAGTAGTAGATATAATGGCTGTTACATGTCAGGGTATGTATGTGTCTTTTAATAGTGTTAGCATCAAGTTTAGAATGTGGGGATAGACATGTTGGATGAGAAAACCATATGTGCAAAAGGGCAAAGAGAGTTTTGCTATACTAGTTAGGCCAGGTAAATTGTAGCAAAAGGTCTAGACTAGAGAAGAAGCAACTGAATTTCAGAGGTAAGTAAGGGGTTGATTGTGAAAAGAATGAAGGTTTAGTCTGAGACTCAAGACCATGCTAAGGTCCAATAAAGATGAGTCCATTCAGAGGCACTGCCATGCTCCTTTCCCTTAAAAACAGATTTAGGTGGTCAGATTGGAATGTTTGACACTCCCTGAAAAAACAATTTCTTAAAAGCAATCAGCTTTCTCAAATAAGTCCCAGATAAGATTGGAGAGAAGATGATATGGGCTTTGGGAAATCCTACGTGAAGCAGAATTGGCTTGTTAATGGCAGCTGTTCCAACAATTCAGTTCAGCACAATGATTCAATTAGATTTAACAAAGTCAGGTTTTACATTTCAGCTTCTTAATGGCTTCCACTCCTTTAATGCATCAGCAGAACTTGGTTTGGGTATGTGACACTGCCACTCTTGTTCAGTCAACACTAAGACAACAAACCAGAGAAAGAATGTCCACTCTTGTACTCTTGCTAAAATAATCAAATCACTAATAGCTTAATATCAAGCAATTGGAAGAAAGTGGGTCCAACCGACACATCCATTGACATTGGTTAATTGTTATTGTGGGTCTAAAGCCTTATTTTTCAAGTAGACCAATAGGCTTTTGAATTGTGTTCAAACAAACAAGAATATAAACAAAATCCTTCTTCTGCAAGTGTCGCTTTTATAAAAAGGATAATCTATTGTACAGATGCATTTTTTTCAACAGATGCTTGTCCCAGATGAATTCCCTCTTCTGCATTATCTGTCAGAGAAAAAAGACTCCTGCCAATATAGTGACCCATGGTGCGGTGATGGCTTAAAGCCAGTATTCTTTTAGGCACAGGTGTTTTCAGAGACAAGGATTTGGTCTAAAAGCATCTTTATTCTCAGATTTACCTTCTGGATTCCTCTATAGAAAGCTGGCTTTATGAAGTAAAAGGAAAACAAACGTGGAAGCAGATAAAGGTCTGATATGCTTTTCAGTAGCACAAAATGACTGAAGCAGAAAAACTGAAATTAACTCTGATATTCACCAAAGGATTTGAGCTTTGACTAAGAATTCTTCACCTACTTTTGCAGAGAGTAAAGCTCAGGAAACCAAAGTCCCCTGATTCTTTTATTTCCATTGTTGTTTGAAATGTTCACTTGCATCATTCTCTCAGAATCTTCTGGAGAATCATGTGATGTGTGTGAAAGAGCCCTTACACATCTGGTATTAGAAGTGTTGAATGACTGTATCAGTTCAGAAAGTAAGGGGAAAGACATTGGCTTTTATTGTATCCCTATATTTTAAAACTCAACTCATTTCTATTTTCAAAATTGAATTGTATTTTTCCACTAAAAAAACCACAAACGGACAAGTTTTTGGGAAACATTTTTTCCCTCCAAGAGAGGTAGACCATAGTCAAAAGAGGATATTTCTACTTAATGGGGTGGAATGTAGAATTTCTGAGGCCAGGATGGGTGAAATCTTGCTAGTGAGAATGCAAACGTGTGCAACCACTTTGGAAATCAGTGTGGCGGTTTCTCAGGAAATTCAGAACTAACATACCCCAGGATCCAGCAATACCACTCCTGGGAATATACCCAAGAGATGCCCTCTCATACTACAAAAGCATTTGTTCAACTATGTTCATAGCGGCATTATTTGTAATAGCCATAACCTGGAAACAACCTAGGTGTCCTTCAATGGAAGAATGGATACAGAATGTGTGGAATATATACACATTAGAGTACTACTCAGCCGTAAAAAACAATGACATCTTGAACTTTGCATGCAAATGGATGGAAATAGAAAACACTATTCTGAGTGAGGTAACCCAGACCCAAAAGGATGAATTTAGTATGTACTCACTCATCAGTGGATTCTAGACATAAATAAAGGTCAGTGAGCCTATAATTCCAGATCCTAGAGAAGCTGAATAAGAAGGTGAACCCAAAGGAAAACATATAGTTATCCTCCTGGATGTTGGAAGTAGACTAGATTGCCAGGCAAAAATGGATCTTGGGGGTGGGGGTGGGGTGGCGGTAAGGGGTGATGGGGAGATGTGGATAGAAAAGTGAGGAGGGGAGGATGGGGAGACCCTGGGGGAATGGGATGGTTGGGATGGAGGAAGGGTGGATAGGGGTGCAGGGAAGAAGATATCTTAATTAAGGAAGCCATTGTAGGGTTAGCAAGAGACTTCACTCTAGAGCGGGTCCCAGGTATCCATGGAGATGTCCCCAGTTAGTTCCTTGGGCAGCTGAGGAGAGGGAGCCTGAAATGGCCCTTTTCTATAGCCATACTGATGAATATCTTGCATATCACCATCGAAGTCTCATCTGGCGATGGATGGAGGTAGAGACAGATACCCACACTGGAGTGCAGGACTGAGCTCCCAAGGCCCAAATGAGGAGCTGAAGGAGGGAGAACATGAGCAAGGAAGTCAGGACCGCGAGGAGTGTGCCCACCCACTGAGACTGTGGGGCTGGTCTAATGGGAGCTCACCAAGGCCAGCGAGACCTGGACTGAAAAAACATGGGATCAAACCGGATTCTCTGAACGTGTTGGACAATGAAGGCTGGCTGAGAAGCCAAGAACAGTGGCACTGGGTTTTGATTCTACCGCATGTACTGGCTTTTGGGGAGCCTAGTCTGTTTAGATGCGCACCTTCCTGGACCTAGATGGAGTGGGTTGGACCTTGGATTTCCCGCAGGGCATGGAACCCTGACTGCTCCTTGGACTGGCAAAGGAGGGGAAGGGTAGTTAAGGGAGGGGGAGAGAAATGGAGGTGGGGAGGAGGTGGAAATTTTTAATAATAAAAATAAATAAATAAATAAATAAAAATAAAAAAGCCCAAAATATCTCATAATATTTAAGTTTACAAGTCCCTGTTGAACCATGTACATAGACATCTTAGAGTATATATGGCCTATGTACACTTAGGAGAAGAACTTCAAAGAAGAACATTCACCTTGGTATAAATAAGCATAAGCTAGAAACCTGGAAAAGAATACATAGCCAACTTCAATAATGCCTAGCATGCTAGGCACCACATCCATACAAGTGCAAAGGTTTCAGGTGACTTCACTGCACATCACCTGACAAGGATTGCCTAAAGCCCTAAGCAAAACCCTACAAAAGAGCCTAGTTTATCCACAGAGTCATCAAGGTAGAAACACATGATTTAAAGCTATATTTCCCATCAGGGCAATTTACTGTACAGCACTGGTTTATTGGAACAGTTCTTGAAAGTAACTTCAACACATATGTTTGGTAGTGATCAGATAAAGATGATATAGATGTAGCTCAGACTCACAGCTCGGCTATGAGGCTGCCTGGGTTTGACCCATGCTGGGTGTTTACATATTCTTTCCAAACATTAGTGGTTTGTTTATAAAATGTGTATGGTAATAATACTCATCTTTGGAGTTGTGATTTTTCGGGTGCAAATAAATTCACATCAAGTGGCTAGCATACTGCTTGTAAAATAGTAAAAAATTAAATTAGCTTAATGTGTTTTCATTATTAACTCAACTACTCCACATAAATGCAAAATTGCTAAGAGGAAAATAACTTGTTTGCATATTTAGATTCGTGGTTTCCATATTTGGACAATTTATCCTGCTGATTCCAGTGGGTTGACAGACTCCATGGAAAAGAAGAATCTCTATGAGGTAAGTGGGAAAGAAGCAGACACACTGAAAGACTGGTCAGAGGGAATGAGATGGTCTGTCTTACATGAGTGAAAAGCTTAATATTTCTCCTAAAAACCAACCGACAGAAAAGCAAATACAAAAAGGAGTCTTAATGCATCTGTGGCAAAGTTAAGTCCACTGGGTGCTGGGTAATGTATAGTGTACATTCCAGGAATGGTGCTGCCTTGGAAATTTATTATGTGTAACATTTAATAAAGGGAAGAGCTTAACAAAACACCCTGGAGACCTACGTTTTAATTGAGTATGCGCTTTGATGTCTGACTTAGGGCAAGTCACTGGAGTTCTGTCTCTTATTTCCATCTACTATAAAACAGGATTACAAGCACATTTGTAGCACTTTCAGACACTAAAAAATAAAGGGGGATGGTAGAGCATCTGAAAATATGGATTCATAAAATAGAATGGCCAGAAGGTTTGCATGGTAATGCTGTCCAGAGTCCCTTTGGTTTTCAGCAGGAACACATATTGGGAAGGATCATGATGGTATTTAACCTGTAGATGTGGACACTTTCCTAGTATTGACTTATTGACACCACAATGTTTAGAGACTAGAAAGGATCACCTTTTTTGTCTGTAAAATGATGTGCTATATACCATATGATTAATATACAGGTATATGCACGCTGGTTTAGCATTAAAACAAAAGAAAACAAAACAAAACAACAACAAAAACAGCAAATAGAAGTCATATCCATCCAACTTTGATAAATATAAACCTGTATGGTCAATGGAGCCTGTATTTGATACCTTGTGTTAGCTTCTGAAACTCTCCTTATAAAAGGTTAAGCCAATGGAGAATGTTCCAATGACTGGGAAAATTATGTCTACTGTACATAATAGTGAGAGGGTGTTGGGTTCAGAGACTACTCATCACATTCCACTGGAGAGGCTCACTTCTACTTTACCATTCTAAAATAATTGTTGACAAATATTTGACTTTCCTCTCTATTCTTATTTAGGTTCCTAGTTCCCCATGCCATGCCCTGTAGCCAAGGATAATCTGAAGCTTACTATGATACTCAGGCTGGCCTCAAACTTGCAGAAATCCTCCTGCCTCAGCCTCTCAAATGGTGGGATTAATGGCATGAGCCATCACATCTTGTTACTGGTCCCTTGATCTTGATTTTTGATCTAAATAACTTTTGTTAGCATGATACTTTGTTCCAAGTTGGAGACATGCTTCAGGATCTTCTAAAATTTTGTCACACATGGTCACCGAAAGTCATAGGTAGATACGGAATATATGGAACTTATGTCCATTTAAATATTTTGTAGAGAAGATATTTGGAACCCCCAAAGCATTAGATGCTTAACAGATTTGTGTGATTGTATAGCTAAATTCTTAAGGCTCTATGTGTGTGTTAGCCAAAATTTTATGCAATGAGCCTCATACCAAATGTTTTTAGTTCTGTGGGTTTCAGTCTATCTTTCATGCTCCTCATGGACTCACTGAGCCAACACCAATTGGTTGCTGATGCAGATGTAGACTTCCTGAGTGTGAATCTGTATTATAGTAAGAGGGCACCTGATGTATGGACACACCAGAGTGTATGTAGCTCTGAACTGAATGTCTTAAGGTGTGGGACAATTCTGTTTTCTGTCAATTATGTTTTAAATAAACACCGATTGGCCAGTAGCCAGGCAGGAAGTATAGGTGGGACAACCAGACAGGAAGTAGAGGCAAGGCAAGGAGAACAGGAGAATTCTGGGAAGGAGGAAGCCCACTACTCCCCAGTCCTGTCCCAAACACAGAAGAAGAAATGATGGAGGAGAGTTATCTGTCTATGTTTCTTTCATTGGTTAATTAATAAAGAAAACTGCCTTGGCCCTTTAAGAGACAGAGAGTTAGGTAGGTGGAGTAGACAGAACAGAATTGTGGGAACAAGGAAGTAGAGTTGGGGAGACGCTTCAGGCAGTCTCCATAGGAGTCTCCATGCTGCTCCTCTCCGAGATGGACGCAGGTTAAGATCTCTCCTGGTAAGCCACACCTCGTGGTGCTACCCAGATTACTAAATATGGGTTAAAGGAAGATGTGAGAATTAACCAATAAGAGGCTGAAACTATGGGCCAGGCAGTGTTTAAATGAATACAGTTTCCGTGTAATTATTTTGGGTAAAGATAGCCGGGTGGCGGGACACAGCCCGCCGCTTCACACTACAAAGAAAGATGTGATTGCCCTGCTCAAAAAGGTATCGAGCCATGTAGCTAACATAGGTAAGAATAATGGGTTAATATAAGTTATAAGAGTTAATAAGAAGCCTGAGCTAATGGGCCAATAAATTTATCATTAATATGGACCTCTGTGTGATTTCTTTGGGGCTAAATGGCTGTGGGACCTGGTTGGAGGACAGAAACCAGGCAGGACAGAAACCCAGTCAACAGTTTCACAAGAAAACTATCCTACTTTGCTCCCCTCAAGTATGGACACATAATATGCCATGTCTAAGAGACACAGGGACACTTTTAAGCTACTCAAATGCTTCAGAGTCTTCCAGCATCTTTAATTTTTATTTTTAAGCCTAGGAAAAACATAGTTTTAAGTAAGAAGGTTTCCATAGAGTAGTCCATTGAATTCACCAATTCTAGCCCCCATATGCATAGGAGAACACTGATAGGTAGTTAAATAACTTCACCAGTGATGAGAAAAACCAAAGTCTTATTCCCTTTACTACAAATCTAGGCTTCTGACTTCTCAATACTTACATTTTCAACAATTTCTTGCAATCCTTCCACTTTCATAAAGCTGAGGTTGCTTGATTTCTGACAAAGGAAATTTTCATCCAAACATCTTGCCATCTTTTGTAGTATACTGGACCCAACAATGATGTTAACAGTCAGATTAAGACAAATTTACAAAACTTAAATCACTTAAGACAATTCTGCCTTTTGCATATTTTATGTCAAAAATCCCAGAATTGATGAGGGAGAAGGGTTTTCACTCTGTGAAAAGAAAAACAGATCCCTATGCAGAATTTATTAGATGAGTCTAGCTTTGTTTTCAAAAAGGAGCACCCAGGATGTGATGCCATGTGTTTCTAGTTGTTATGGGCTCCTCTATATTTCTCTTTTTACTTATTTCATGTTTTTTTTCTGCAGTTAGAGGTTAATTCCAATGTTTGTGTTGCTTTTAGAATGCAAAGTCAAATACATGCCCATTTTGACACAATACAGACAGGAGACTGTTTTTAGCTTTTGTTATTATTTATTTTTGCTGTCATTTTAATGACAACCCATAAGAGGAAACTTGCAAAAAGCTTTAACATTTTGGCATATCTTCTTATGTGGAATTTTATCATATGAAATATTCTGTAATTCTGTATTTCTGATGAAATAGGATTTCACAAAATATCTTAACAAAAAGAATCACTGAAATGAGTGACATGAGTTTAGTGCTTGAGTACTCACTTTAGTATACACTTTTCTATGTGTAAAATGACCTAGGCACAAGTGTGACCTGCCTTTATTCACTTCATTGATGTACAGAGGTCAAGATAAAGGCAGAAAAGATCTTAGATTCTTTTACATCACCCTCCCTTACTTTCTTCCTTCTAATACCCTTCATTCACTGCCCATCACTTGCTCACTCACTCCTAAATACAACCTGCTCAGTCTTAAAATGTTACCTGTGTGTATATGATCTCACTTGGTATTGTATAATCAAATGGGAGTCTTTTTCCCAGAAAAGACTGTTTTTCCTGCTCTTAGCACTCTCCAGTAGCATATAGTTCTTTGTCTAGGGTTGAAGCCATCTGCAATATCTTTTTCTTTTATATCTTGAGGAGAAGCAGTGGGAGTGTAGAGACTGAGCCCAGGATTTTGTACATATCTGACCACTGAACCACATGCCCAGCCATTTAGTTAATTTTTTGTTTGTTTGTTTGATTTTGGTTTTTGAGACAGAATTTCTCTACATAGAATTTCTCTACATAGGATTTCTCTGGCTATCCTGGAACTCACTCTGTAGACCAGGCTGTCCAGAGATCTACCTGCTTCTATCTCCCAATTGCTGGGATTAAATTAAATTGCTGGGTGATGGCATGCAACACCATCACTTGGTGCAGCCATTTATTTTAAGGTTTAAAAAATCAGCAACTTGCCTGGTGTGGTGGCACACAGCTTTAATTTCAACACTCAGGAAGCAGAAGCAGGTCAATCTCTGTGAGTTCAACATCTTTATAGTGAGATACAGGATGCCAGGTCTGCATAGTGAGACCCTGTTTCAAAAAAAGAAAGGGATGAGGGGAGAGGAGGAGAGGAGAAAGGAAAGGTGATGTGGGGTTGCCCTCTGTATGCTTTGAATACCATTGGTTAATAAAGAAACTGTTTTAGGCCTTCACAAGGCAGAATTTAGGTAGGTGGAGAAAACTAATCTTAATGCTGGGAGACGAGAGGCAGAGTCAGAGAGAAGCCATGTAGCCCCACCAGAGACAGGCACTGGAACTTTACCAAGTAAGCCAAAGTCTTGTGGCAAAACACAGATTAATAGAAATGGGTTAAATTAAGATGTAAGAACTAGCCAATAAGAAGTTAGAGCTAATAAGCCAAACAGTGATTTAACTAATACAGTTTCTGTGTGGTTATTTGGGTCTGGGAAGCTGGGGACAACAAACAGCCTCCTACTACAGAAAGGGAAGGGGAGTGGAGGGAAGGGGAAGAGAGGAGAGGAGAGGAAAGGAAAAGGAAGGAAAGGAAAACCAGAAAACAAACACAAACCCCAGGCCCAAAAATTCCGTCTGAATTGCCTTAATATGTGTTTTTAGGTGATCATTCAAGTTATTGATTATAATCTTGAGAAGAGCAAGTGTTCACAATATTGAGGAGAAATGACATCTATTTCCTGTTGAACTCTGAGTGCTCTTGTGTTTATGTATATTTGCTCCCATCAATACATTCTTCCCTTAATCTTCATCCAAACTTGAGAACATCCAAATCACCCTTCCAGCTGATTCAGCCTCTTTGATAAGAAGAAAGCATCTCTCCCTCTTTAGTATTCTTTATGCTTAAGGTTGCTTATTTCTATGACTACCTTTCACCCATGAATACTTCTTAAGTTTAGAGACTAGCCTTCCTCTAGGCAGTGTCTTGTTCTGTAACTACTCAGATCATATATGTTTTCATACCACAGAGAAGGTAAAACTGTAGACAGCTGAGTTCACTGATAGCTTGTTCTCTCTGGAAATCAAATAGCCCTTTTAGTTATCTGGTAAGCTTAGTATTCTATGCATGCTTTTGATGTCTTCTCCAATACTATCTGTTATGTGTCTCTCTTCTTGTTGTGTTCTAACACAACAGCAATTCTATCCATTTCATCCTTCCGGAAACATTTTTAGAGCTTCTGCCTGCTTTGTATTTCCTCCAACCTAATGTCTCCTTTCCTCAGTGTGGTTGAGATTTCTTCCATACCTCACTCCAGGTCTCCTGTTTTCCGAGTTTTCTCATTGTTTCTTCTTTACTCCTTGCTTAGTGGAGTACATTGCTTAGGCTTAAGACATTCCTGAGAATGAGTGCACCAGATGTGGATATTTTAAGACATCACATGATCCTCATTTGATAGCTTTGTTGTACTATGGAATCCTATGCTGGAGGTCATTTCCATCTTAAAGGTGAAGAGATAGCTTCTGTTTGTTTCTGATCTGGTGTTGTTATTCATAAATCTAATAGAATTCTTGCTGTTAGTTCTTTGAATGACATTGTTCCACTCCCTCCCCTTACTGAATACTTTGCTGAGCTTCTAATGAGTTTGTTGGTGTGGGAGTCCCCTTTTTGTGTTACTTGTATTGGTTAAATGAATAATGAAACTGCCTTAGCCTGATAGGGCAGACCTTAAGTAGGTGGAGAAGACAGAACTGAATTCTGGGAGGAAGAAAGCAGAGTTGAGAGATACCATGAATCCACAGGAGACAAACACTGGGAATTTTACCTGGTAAGCTACTGCCACGTGGCAATACACAGCTTAATAGAAATGGGTTAAATTAAGATGAAAAAATAGTCAATAAGAAACTAGAGCTAATGAGCCAAGCAGTGATTTAATTAATACAGTTTCTGTGTGGTTATTCTGGGGCTAAGTTATCCAGGTGGCTGGGACAAACAAGCGGCCCACTCCTTCCAGCAATTGGCACCCAATGTGATTAACAGTGCCCCCAAACAGCAGGATGCAGTATGGACAAATGCTCTTATTCCCAAATATTGTTTATAAATGTTCTTTTATATTTAAAGGGGGTATGATATAGATATGAATAATTTGCATTGGTATGGATCTTGGTTTATTGATACAAATTTAAGGCCAATTTGTTATATGTATTTCTGATCTTGATTAAGGTATTGTGTTGTGTAGCTCACTTAAAAATGGAATGTATAGTTAAGAAATATAGGTTAATAGATAATCATCTATAATTGTCAAACTTGTAGTCATGTTAGTTATATTTTCTAGATGTACAGAGATATATTTCAGTTAGATAGGTATTCTTCAAATCTTTGAAAGACCTTCAAATATGTCATTTAAAATGTTTTATAACTTAGGACTTTTCATGACAGTGAGACACGTCTGCCCCTGGAAGTACCAATTAATTCAAAAGAAAGATGGGCATCGAATAGGCTCCTTAGCCATTTGGGCAAGAAACTGCTCTTGCCTGGACTGCTTTACTGGACATGCAGTACCCACAGAGAGATGACTGGTGAACTTGCCTAAAGGTGAGATGACAGTTTCTGCTTTATGAAAGAGTCTGTGAGACATTTGTCAGGACACAAAAGAAAGTGACTGAACTGTATTTGAAATTTCCTGCTTCATGGAAAAGTCTGCTGGGTATTATGGTGGGCCTGTAGGCTGAAGATAGATGCCCCAATGATACAGAAGAATTTTGGGTGACTGTCCAGGCAGCAAGATGTCTCTGTCAATTCTAGAGTTTTGGAAGTTGCTTACAATGTACTTTCTGTTTACTTAGGTAATATTATATCCTTCTGGAGTCTTTGATGGAGTTGAAGAATAGATAGTTAGAGTTCTAGTTTTCCTTAGTTATGTTAAAAGATAAAGTAAACAGAAATATTGTAACTGTAATTCTTGCTTAATACCTGTTATATGTAATTTTACTATGTTAAAGTTAAAACCTTCCTTTTTATTTAAACAGAAGAGGGGAGGTGATGTGGGAGTCCCCTTTGTGTGTTAGTTGTTTTGCTTAATGAATAAAGAAACTGCATTGGCCTGATAGGGCAGAACTTAGGTAGGCAGAGAAGACAGAACTGAATTCTGGGAGGAAGAAAGCAGAGTAGAGAGATACCATGGATCTGCAGGAGACAGACGCTGGGAATTTTACCCAGTAAGCCATTGTCACATGGCAATACACAGATTAATAGAAATGGGTTAAATTAAGATGTAAGAATTAGCCAGTAAGAAACTAGAGCTAATTGGCCGAGCAGTGATTTAATTAATACAGTTTCTGTGTGGTTATTTCGGGACTAAGCTAGCCTGGCAGCTGGGACAAACAAGCGGCCCCCTCCTTCCAATAGTTTGTAGATGTAGTTAAACTTAGAATCCAGTGCAAAGTGAGTATTTCTTACTGGAGAAATCACATCTTTTGTTTCTTGGAATTCTGTTGGATTATTTAACATTTTCTAATTCTTTCTTTCTCTTTTTTCATTGTTCTCTACTTTGGCTTTCTCCATTTAAATTTTGTGCTTCTTTAACTATCTTCCCACTTTCCTTTTCTTTTCTAAAGCTATTCACATAAGATTTTTCTCAAATTTCCATCTAACAATTGAAGACTTTCATTTCTATTACGTTTTTAATTTTAAATTCTGAAAGTCTTCTTTTTTCATAGTGCCTATTCTTGTTGTTATTTCTCCAAATGTATTAACATGTGAACGTTATTCTTATGCAGTCTTGTTTTGCACCAGTTATTTTTCTTTTATATCATCTTTGATATTACATGCACCTTCCTCACAGGTTTGTCACATTTTAGCTGCTGCATAAGAATGGGGGCCTGCCACTGGCAGAAAGTTCTGAGCTCGTGGTGAAGTTGTTTGTTCTGGGTTTCTTTCAAGAGACATATATATTATTGGGAAACTTCTGGGGCCAGGCTTTTAGGTATCCTTCTCTCAAGCTAGCAAGATTTCTCTGAGAAGACATTTACATTCCTGTCTCTTATCACCACTATGAGATTCAGCACTCAAACTTGTATATGTGAAGCTAGCCCAAGTTGCCATGTTGGTGTCTCAGTATTTAGAAGAGACATGTTTATCAATTCAATTCTTTTTAATGTAGGCTCCTTTTCCTCACCTGAAGTTTCCCAGTTGGGCACTGATTGCAGTTTTGGAAGAATGACCCTTTGTTTTGCATAGTATTGTACTATGGTTAGCAGCATCTCTGACTTTTACTCAGTAGACACATGTAGCATTTATTACTCCTGTTCTAACAAGCAAAAATGTCTCCAGACTAAATGTCTATCTCCTGTAAGAAACGTTGCTCTGTGTTGAGAGGCACTGTTCTGTATCTACCAGATTGGAGGCACTCTGCCTCTTTTTTTAAGAATAAGCATCCATTTTTATTCTGGCTTTAGTGAATGAACATTAGATCAGTACTTTCTCAGAGTATCTGGGGTTTTAACTGTTTCTTAAATAAACATTCCACTAACCCTTTTGTCATTAGCCTCACATTTGCACGTTTTTCTTGCTGTACCTGAGCCAATCAATTCTTGTGCATTTGGGATTTCCATAATACTGCTTTTCCCTTAGCTTTTTTCCATTGCTGATTTAGGTTCCCACTTTCTTGAGCCTGCTAAATCAATTAGCATATCCATCTGTTCACCAGCTGCTGAAATTCTGTTCCTATTATCTCCTCTCTTTTTCTTTGTTGTTCTGTGTTTCTGCCTTCCTTTAGCAAATGTCTTTACAGTCATCAGAGTTAAAGAAGGAGTTTAGGGAAGGGAAGAGTACACATATATATTCTTGCCCACTGTCTTTAATGAAAAGCTGTGTCCATTATGTTCAAGTTGTAGAAATGCAGTCTGTTATGTAGCAAAATTTTTGAGGACAGAGAATGATAGCTTCAACATAGAAGGACAGCAAGGAACCAAGAGGAATGCATGCATTGCATCAACCATGTTCAAGATTTGGTGCCTTCTTATTGGATATCTGCTGAATGAATTAATTATATTGCCTACTTTGTATAATAGTTTTGTACTTGCTAGAATGAATTCAATCCATTGGATTTAAGGTCTCCCAAGACCATCCAAGACATTATATTCCCATCAAATTAAGTTGTTGGCACAACAATAACACTTTAGGGGTAGGGGTAGAAGCAATCAGACAAGCCTATTCTTTAGCATTCACTTTTGTCCTGTGTAGGATTATTTTGTAGAGGAGTTTCTGTGTTCTCCATGATGTGACTTACACCAGCAAGGCTCTAATCCCCGTCTCATGTTCCAGGAGTGAGCTATTTAGTTGGTCTAAATCTTTCCTGTATGAGAAAAGCAAAGGAGAACTGAGTCTCAGGGAAGCATCTGAGTGTGGTCCAAATGTGGTAGTCCATATAATCTATCAATTCCAGTGATTATGGTTTCAGACTGTTGCTGCTTTTTATGTGCCACTTCCCTTCCTGTCTACTATGAAGGTGGATAGCTCTTACTGTCTGGCTCCTTTAATAATTCCTGGTTCTGTTCTTTCATGAGTCAGAGGAAAGGTGAAAAGGTAAGCCTATTTACTGTGGCACAAGTCTTTATCCAACCTAGGGAAGGATAACAAGATAGTTTAATGACTAGGATATAATGACAAATACAAAGAGATAACCGGCCAAATTTTCACTTTATGCCAAGATGTAGTCATTCCCTGACTCATAAGTGTGATTGATTTCACCTCTTAAATCTTGTCTTTCAAAAGAGAGAGAGGGGGAGAGGAGGGAAGGAAATGGAAGAGGAAGAGAGAGGGGAAAAGGAAAATTGAAGAGATGGAGAGAAGGGGAGAGAGGGAGGGTTGAACATCAAAATCCTGTTTTGTAGGAAACTTCCTGCATGAACTGTTCTCATTTCCTGTAACTAGATAATACCAAATAGAATTTTAAGTGTCCTCCTATTAACCTTTTTTACACAGCATTTCTAACATGTTTATAGCTCAAGTGTTACAAACATTATAGAAGTTATGGATGTCATCACAAACTATTTTAAGTCTGTTTCCCGACATGCCATAGAATCTCATGGCTGACTGCCCAGTCGTGGATGTAGACAAATAACTATATCAGTTTAACCAAATGCATCTTAACATTTGTGCTCACCTACGCATTCCAAGTAGATTTCCTATCAGCTTGATTACATTTGTGACTTCAGTGAGAACACTGCTAACTTGTTTTGAATATATAATATGAGTACGAATTAAATTTTTGTTTGATTAAGGATTTAGGTTTCAGAATTGTTTGTTATTGAACCATAATCTAGAATCTGTTGACAGCTAAAAACCTAATGCTTAATGGAGCTGTCTTATTAATTACGTATTTATGTATTTACTCGCTGGTCTTAGCAATTGAAATCAGGGCCTCACACAAACTAGGCAGGCACTCTATCATTGAGCTACATCCTACCCTCATCACTCACATCTTTGAGATAGTTTAATATAGTTGAGTTGGCTTTGACTCAGTACATAGCTGAGGATGACTGTGGATTTCTGATCCTCCTGCCTCTATCTCCTGAGTACTGGAATTAGAGATACGTACCATCACATGTGGTCCACATCTTGATTAGTATTTAAGAAGTACTTCAAGATGCAAAATTCTTTAATTTCATCTTATTGTAGTAAAATTCACATAATATAAAATATACGTTTTAAATATTTTAAGTGTGAAGTTTACCAATATTGAGTGTATTTACGGTTTTTGCTAATCATCATCTATATACAACTCAGGAACTTTTTTAACTTCCTTTTTTTCAGTCTGGTTTTTATATATATTTTGTTTGGCTTTCTTTTTTTTTTCAAGACAGGATTTCTCTGTGTAGCTTTGGAGCCTGTCCTAGAACTCACTCTGTAGACCAGGCTGCGTTTTCAACTTCTTAAAGTGAAATTTTGTGCCTACTAAACACTAACTCTCTACTCTCTCTTCCCACAAGGACCTTGAAAACTACAATTCTTTCTCTTACTAAGAATTTGGTAATTGAAGGTACATGGTGTGGGTAGACTAAGCATACAGCATTTTTCTGTTTACAATAAATTTATTTTACTTACTTTTCTCAAGGTTAACCTTTGTTGTATCATGCATCAGAATTTCCTATCTTTTGAAGTTTGAATAGTACCGATCATATTGCATTGAGTATGTATGCCATGTTTTATCTATTTATGTTTCAATGGATTTCTGTGAGGCTTCCACATCTTAGCTATAGTGAATAATGCTGATAGGAGCGTGTGTACAAGTATCTGTTTGACTTCATTCTTACAGTTGCTTTGTGCACAGTGCAACTAGAGGTGGATTTTCTGGGTAATACAGCAATTCTATCTTTAACTTAAAAAAAAACTTTTCATAACAGCTGTGCTACTCAACAATTTTACTAGCAGTGCATAAAGGCTGCAATTTCTCCCCATCATTACCAACATTTATTTTTCTGGTTTTCTTTTTTCTTTTCAAAATAACAGTCATCCCTACTGGTCATGAAGGAATATATTATTTTGAATTTTATTTGCATTTCCTGAATTATTAATTAATTGTATTGATCTCTATTAGTGTGCTTAAGGTCTTTTTGTTGTTGTTGTTGTTGTTGTTGTTGTTTGAGACAGGGTTTTTTGTGTAGCTTTGGAAACTGTCCTGAAACTCACTCCATAGACCAGGCTGGCCTCACACTCACAGAGATCTACCTGCCTCTGCCTCCGAAGTACTAGATATTAAAGGCATGCTCCACCACTGCCCAGCTTGAGATTGTATTTTAGTTAAAACATTTCTCCCTGCCCTTTCCTTCCTCCAAACCTTTCAATGTACTACTCCATGCTCTCCTTCAAATTCATGGTCTCTTTTCTGTGTTCTTATTAATCATTTGTTTATCTTCTTAGAATGATGTTTGCTCACATCCTTGGCTTATTTTTAAAATTAGTCTTGAGAGTTTATTATTCAGTTGTCAAACTTCTTTTCTCCTTCTCCTGTTCATTTTTCTCCTCCTCCTCTACTGCTGCTGCTGCTGGATGTGTCTATGTGTGAAAGTGCACATGTATGATGTGGGTGTCCTCGGAGGTCAGAAGAGGGTGTTGGAGTCTCTAGAGCTGGAGTTACAGGTAATTGTGATCAGCCTGATATGGGTGTTGGAATTCAAGCTCATATCCTCTGGAAGAACAGCTAACATTCTTAACTGCTGAATCTGAATCATCTCTCCAACTACACAGCTGTTCTTTATACTTTCTTGATATTAACCCCTTATTTGATATATATATATGTAAAACATACGTATGTATATCAAATTTTATCCCATTCTGTAGTTGCTTTTTATTCTGTCAATAGTGTCCTTTGATACACTAAAAGCTTGCATAACTTTCATGTGATCTAAATTATTTTTTATTTTGCCTGTGCTTTCCATGTCACATTCAAAACATCACCACCAAACTTGATGACATAAAGTTTTTCCACAGTGTTGTCTTCTAGGAATTTTACAGTTTTAGCACTTATGTTTATAGATTTTTGACCTATTTTCAGTTAATATTTTAATATGGTATGAGTCTATCACATATACATCTAATAATTTTTTCCCATGTGGATATTCCAGTTTTTAAACACCATTTGTAGAAAAGAGCCTTCCCCCATTGAGTGATCTGACACCTCTGTTAAAACATTTACCACACATTACTAAACATTTACATGCATATTGAGTAAAATACATGTGCTTGTCTCATAGGATACATATTTTATTTAATTGATGTTGGTATATATATTAGTGCCACACTTTATTATTGATATTTCGAAATAAGTTTTGAAGTCAGGAATGCGAGACTTTCAACTTTGTTCTTTTTAAAGATTGATTATTAATGTCCTATGAGTTTTTTATTAATTTTAAGACAAAGTTTTCTATTACTGCCACAATTGCTGTTGAAATTCTGTTAGTGTTTTTACTGACTATATTGATCACTTATTAATTATAAAGATGATTTAATAATACTAAGTCCTCTAGTACAAGACCATGGGGTAACTTTTCATGTATTTGTGACTTCTTTGATTAATTTCAACAATGACCTTACAAATTTTGTTTCAGGTATCTTTCATCTCCTTTAGTAAGTATAATAAGTATTTTCTTTATCTTGATATTTTGTAAATAGATTTTTCTTAATTTCTGTTTTATATTATTAGTTGTTAGTTTATAGGAACACAACTGATTTTTGTATGATGGTTATTGGGCAACCTTGCTAAGTTTATTAGTGCTAATCGTGTGTGTGTAATCGTGTGTGTATGTATGTAATTGTTAGGGTTTCCCCTAATGCAGTGGAAACGTCGTGGAATCTATGAGAACAACCCTAGCAAAGACACCTAACAATGGGTGTCATGGACTCTTAATTGACCTTAGCCAGAGATTCTCACCTTCCTTGGGAGAATATCCACACTTTCCTCCTTTCCAAAGAAGCTGGGGTTTGCTAGAGTAAGTGATTCTATTGAAACTGCAGTAATCAGAATTTCCCAGGGACATGTAGATTATCAAAGCCCCCGCCAAGAGATTCTGTCACCCTGTCTACTTAGGAGGAATAAACTTCCCCTCTAATCACACTCCTATCCTACTTAATAAAAAGGGCTTTAATATTTACAAAAGCAGAAATTATAACTTCATGAAACAGCTCAAAGTTGCTTAGCGAAGTATACTTTTCATAGAAATCAAAGCTAAAATAAACAGAAACATTATGATTGAAATGATTAATGTGAACTAAATATATTGTCTTATTTTTCGATGTAGATAAAACAATCCACCCAAAATCAGTGAATCTACCGAAAACAAATTTCTGGTGTCAGGAAAAATATTGACAGTTCTCTTGAGGAGAGACATTTCCCCTTTTACTAAGCTGAATACTGTCGTAAGTAAAATGCATGAAATAAGAATGTCTCAAAATAGCAACCTCTTACTTTTTCTTACATGCTTTATATCTTATGTCAAATATAGTTGATTTCCACAGCTGTAGAGAGTTGGGTGCTGACATACTCCCTCAGCCAACGAAAGAAGGCTTTCATTAAACTAGACTAAGAAAAGTCAATGCATGTTTTTCCACACCACACTAGAGGATCTATGTTTGAATAGTTTCTGATCTGATTTAGTCACTGAGGCACAAAAAAAGGTGGGGAAAAAAAGAATGTTTCTTAGGCAATATAGACACTTCCATAAAGCTCCCCTGTGACCTTCTTGTGGGACTAATTGCTTCTTTCTTGTTACTTTCAATGACGTTTTATGAGCAGTGTTACATGAGAACTGATTTTATTATTGTTCATAGAGGATTACTGGGCCTCTGTTAGTTTAAAATGCCCTCGAGATCAGTGGCTGTGCCCCCATTGCCCTGTGACCCTTAAAGTCCTCACTTTCTTATTCTGTGCATATGAAGATGGTTGTCAGAAATCAGCTAAGTAGGGTGACAATACCTGGTTTGTCTCAGTGACCTGACTGTCCTTGTCTTCCACCATTCTTAGAACTATTCCAACATCTTTCCCATACTGGTTTTCAGTTATGCTTTCAATTTCCAAATGAATTCCATTCATATTCCACTCCCCAAAGTTGTGTTTCATTTGCTTGAAACAGAGCACATTGCCTGAGACATTCCTCTACCAATAATTTCATACTCCTCTTCCCATCACTGGCTTCCTGTCTGATATAACACAATAGGAGTCAGGTAACATAAAAGCACATGAAAATTTGCCCAAACATGGGATTTATAGTTTGTCGACTCTGGAACCACATTCCATCTCTACCACCCACTATGTGACCTTGGACAAGTGAATCCTCTTCTGGACACCTACTTAGCCTAGATAAAGTAGATGCAATGTATAGGTAAAGAAATGGATGTGAAGATAACTTTGTTCTGAGTCACATAACCTCAAGAAGTAGAGGATATAGCACAGTTGGCTATCTTAATAAGTGTTATGTAGAATTGGGCGGACAAGAAAAAAGCTAAAGCTGTAATCTTTAAAGAAACAACCATCAGTTATATATGTCAGGGGAGGAGGACTTCTCTTTGTGTTTTGGGGTTTGGATGATGTCTGTGTGCTTGTCTGCATTCAAATATGACTATGGAAGAATCTTGATCTTACCATTTTCTAACATAGCCATATGTCATAGTCTTGTTTAATGTTGATGACTGTTGAAATTATTCATGCTCACTTCTTTTTCTCTTTTACTGTATATTTATTGAGCAAATTGATGGGCTTCATTATAAAAGATTTTGTTCAGTGTTGTACACTCGGAACACATTCAATGCCCATTACATTTTTTCTTTCCTCCCTCCTTGTGGCTAGTCTTCTTCCTGTTTCCAAATACTTCCCCCTCTTCCTATGAGTGAAAACATGCAACAGAGTTTCCATATATATCCTGGGATTGCAGGCAACTTGCCTGCCTTATCTATTTTTTAAAATGTAGTTTGTAGTGGCTACAAGAAGTATAATATTAGATATGTGGCTCACATATTATATCTCTTTGACAGTGCTATTTTCAACGAAGAGTCTACTCAGGCCTATTCAACTTGTAGGATATTTATGTAAATAAAGTTTTATTGAAACATAGCCACATCGTGTGATTATGCATTGTTTGTGGTATTTTTTGGTTTTGATTTCCATGGTGTTTAGGAAAACTTTATTTCCTTCCCTACTGACCTTTTAATAATGGCTGAATTAAGTAATTGACACAGAACTTGCATGGCCTGTGAAGTCCCAAGTCCTCACTGTCTGTGTGCCCTTCGTCCTGTTTTTTTTTTTTGTCTATTCAAAACAGGATTTCTCTTTGTAGCTTTGGCCATTTTGGAACTTACACTATAGACAAGACTAGTCTTGAACTCAGAAATCCACCTGCTTCTAACTCCTGAGTGCTGAGATCAAAGGTGTGTGCCACCACTGCCAAACTTCACTCTCTGGCCCTTTCGAGGTAAGGTTTATGAACCTTTATTCTAGACTATCAAAATTTGTGCTTTCAATTTCTTAAATCCATTGGTTGTTTTTATGAAATATGCCTAACAGTGTATATTTAGCAGTAGATGTACCTGTTTAGGTTATTCTTCTATTAAGCTTCCGCAGTGAGGCTTATGGAATTTCTCTATTAATTGTGTCACAGCCTTACAAGTGGGTACTGACTTCTGCACTGACCATCCAGTGACATGACACATGGAGAGGGGTAAATCGTACCAGCACTTTCATGCGTGTTCCTACTGTTAGGAAAAAAATTTCTCCATCGGCTCAAAGAAATCCAATAAGACCAGATTAAAACGCAGCAAATGCCCAGGTTTATTAGAGGGCACACTTGGGTGTCCAGGAGAGCATAACATGGAAAAGATACACACACACACACACACACACACACACACACACACACACGCACACACGCACGCACGCACGCACGCAAACCCAAACCATGTCTTACTTGTTCCAGTGCTACCCTAAATACCCTGTGGGAGTGGTCCTGACCTTCCCCAGGGAGGGGTCAGTGCTTGGCAGGCTGGGAGTTGGAGACCAAGCCCTTGGCAGGCTGGGGTGAGACTTCCAACTCAATATTACACCTACCATGTCCATGTATCAACATAAGTGCCTATTATGAGTGAGTAGTGACCAAATTTATTCAATGGAAATGTCTATCTCAGCCTCAATCCATGGTTTGCAAGTTACACTTGGAAGCCACAGTTCCTGCAGAAAACTGTGACTTTCTGGGCAGAAAGTTCCTTTCTGCATTATCAAAAAATCCTATCTAACAACATGTGGTCTCCTTTCCTGAACTCAGGCGGTGGAGCCAATTGGCACAAATGATTATTATATTCTTCATTTCTCTACTGACCTTTCATCTTTTCTGTTGTTGTCAATTATCCTTGTGAAGTGTTACTCTTTTGGTGGCGGTGTGTATGTCACGAAAGCACGTTCGGCATCACATTGAAAATTATGGCCTCAAAGCCTTCTTAAATTACACTCAAATAGTATTTTCTTGGAAGTCATGATTTTTGGTTCCTCCTAACCTTTGCCACTGAGGATCAAATAGCACAGCTCAACGTTTCCGTTGGTGCATTTTATAATGGTGGTAATGTAAGAATTTACTGGGGACTTTTATACAGAGAGACAAAAGCATGCCACTTTATGAAGCTATTAAACACCATGGATTTTCCCACATGAGAGATCAAGCTTATTGTATTTCTCCAGTCTCACAGCCATCACCCCCAGCCTAGCTCCATTGTGTGAGATGGTGTGGTTGGCCCTGCCAGCCTCTAACCAGAAGTTGTTAACATCTTGACTGCAGCCCAGCCATCTTACCGCAGCATAGCTGCAGAGACAACACACCCCGTCTATTCTCATGGCTTGTTACTCTGGGACACCTGGCCTAGAAGTAGGAAAGGTTATTAGGTTCCTTTTTGACAATAGTCACTTTTCAACAGCTAACATTGCATTTTTTTACAGCAGAGATTAAAGTTAAAAACATGACAAGCAGAAAGCAGTCTGCTTTTGTGTGCAGACATCAGACATTTGCAGCCAAAGAAGGCAGTAAGCTGCATGATAAAAATTCGAACTTGAAACTCCCAGGGTTGGCCAATTAGATGCTTATCTCTTCTTTTATGGGCAAGGCTTTGTTTAAAGCAAAATTTTTAACGGGGAAAATATGGTTTCATTACCAAAATGCATTTGTTATGGAAATAACAGGCTAGTAAAACACACAAGGAAAATGATTAACATGAGAAAAGATTAAATAGTATACCTTTATGTTCGCAGGATCTTAAAAATTCAGAATGATACTCTTTGCATTGAGGGGCTGTGGTACTCATTAAGGCTGTCTTTGGGGTAATTTAGGTATTAGAATCAATCACGTTTTATGGAAATCCTGAAAACATTTCTTAGATTTGAAGGTTTGTGTTCTTAAAAAGTGAATAGTACTCTGAATCTGGAGGTATTTACTGTGTGGTTTTAGTCACTGATATAACTCTAAAAATATGTGAAGCTGCCTATGAGATACAAATCATCCAACCGTCAAATGTCCTCATTCTTTCTTCAATGGGAGGAGAGGCAATATTCTTTCTGATGGTGAGCATGTGGACATAAGAGTACCTGCAGCTACTTTGGGACATCCATGAGGATTCTGCACCATGAGGCAACATCTAGCCACATACTGGAACGTGGTAATAAGACTGAGGGAGCCAGCTCGGTGGCAAAAAGTATTTACTTTGCAAGCATGGGAGCATGATTCTGAATCCCTAGCACCTACATAAAAAGCTGAGCATGCCTATAATGGGGGACAGAGACATGTGGATATAGAGAGTTTGTTAGCCAAAAGTGAGCTTCTATTTCTGTGAAACAATCTGCAGCAAGATACTAAGAGGAAAGAGGCAGAGGAAGACACCTCTTTTGTTTGAATGAAATGGCCTTCATAGGCTCTTAGGATGGAATGCTTAATCTCTAGTTAATGAACTGTTTGGAGAGGATGAAAAGGTGTGGACTTGTTGGAGTAGGTGTGACCTTGTTGCAGGAAGTGTGTCACTCTGTGTAGACTTTTATGTTTCAAAAGCCTATGCCCAGGCCTGCCACCCCTCCCCACCCCCACCTCCACCTCTCTGCCTGTTGCCCAAAGAATAGAAAGAAGCTCTCAGGCACTTCTCCAACACTGTGCCTTCCTGCTATGCCACCACGCTCCCTACTGTGATAATAATAAACTACCTTGGAAACAGTAAGCAAGCCCCCAGTTAAATGCCTTCTTTTAGAAGAGTTGTCTTAGTCATACTGTCTCTTCACTGATGTGGGATATCCTTTTGTGTATGGATTCTTTTATTGGATAATGAATAATGCTGTTTCGACCAATGGTTTAGCAGAGTAAAGCCAGACAGAAATCTGAACAGAGGTTTAGAGAGCGAGTATGAGGAGTCAGACAGATTCCATGTAACTGCCAAAGGAGACAGATGCCAAAACCTTACCCAGTAAGCCACAGCCTCGTGGTGATACACAGAATAGTATAAATGGTTTAATTTAAGATACAAGAGCTAGCTAAAAATATGCCTAAGTTATTGGCCAAATAGTGTTGTAATTATTAAAGTTTCTGTGTGATTTTTCAAGTCTGGGCAGCCAGAAAACAAAAGAGCAGTCTCCAACAATACTTCACAGCGTATAAAAAGTGACTAAGAAAACACTTAATGTCCTGTTTGGGCCTCCACATGTATACCAGTGGGTATAAACACACTCACATAAATACACCATGCATACCATGTATATGTATATGACATACATATGAAAAATCAAAGAAAAAAATGGATAAATAAATAAGAACTGGCATAATACTGGTACAGAGACCATTCTCATTTAAGCAGGGATTTCAGAATTATTGATTATCTAGACAGTTTACTGAGGGTATGAAGATTCACAGAACACAAGGATCTACCCAGTGACCCCTGACACAAGTCATGTGCTTTTCATTTCCTTTCGCAAACCTGAGAACTAGGTCCATCCCACTATGAAGCAACAGGAAATCACACACTGGCCATGGTTAATTTTGATTTTGCCATCCTTGATCCACATAAATTTTCCATAAAACTCCAAATTCACAAAGTCAATGGGAATACCTTTAAGTATAGAAAAGTGGAGGCAACCCTGCTGGTGTTTGGTTCTGGATGGAATCATTAGACCTTTTGAGGATAACTGATTTTTAGTGACTTATATTTGCTGACAGAATGCTGTCAAGAGAATCAAGGTGTTGCAGGAAGGACTGGTGAATGGGAAATACAAGGCATTTTAAGGTCCATCTCTTGAAAGAAAAAAAAATAAAAGCTCCCAATAGAGTGAAGTGAAAGGAGACTTGACCCAATCTTCCAGCACAGTTTGGACTGCACATAGTTTCAACACCTACCATAAAATTCACAGTACCATAAGGGACTCAAAGTTTAATTACGTGTGGTTTTTTTCCTCTTATCTCTCTTTTTGCCTCTTGGCTGCTGTTTGCAAATAAGGAGAAGCATTGTTTTTGTTGTTGTTGTCATTTATTTTGCATTTCAATTTAGGAGCACAAAGAAGAAATTACAAAGTACCAAATGTCTTAATTTAAATATACTGGAAATTATGTGGTCAGCAATCCATCCAAATGTCAGTGCTGCTTGACTTATAGAAATACCCAGATCCCAGGTACCCAGGACTCTAATATTAATTTTCTTTTGGCTTCCTAGACATCCCTTACCAGCACCTATCTGAGTCATGTAAGGCCCAGAGTTACTAACTTGTTCATCCTTCAAGCTCTCCTCATATCTATATGGTCAGTGTTTGGTCAACCCTGAATTCAGTACCCTTTTGCTCACTCAGTGCCTCAGCCATGCTTGGGATTATAAAGGATTGTATTTAAGGAGAACCAAGTAGAAAATAAATTTTAATTTTAAAGAAAATTCTTAGTATATCTACATTGTAAATATATGAATATTGTAGGATTTATGAAGTTCTGGGAAATATACTGCATTACACAGTACAAGTTAATGCAATCAATGAAGTTTCACATGCCCTTTTGGAGTGTTTGAAGCCAACATTTACAAATACAATTTTAAATTGAGAAGAACTAAATAGGTGTTATTATTCTGTTCTGAGTCTGCTAACAAATTCTCAAGAATGTAGCATGAATTGGTTGTCAAGGTAATGTCTGGGAAGGTGGCAGAAATTGTCACTAAGCCAAGTAAAAAAATTAAACCTTGCCATCATATTCCAGGAATTCTCCAGAAAAAACATTCTAGACACCTCTCAGAGTCCTTTTGTATGCTTCTCGTTCAGTCTCGATTCTCTTTCCCATTGCCATATAGATGACCAAGCAAAACAGAATGTTCTTTAAAATAAATGAATAAATAAATAAAACTCTCTCATTTAGAGAAGTTGAGCTCGGGGTCAGTGTTTTTGGTTTTTGTTTTGATTTGGTTTTTAACTCCCCACCTCTCTTTTCCATCTACAAATCTTTCTTTTAATTTATATGCTCTGGGCTGATTCAAATTAGAGGAGTATTTTGGACTCAACAGAGGACACATGGTGGAATATCCTAAATTGGAAATGCATGTTTCATGATAACCGACATTTCCACTCTTGCTGGGCACTTCCAAGTGCTGTAAAGCACCTCTATGACATGAACTAATCCACAAACCCTCTGGAGACTCAGCAGAGAAACTGAGGCTATGAAAGTGATTACAGGGTCATTAAGCATAAATGGTGGAAAAGAAATTACATTTGAATTTTTTTCATGTTTTACTTTCATATAAATTACATAAGACAATGGAAAGAAAAGACCATCTGGGTTTGGATTTCATAAAACGAGGCTCACATCTGCTTTGGTATGTCATATAAATATTCCCTCATTAGAGAGTTCAGGCAATGAAACACTTTTGGTCAAAAAAAGCATTAAGAGAAAAGAAGGGGAGATTGCATTTCATGGATGCTGATTATGTTTAAATCCTCAGTTCTAAATACCAACCAGCAAACACCTCAGAGTATGTAACTTTATTTTTAGAAACCAGGACATCTTAAGCTGTGTCTACTTGGACTAAGTATTGTGCCTTGCTTTTTTTTATTGGGAAAACAGCAGATTTACTGTGTCTTTTCCATCCAAATTAAGGGGCCTCATGCTCAACTCAGCTTTTCAAAAGGACTGGAATGGAAAGGCGAACATTTGTAAATAAACTGTCTGACTCGATCAGCTGGAGCCGAATGTTGAACTACGTGGCTCTCCAGCAATACTTTTGCTTTCCCTTTATGTCGTCTATGAACTTTAGGCTTCATCTGTCTTCAGTTGGTCCCATCTCAAACTTTGTGGGATCTTAAGATCGCGGCAACAGGTCCAGACTTTGTTCTCTCTTTGATTAAAGCCCAGAGGGAAGACTTACAGGTACTACTTTACATCTTATCTGCTAGATTGGTTTTTACGCCAATCTGGAGCTAATCCTCAATCACAAAACCTTCAGAAGGTGGTAATCTGATTGGTTGATACCTAATCACATATCTACTACTGAATCAAGGAAGTCAGTAGTGTCTACATCTGACTATGAGAACCATGCCTCCTTGACTCTTGGCCCTTGTGGTCAGCAGTTTCTAAAATGGTTCCCAATGATACCCTTCTGGTATTTATGACTTTGTACAGCTCCTTCCCCTTAAGTGCAGGCTGAATCAAGACACTCACCTCTAGCCAGTAGAGGTTAGGAAAGTGATAGAATGTCTCTTCAGTACATAAGAGACTGGCGTCTATCTTGTTAGACTCTTTCTTTTGTTTTATTGGCTGGCACACATTGATGAAACAAACTGTTAAGTTAGATGAGACCACTTTACCAAGAACTGACTGTGACAACCTTTTAATAGTCTTTGAGGTGTGATGATCCTTGATCTAGTCATCCTTAGTGAATTGAATCCCAGTAATAACATTTATATGAAGTTAGAATTCATCCCCAGCTTAGATTTCAGTTGAGACTGGAGCTTCAGGCCAGCCACTTAATTGCTTCCTACCTTTTTGTAAAGAGAAGAAAACAAAAACACAGAGATATTAAACATCCCCAAAGAACACAGAGAGTCAACTATCTCTATGAAAACAAGACTAGAGAGGGCAGAAAGTGCCTTTGGCAGAACAATACGTTTTTTTTTTCTTTAAGTGTAGTGAAATATGATCTTCTTTTAGTTTCTTCCTAGGAAATGTTGCAGCTTAAGTCTAACATGTTTCTCATAACACAGTCTGAGCACTATCGGCTTGCTGGTGGTGCTTTTATGAAAGCCTATGGAACCATTAGGAGGCAGGGCTTAACTAGGGAAATAGATCTCTGGGAGTGTTTCTTTGAAGGGTATAGCCTCTTCTGGTTCTGGTCTGCTCTTTATGCTTGCTGGTTCCTCACAACATGCAAAGCAGCTCCTGCACCCTCATGCCACCTTGAGAGGCTACTCTACTGTGCTCTTCTCCCTGTAATGAACTGCATCTCTTTGAAAGAATGAACCCAAATAAACTTTTTCTCCCTTTTAAGTTGTTTCTGCATGTATTTTGTTCGCAGTGAAGTGCAAGTTAACTAAGGCAGCTTAATTTTAACTTAGTATTCATTTGCTATTTTAAGGAATTTATGAGCAAAACTAAATAGGAAACTTTTTCTAGGTGGATTGCTTATCTTTCCCAGTACCAGCTATCTAGTTGGATTCAAGAGCTAGTTAAACTTACTGGCCCCAAACAGGAGGAAGGAACAAGTCATTGTTATTAGTAATCAGCCCTACCATCCTTTCCTAGCCTGCCCATTGGGATACCATTATATATTTCTCCTAGAAGGTTTCTGGACCAGCACCAAGAAGGCTAGAGTCTCTTTCAGTAGTTTCCCATTCATCTGTGATGGGGTTTGGATCTTATCTTACTTTCTTTGACTCAGGTTTTGCATGCCAGGCAGAGGTCATTAATACAATATAATATCCTCCTTCTCAGTCATTCTGGTCTCTCTTCTCTTGCGACATTAGCACCAGCAGCCAAGAATTTTCTTTCCCCGTACAAGCAGGATCCCTGGAAGTTAGTGAATTGGCAAAGACTTAAGAGTTCTTCCTATACTGTCAGTGCAATAATAAAGCAATCCAAGCCTACGGTGGGGGTTGGATGGACTGGAGGCGCTCTCTGCATCATGAGAAAAATGCAGCTTCACGTTTACTTCTTTTACTCTCCCTTATTACAATAGCCTTTATTCGTATCTTATTCCATCTGTTAGATTCTGAACTTCTTGAGGTTCGTGACCTCATGTATATTGTACATATTATTTTACTTCTCAAGAGTATGTAGTGTGAGTGCATGTGTGTGTGTGTACATGTATATGCAGGTGTGTGTGTGTGTGTGTGTGTGTGTGTGTGTGTAGGCCTGATGTTTATATTAGGAATCTCCCTTGATTGCTTTACACCTTGGTTCTTTTTGAGGCGGGGTCTCTCAATTGACCCCAGTGCACACTAGCATGACTAGTCTCACCGGTCAGCTTACACTGGGCACCCCGGCTCTCTCCTCCTAAGTAGGCTACAATACCCACCTGGCATTATTTGGAGCTGCAAACTTCTGTCCTCTTCTTTTCCTGGGAAATATAGCTTTTCAACCCATACAAAAAAATTAATTAAGATTGTCTTTGGCGATGGCACATAAGTATATAATGCATTCTAATTGCCCTCTCCTCTATCCTTTTCTCAGACCCCTGACATTTGGTTTTGCTTTGTAAACATTTTAGTTTATAGAACTCTCATTTGTGTTAACTTCTGAAAAAAAAACACTTTTCCACTTTTTAGTCTGTTTACTTATAACTACTTCAAAATAAATTTAAATCTCTTTGCTTAAAGATTTGCACAAATAGTACAAGGCTAAGTAGCTGTTCCTTTACAGCCGGGGCGATCCTTCATAAAACTGAAGCTACAACGAGGAGCGGAAACCCAGAGGAGACCTCAGAATCAAAACCCCAGCAACAGGCCCCTTGTGATGATTTGTTAGCATTTGTAACCCCTACATTGTTACTGAAATCAAGATAAAGGGATTCATTAAGCACTCAGTTGCTTGTCTACCAGTTAACCTGAAAATACTACTGCTAAAATATCTCCCAATGCCAAAAACCATACTTTCAGATAAATGAATCTTTCAAGATGCTGAACAGTGACTGCCAAACTGGCTTGACAGGTAAGGGCACTAGTTATCAAGACTGATGGCCTGATCCTCAGAGCCCACACACTGGAAGGAAAGAACTGACTCTTGCAAATTGTCTTCTCACATCCATAGGTGTGCTGTGGTACATTTACACCTTACCCACTCCATACACAAAAAATAAATAAATAACACAACACTAAATATAAAGCTCTTCTCTGATTAAGGTAGAGAACAGCACAAATCTATGAATAGAAATGTATTTATAAAAGAGCTTGATGACGTGACCCTTTAGCCAAATAACATCAGTAAGCTCCTTTCTAGGGGCTGTGTCTTCCATAATCATTGGTTTTAATGATATTTATAGTACCAGGTACCAATTCTCTCCAATACATTAGGCCTCATATCCAATCAAATAAGTTGTTGGTTACTCTCATAAGCAGTCTTGCCACTGTTGTGGAATAAATCTTGCCTGGTAGGTCAGTAAACTAGCAGGATCCAGCATTGGGTAAGACCAGTAAGCATTAATAGAACTTAGTGGGCTATATAAAAAAGAGACATAAACTTGACAAGGAGATGGGAGGTGCCTTAGAGACATGCAGTGGTGGTGGAGGGATTGCTCAAGGGAGGGGCAAAGGGATGGACATGACCAAGAAAACAGTGCATGCATGTGTAAATTATTTTTAGTTAAAAAAAAGATGCTAAGCAGTTATCATCTAGTTTATGGTGTGTTTTTCTTTTCCTGCTCTTTATCCTCCTCCTTCTTTTTCTACAACAGAGTTTCTCTACATAGCTCTGGAACTCAGTATGTACACCAGGTTCTAAGTGCTAATGCTACTTCTACTCTTTGCCTTGTGTGGAATTCTACTGGATATAGAGATTAGCCCTTACTGTAAACCTCCTGCTCTACTGGTACCACTCTAAAGGCTAAGTGGAAATGGAACCTACTTCTAGGTCATGCTACAGTCTATTATATTTGAGAACTATGAATTCTGACCCAGCTGCACCAAGCTTGCTTCTGAACCTATATGGATTCTTCCCAGTTCCCCCTTGTATATCCAAAAGTAGGATGAACTATGCTTGTAGGTACACTTCCAGGCCTGAGAGTTACCTAAAGAGGCAGTTCTTTGCCAAGCATACAGATGATATCTGAATGCACCAACTGCAATGTCCATTCTCATGTGCCTGAGGCATCTTGTAATTTATGGTAGATCCAATGACAGAAAGAGAAAGGGATTTGTCCTAGACAGGCTCCTGATGAATATCTTACCTGTATCCTGTAAATTCATCCTGTGACTTAAAAAGCCATTCTTGATGTACCTGGCTTACAAGCAGTCTCTCTTGCCTAAACCGCAATTGCTAGAGTGTAGAAGCCATCTCTCTCTCTCTCTCTCTCTCTCTCTCTCTCTCTCTCTCTCTCTCTCTCTCTCTCTCTCTCTCTCTGTGTGTGTGTGTGTGTGTGTGTGTGTGTGTGTGTGTGTGTGTTCAAGTTTGTGCATGTAGATGGAGACGATAAATCAGTGTTAGGTGTTCCCAGTTGATGGATTGTTTGGGAAGGATTGGAGGTGTGACCTTGTTGGAGGAGTTGTGTTACACAGAGTAGACTTTGAGGTTTCAAAAGCCCTTGACAGGCTCAGTCTCTCCATTTATGACTCAGGCTTGTGGATAAATCTCATGCTCCAGTGCCGTGCCTGCCTGCCTGCCTGCCTGCCTGCCTGCCTGCCTGCCTGCTACCATGCTTCCTGCCATGAGGGAAATAAATGAAGCCTCTAAAACTGTCAGCAAGCCTCCAATTAAATGTCCTCTTCTATAAGTTATCTTGGTAATGGCTTTTTACAACAATAAAACAGTATCTAAGGCACTTACTGAACCTGGAGTTCATTGATTCAGCTAGACTGGCTGAAGTTCCCGCAAGCTCAGCAAGCTCAGCAAGCTCCAGGGATCCTTCTGTCTCTGCTTTTCTAGTGTTGGAATTACAGGTGTGTATAGCCACACCTGTATGTTGACTTAGGTGTTGGGGAACCAAATTCAGGTTCTCAAACTTGCATGACAAGCACTTTACCCCGTGGTATATTTCTCCAGTCTTGATTTTCCTATCTTTTGTACCCCTTTTGTGGATGGGACACTTTAAGTGTCCTGCAGATATAGAAACTGAGAGAATACAATTGTATACACTCAATTGACAATGCAATAGGAAGACTGTTTCTGTTTCTACCTAGCAAGTGCCTCCAGCTTCTTGCTGTAAACCCATTTCACTGTGCTCACTGCTTGCTCAGTGGATCATATAAGGTTGCTTTGTTTCTGCTCTTTGATACCTAGAGGCCTCAGAGCAATGGGTGATTCAATATCTGGGGCTAAAATCATCTGAAACGCTACTTGATTCACGTACATGGCATTGCCCTTTTGGGGATCAAAATAATAGCCCTGACCTCCCCCTGTGGGTGCTTAAGCTTTCTTACAGAATATTTATCCTCAGGTAAGTGGGCTTGGAAATCATTCTAGTCGCAGTCCAAGAAGGGCCAAGATGCAGGAACATAGAAGCCTACTCTTGACAAGAAAAGATCCTGAGACACATTTAAGGAAGAAAATATGGAACAAGAAACTGTCATGGTCCTGTTGAGAAAAACAGAAAGTGTCATTTAGGTACATATTTTTTCAGAAAATTTAACATTTTCCAACTAGGCCAATGGAAAGGAAGAGCAAGCTTTTTGCAATTAAATATAAATAGGGAAAAACTACCCTGATCTTTAAGAGATTCTGTAGTAAAAGGTACGGATTCTATGAAGCAAGAGGTCTAAATGTGTGCCACTTTAAGTAATGATTAAGGGCTTGTAATGGTTTCATTTCCACTAAGTGGACATTTGCTATGTCCCTGTGGTATAGAGTTACTTTTATATGAAGTACTAAAATAGCTTTTCAAAAACAAGACAGAAAGTTTCATGCTCTAATGAACTAATATAGTAAAAATGTCAATATCATTAGCCAAAAAAAAAGCAGATAAATGCTTGACTCAAACTTAGCTTGGAACAATTCTTGAGAAAGTACGTGAACTGAAATGGACATTATCAAGAAATATTCTCATCATTATGAATACAGAATACAGAGAAAAATCACCGACAAATAAGGAAAGGTCAGAAGCAAAAGTCCTGTGAACTTGTTGTCCGGATGATTTAATTTAAGCTGTGAGCATATATACAAATTATAAGGATTATATGTAAAGTTCACAAATGTCAGCTACCTATGTTTTGAAAGTAACAAAATGAGTTTCAAGAGTAGAACAATCTGAATTAATAGAGGCCATTCTCATATACCATGGCAAAAATCCAAACAGTGTACTTTCCCATGGTCTCTTAAAATTTTTAATGCTACTTTTTCTTTTAGGTTCCAAAAGGGTCTCTCTTAAAATAGATGTGAAGTAGGTTTGGTGGTACATGCCTACAATCCCTTGGGAGATAATGGTAAGAGAGCCACAAACTTGAGGCCAGCTTGGCCTATACAGTTGGATGCTGGAGAGATCAAGTGCAGGGGAGAAAGAGAGCATGTGCTTCTCAGGCAGTATTAGGAATGGGAGTGAACAGCATCTTCCACAGTCTTTCCTGAAGCTCTTCTATCTACACTCCATCCTTTCTGCTCAGTTTCATTAGATGTTAGAGAATAGATAAATAATTCTTGATCTTACTATTTTTGTGGGTATTGGAGCCCAAAACTTAGCTCTACAACATCAAAGTTCTTCCAAGACACATTTTGACAATGGAGCTTCTGGCAAACACTTGGCTTAGCAAACACTAGCCTGACAAGGTGACTAGGCAGAGCAAAGTTATTTTGATCTGGAAGGGACACACACAAAAGACAATTACACACACATACACACAAAAAAAACCAATGGGAGTTAATTTTTTTGTCATAAATCAGAACCGGGGAGTTAAAAGTTTAACAGCGTTACCCATCCTCCCTAATATATTGTCGTTCAGTGGCTCCAGTATCTTAAGCAGAAATCTTGAGATGTAAGTTGTGGCTGACTTACTGCTTTCTATACATAAGACATTCGGGTGGACTGCTACACTTTTCACCACTTTGCTTCTGGGAAATTGGACATTTTGGAATAGTAGTCAGATGTGTTCAAATTTGACGCGAGAAGTTGAGTGCTGTAGGGTCTCTTGATACTCATCCTTATTCAAGTTCCTTCATTCTTATTTCTTCCACCAAGCAGCAACCAAACAAATTTTAGCTCTCAGTAATGAATGTGTGTGGAAACCTATTCCAAACCTCTGTCTTCCCAGAGGAAGGAGGAACAGGATCTTCTGTTTGACTGTACTCTGAGGCATACTGGTCTTCACCACTCCTCAGAACTGTTGGCTACTGAGATCCTCAGATCTAACTATTTGTATTAAGCAAATGCTAATGTATGCCTTGTGATTTTGCCCCTGAACTTGTTACAACAGATTATAGCTTGTTCCCTCCTCATTGTTACAACCACTTCAGACTCCCTTGGTTTGTTTGGTTATCATGTTTTCTATGATTCTCTCTCTTTATATAGTAGAGACAAATTTCTCCAAACAAATCCATGTTCCAAATTCAGTTCTTTGAGGCAGTATCTCACTACATAGCCCTAGGATATCTTTGAACTAGAGAATCTTCTGCTTCATCTTTCTGAGTGTTGAGATTATAGGCATGAATCACCTCAACTAGCTCTGATTCCCAATGATCTATTTTTAGTCTCTATGTCTCTTTTGAGCAAAAAGCTGTTCACAAGACTTGTTTGGGTCTATGTTAATGGGCAGCCTCTTTTGAATATCCATTTTTATTTTCTTTGTAATTTGTGTTATGATCTGATAATCGCTTTTTACTTCATTAGTTTCCTTCTATATTACATATTTATACTCTGCAAAGACCAAGAATTTTTCTAGCTTATAAAGAGCCTAGAATAAAACCTACATAATAGAATATGTCTTAGAAACTTTGTTCAGTGAATACATGAAGACGTCATCTTAGAAAGCTCCCCTTCAAGTCTTAAGTACAGGTCAAAAGACATTAATATGGAAATAGCAGATACTGACTTGATATGTTGGGATTTCTTTCCCAGTAAAAGCAGTAATTTCAAGGGAACAATAATCAGCCAGGCAGTTGCTGGAATGCCATGTGAGTGGAGCACAGCTGATGGAGCAATAAATATTCAGCAATGTTTCTAATTGTTGCCTAGAAAATACATGTATTATTGCAACTCTTAGTTTCCAGATCATGATGGACTTTTTTTCCACAAAAAGCCAGATATCTCATGTGTTAGGTCTTGTGGGCCATGTGGTTTCTGTTGCAGCCACTGCACCCTTGCAGTAAGAAAGCATCCCCCAAAATGAGTAAGCAAACAGGTGTGGCTGCATAACAGTAAGATTTCATTTGCAGAAACTGAAATTTCAGTGTCAAGTAACTGTCACATGTTTCAAAATACCATTCCTTTGATTGATTTTTCCCCAGTTATTAAAATGTATAAAAATCATTCTGAGATTACAGACCATAGAAAAATCAGACTGTTGGCTAGATTGAGTTTGTGGGCTATGGTTTTCTGACTCCTAATGTAGACTGTTAGACAACTTAGCTCTGTATTTACTGGGATTATTTCCTGCTTTCATGGACAATTTATGGATGTTTCATAAAATATTTTCAGATAATCCTTGGGCTTGAGTCTCCAGGGGTGTTCTGAGTTAGAGGGAGGCAGTGGGAAGAGAGTATCCCAGCCCTAAATGGTTAACGTTTCTATTGCAACATAAATTATTTTTTGCTTCAGATTGCCTGTGGTATCCATGTAGAATGAGGAATGTCAAGATGATAAAATGATGCAGTCTCTTGAATTTGATTCCAGCTGTTCCCGTCTTTGATATGATTTGTGAATGACATTTGTATTTTTCACTGGTGATTAGTTAATGCTGGAAAGGACAACCAGATGATAGCTGTCTAGAATTTTAAAAGCAAAGATTTACTTGGCTTAAAAACTGCTATAAAATACTATTCCAAAATTCACCACAAATTCATTTAGCATTTGTCACCAGAAGGTGCTTAACATCTGCAAAACAAACCTATAACTTAAAGGATATTTTTAGATTATTTGATTATATGGTGATTACAGAATTCTAGTCACCAAAAAAAAAAGAGCTCCGTTCACATGATGCATTGCTCTTATTTGGAACTCCAGTGAACTCTGAAGAAACAAGTCCATTTTTCTTCCCTGAGAGTCTTTTACTGGTTCCTCCATAGCTAGCAGAAATCTCAACAGTTTCACACAGTTTGGAAATCAGAACTTCCTGCCTTTTGGGAGCGATGGTAGCAGTGACTATTTTCTATAACCCTCACAATATGCCAGGTTCTAAACTATTTAACCACCATTTTGTTGTCATGTCAGTCAGAATATTCACCCACTTACCCAATCGATGATCCACAGAGAAGGGGGATTGTGCTCTTTTGTCTTTGCATCCCAGTACCTCTTACACTGTGCTTCTCTAGTCCTAAACCACAGCACTAAGCATTTGGACTCAAATAATTTTTTGTTGTGGAGCTGCCCGGATTACTGCCCATAACCCCTTCCTAATTAATTGTGATACCCACAACTGTCTTGAGATATTGCCAAAGTTTCCTAGGGAACACAATCACCTCAAGTAGAGAATTACTAGCTTGAGTCAATCCGCCTAGGGTAGTATTTCCACATATAGAATTGTCCTTAGTGCTCAGCCCATATTTTCATTTCCTAGGTGACATTGTCTTATAATTACTTTCTCTAAGAACTGAAGTGATTAACATCTGACTTATTAATTCTGCTTCAAAGAAAATCGAGTTCATTATGATGTTGGCAACAGTGACTGGATACTCTGGGTCTAAATCAACACGAAAGAGGCACCACTTCTTTTTTCAGAAATATAAAGAGCAGATTCTCTCCCTTTCCCTCTCTTTCTCTTTCTCCTTCCCTGCTTCTTCCCTATCTCTCTTCCTCTCCTCACCTTTGGTAGATTGGCTTCTTCAAAGAAACTGGAGCTCTCTCTGCATTTGTGACCATAGGCATGTTGTTTGCTTTCCTTTTTCTATGCTCTATTTTGAAAACGTTATGAAACAAACATATATCCTTTTAATCAGATAAAATATTTTTTAAACAGTCACAAATTCTAGCTGATGGGAATACTTTCTGTGGTCAATGTAAGAGTCAACTTCTTGATCAGAACCTGCATGCAATTGTAGCTCCAATGATAAAATTTTTATGGAGAATTTGCTCAGTAGGTTTTAAAAAATGCTTAAGAAGAAATCGAATTAGAATAACATCCTGAAAATGAAAATACCAGGGTCCTGGAAAAAAAAAGTCTTATTCCTAGTTTGTGTTATTTATACACCTTGCATTAAAGAACTACAGGGGACAGAAACAACAATTACTTTCAATTATTTGAGTCTTTGGAATCAGCAATAGTGGACCAACAAGGTTTTTTATGTTGTCCATGTTTGTCGGTTATTGGTCTCTGTCCATATATATATATATATATATATATATATATATATATATATATATACTTCCCAAGTTGGAGGAATGACCAAAGCCCTGAAAATAAAGGTCAGGTCTTTTATTGATTCTGCATAAGAGTATACCACACTAGTAAGCTTAGTTGCTTTGGCAGAACATTTTGACCACTGATAACAGCTTGCAGAAAATTTAACTCACAATCCCCAGGCCAAGGTGGAAACAGCCTGGGAACAATGCCTGGGAAGGCCTTTTATGACTAAAAAGCCCCAAGCAAGAATACAACTTTCTCAGTCAACACACGGTACTTGGCTCTGGCTTGTCATTAAATTGTGGGCATTGACCCAGGCCTACTGCCAGGAGAAGCAAACTCTGGCCATGGGTCCCCTGAGAACTGAGAATGTCACATTCTGAGTAGCTCCAATGTTCTCCTGCATGTAAAGAGAGAAAGAGCTTTCTTGCTGAAGCCTTGTGGAACAAAATCCCAAAATTTCCAGCCAAAAAGATAGTTATGAAGCAGAAAAACCAATGATGTACTGACATATGTATGTGCACACTGAATTCAACAATTTGTTTTTTGGGTCAGAGAGGAAATGATTTAATAGAAGTTTAGAGCACCACACAGAGCCACAGCTGCTTTGTCCTTGTAGCATAAGTCAGGGAAAATTTACCTGAGGTAACAGGATCAGAGGGTTGGAAGCATTAGTCGCTCAGATAGGCAACACTTCAGTGGAGTGCCTTGCTCCACTGTGACAGATTCTATTTGACTCTAAAGCTTTGATTAGCTTCTGGTTTTCTGACTGTTTGAAACAACCAGATTCCTTAACCAGAATTAAGTTAGTAAGTTCCTCTTTGCACAAAGGAGGAAGCATTCTCCAGTAATTTTCTTTCAGAAGAAATGGGGATAAACTAGTCTTGAAATAGTTAGAAGGAAAGAATTAAAATAGTAACTCCGTTCCCAGGTATGGTTTTCTCCCATAGGAAACAGTGCTTTAAAGTTTATGGCTCAGGTTAATGAGTTGGAGAGCCTTGCCTTTTGGCCCATGTCCTAAAATAAGGCTTTTAAACACACTTCAAAAATATATAGCACTTCTCATTAATGGCAAATAAAGAGTTAGGTCTTGAAGCAGGATGTTAATGTGAATAAAGCAATATGCAGCAGAAATGATGTTTTTCAGAAATGAAATTTTTTGTTGATTAAATGATTCCTGGAACAATGTAGACATTTATTTTGCTTTGATTTTTCTTCATTCTTATCTCTATTTTTTCAGACTTTTCTTTGATAAAATATACTCCTTGCCTGAAGAAAATGGACTGTGTTTAAGAACTGAAAAACTGACTAGAAATAAAAAGGACATTTCTAGGAGCTGGAGAGAAAGCTCAGTAGTACAGTACTTGCTGATCATGCATGGGACTGCCGGTTCAAGTCCCAGCACCACACACACACACACACACACACACACACACACACACACACACACACACACACACACACACACAAACACACACACACATCTAGAAGTTGAGAGTGGCCTTCAAGTGTGTAGATGAGGGAAAAATAAATTCAGGACTTTACTTAAAGCTGGTAGAATAGATTAGAAGACCGTTAAGTCTGTTCTTTAGTCTAATTGCTCATCTTTTAGGATGCCATGCTGGAAACCTTGTTATCTTTTCTAATGCTAACTGAATGGGAATGTGTGGAACTTGAAAAGCTGAGCATCTGCTGACATGTTATTACTGATTCTTTTTACTCCATGCCGGGTTTCTCTCAGGTCATCTCAACCAGCACACCCATACCATTATGCTCTGCATAAAATGATGGTTGTCGGAAGAGTGGCTAATCCCCAGGCTAAATGGGAACAAATAAGAGTGGGTTAGGCTAGCATTCAACTGCTTACATTCTATGGAATTTGGAACAAATTTGCATAGTGAAAAAAATAAATGTATCATCGATGTCTTTCTTCTATGTCTTTTTTATTTTTTTTTTTGCCTCTTACAATCTTCCCCACAATTTATTTCTGTATCTCTACAACCTTCCCCCATTTCTTCTTCATTTCTATTTAATGAAACATTCATTACAGGCATACAGCAAAGGACTTTGAATGTCAACAACATTAAAAAGTGATAATTGTTGATAATTTTTATCCCTGGGGAGCTTCTATACTAACAGCAAAAGAAAACCTCAGAAGAAAACAACCATTTACAGACTCTTCTGAACTGTGCAAGAGGGAAACCATACAGAGATGACACGAGAATAATATTTGGAGCTGCTATATTCTTTTAAATAGGCCTTTTCCCCAATAGTCTATTAAGGGCAGACACATCTGTAATCTCAGACCTTTAGAGACAAATACTGGAAGATCGTGAGTTCAAGGCCTGCCAAGGCTACACAGTGAGACTAACTGAACTTAACCTAGAGCTTCCTATCAAGTACAACAGCATTGCTGTTAGTGGTACAGCAACATCAAGACACAGATGACTGTGTCTCGATTCTTCAGACTGTTTTACCTCAAGGTCTAATTTGAAAGTTAGACACATTAAAAGGAACTGTTCTACAAGAAAGTACAAAAATAATCATTGTTTTTGAGTGCAAAGAAATATTTTGATAACTTACAGTCCATATATATTCTATCCTCTTATTTACATTAGTAATCATTTTAAGAAGATCACAAGGCAAAGATCCCTCCATCAAATTACACAGATGGGATACAGCTGTTTTGAGTGTCACCTTGATGGTATTTAGTGTTCCTACAGCCTAGTCTCCTTCATTCCACACCTTCCTGTTGAGGACTGAATGGAGTCCAGAGGTACTGCTGAACCTTCTACAATGCCCTAGGCCATCCCACCCAGCCAGAATCTTCCTGCTCCACATGTGACCAGAAGGAAACCCTTTCTAGGCAAGAGGCAGCCTGGATAGAAAGACAACTGCAGCAATTTGTTCCCACAAGCAATGATGCAAGAAAGAAAAGGTATTTATTCTGAGTATGCACAGCAGATCCTTGCTTTCCTGTCCTACTGTACAGCCCTGAAGGTATAGGCATATCATTGGCAGGATCATTAGAATCAACACACAGAAGCAGAGACCTTAATATCTTTCCTAAATGAGGAATAAAAATTGGACTTTCAGACTGTAATTAGCAAGAGCGAACACCTTCCTGGTTCTCTTGAAATTCACCAGAGTATTTTAGCACTCACTCGCGTCATTTCCTCTCAGAGCAATAAAGGTGCTATGGGTATCTATCTGTCTCCCCAGGATGGACTTTTTCTCCAACACTGAGCCTGGCCTTTCCACGGTGGGGGTGGTTTGAAAGGCTGTGTCCAACACCATTAGGGCAAATCGGTCACATTTGTGTCCAGAAGCTGTCATGAGCTGTGTTGATTTTTGAGGCAGTCAGAACTGCCCCTGAGGACTTCCTGGGTTTGAGGGCATAACCCTCAGGAAGAAAGGCTGTCTTTGAAAGCCTGCTACCAGATAGCTCTCTTCAGAGGGAGCTGACACCCCTGGTGGCCTCTCTAGCTTGCTTCCCAGTGGGTCGCAGGCACACAGCCTGTGGCACTGTTCTCTGTGTTGTGCTCCTTACTGGGGGGGGCGGGGGGGCATTTCCCATGCAATTGCTTGCCGGTACGTTTGTATTCCCATCCCTCTGACAGCGAATGTCACCCTTGCTCAAACAAGCCCATCAAAATTGTGACTGAGTTGGAAATTTGAGGACTATATGTATTTCAGGGTCTAGAAGAAGTCCGGGGGCGGGGGGGTGCAGAAGGGTGTTGGCCCCGGAATTCACTGGCACTGCTTGATGAGGAAGGTGTGTCTTCCTGATGTGATCAAGGCCTCAGTCTCTGTAGGCCAGCTGACCCTGTGAACTTTGGGGCCATGAAGGGTCATGCCCTGGCACTGCTGCTTCCAGTCAGTCATTTGAAGGTTTCAAGCACAAGCTCAGCAGCATGTCTCCATTTCACAAAGTCTTGAGCGCCAGGTCTGGAATGCAGAAAAAGAGACAAGAGCAACTGATAACAGATGCAGAGACATGACCAGCCGTTCTCCCCCTGCCTGCACCAATTTCCTGTGGGAGGGGGTGGCTGTGGTCAGGAACTTTGACTGGGCTCATTGTTCCAGGATGACAGCTACCCATTAATGCATGTTTGAGCCTTTCGCTGCTTCTCAACATGGCTCCTCCAAAATGGTCTCACCCCAAGACCTGACATGGAGACTTAAAGTCAAGCAATCCATCAATGTCATTATCCACATCTGCTTATTTATTGGGTGCTGAGTGTAGAATCCAGAAGCGGCTGGCACCCTGAACAACTCCACAAATGACTCACTTCATCTTGTTTTGTCTCACCTGACACAGTCCCTATGATCTGCTTCATCTTGGGGAGGCAGTAAGAGAAACATGGGAAGAAGAAGGAATTATGATTGATTCAGGAACTCGTAGCAAAAGCTAATTAATATTTAAGTAGCAGGGCAATAAAGTTAAAGCAAAAAGATACCAAATTGTTATTGTCTCATTTAAATACATTTATTTTCTACATTGAAAAATGCTCATGGGAGTTAGAACCTACAACTAAGTATGGTGGCTCTCATCTACAATCTAAGCAGTTGGAAGGGAGACTGAGACAGGAGGATTGCCCTGTAATTGAGGTCAGCATGTATTCAGTAATGAGTTCCAAGACAGCTTAGGCTGTAGAGTGATATTTTGGTTTCAAAGTAACTACAAAATTCAACCTGTTTTTTAAAATTGTCTTTATTTATTCTGCAGTTTTGGAGATGATCAAAAATTCACTTTTCTAGTTATAGAAATTGAATCCAGCTACCTACCCTCATACAAATATTTTAATTGATATATAGTAATTGTATATACTTATAGGATATACTATAACACTTCAAAAATGTTATATGATATGTAATGACCAGGTCAGGTAATCAGCACATTTGTAACCTCCCATATTTATTAATTTTCTGTGTGAGAAACTTTTATCATACCTGCTAAACATGCTCTGTCCTGCTCCTCTCCCATGTCATTCACAGGCTCTGATAGCCTGTGATTGTGGGGACATGTGGGTGTACTAATTTGTTGAAAGGGGCAGAAGGATATTTAGATATGTAAATACAAGAACAGGTTCTGGAATGATAGTGGAAACAGGTAAATCAGCCAATGCAAATAATCAGGGCAGGAACATAGAATTAGTGACTCGAGATACTGAACAAGCAAGCAACATGGGTACTGAATGTGCTCTTGCTACCTGGAAGTCAGAAATTAACACATTATATTATAACCTCAAAAGTGAAAAATAGCATTAAAAGTAAAAAGAGAAATTAAAAGAACACAAAGTTAGGTGGTTAGGCAGGTGGGGATTGTCTGAGAGGAATTGAGGGAAGGGAAATAAGATCAAAATACATTGTATAAAATGTTTATCAATGAAAAGATTTTTTTAAATGTGAATTTAAGAGAAAATTGTAATGCATCCATGGGAAATTGGAATTCTGCTCTAAATATTTATCAGTTAACTACTATATGGCAAATATTTGGCTAAGCAGAGCTTGGTCACAGATTTCGGGAATATTACACTCTGTGGAGGGCATGTGAGCAGAAATAGTAAATAAAATTTTCCCTAATAAAAAAACCACAACCATGGAAAACATCATGAAGATGGGTACAGATGTCTTTGTGAGTGGATGTTAGGGGAATGTGGTTCAAGCTTGAATATCAGTAAAGGTTCCTCCAAGAACTGAACAGTTTGATAGGAAGTAGGTGCAAAACTCAGAAAGGTTTTAGTCACTACAGTAGAATACATATAGACAAGGCCTCTTCAGTGGTGGAAGTGAGAGATATGAAAGAGATGGAGGTTGTGTGCAGAGGTAGAGGCTAAGTAAAAGACATACTTAAAAGATAAAGTCCAAAAGACTTGGTAATGGATTGGACACAGAGGACTGAAGATAGATGCTAAAAAGAAACCCCACACTAGCTTTGAACTGAGTACAATAAAGGGCTATTTATTGAGGGGTAGACTCACAGATCAAAGTATTCTGCATGAACGGGGAACAGGAACTGAATCCAGCAGCCAGGAGGGGGGGGAGGGAGAGAGAGCGCTTTACATAGGCATTTATAGTATAAGAGGCCACACCTAAGTGGCCTGGTATCTTAAAGGCTCCTGGCTGATGGAGTCTCTGCAACAGAGGAGAAGAATGACATCAAATATTGACATAGATTTTGGGTAAAAGGAGCTTTCAAGCAGAGATCATGGATGCAATTCTGGACATTTGCGGTGCCCTTTAGGTTTCTAAAAACGATTACTCCAAAGCAAGCCAATGTATATGGCAGAGATAGAGGGAAAATTAGACCTAGAGATTTGAACTTGTGTGAAGAAGCAGTCTTAGCACACAGTGATGATTAGCAATGGTATAGGGAGATTAAAAAGGAGTTCGCTAAGCATATCTCAAAAAGCTGTTGTATGTCAAGATGACAGGAGAATTTCTGAGGACATTTTGTTTTTCTCAGTATGAATATCACTTCTCATATCAGTGAGCACTTTTTGTTTTATGAAAGCCCTTGAACTTCTGATGGCACGTTGGAAGGTGCAAGGCGGAATGAGCAATGGCAGGTATCAACAGTCCTTTGGGAAGCTTGAGCAAGAAGACGAGGTGAAGGAGGCCAGTAGTAGGAGGGGAAACGCCATTAGTTTAGGGGAAAATCATTATTAGTACTTGAAATGCATTAGTGAATTTGAACAGCTTTTAATGACCATCATCAAAATTGAGCTTTGAGAATAAATAGACTGTGCAAAAGAACCAATGTTCATTAAATCATTTTTCTGTGCTATTTCTTAATCGGTAATTGGTTTTAGGCCATGACATATTTGCTTGCTAATTGCTATGCTTCCTATCTTAATCATGCTTTAATAATTCTCTTAGGAGGACATTACTGAAAAAGATCCAAAGAGAGAACTGCATTTATTTCCATGGATTGCTCATACTATGGTAGGGCAACTTAAAGAAAGGATTTGCTTTAAGCCTTAGACCCCATTTTTATCTAAATGTGTATTCCGTGAGAAGGCTGGTATGCAAGAGAAAGGGAATTTACAAGTCCCGAATGTCTTCCCTTTTGTGCTACTATTATTATCACAAGCAACTACCTTCATAAATATATTACTCTTATTAAAACTAAAAGGAAAGGATGGGATGTGGGCTGCCTTGGTAATTGCTTGGCATGCTCTTCACATTAACTGTTATGATTTTCGTCTCCTTAAGAGACAAGCCACACCCACTCCCTTCCCCATCTGCTGAGGCCGGCTGATCTTCAGCTTCCGACCTGAGCCCACTCTCTTTTCCATCTTCCTCTTGGAGAGGCAGTTTCGCTTCTGCCTCTCCCTATTTTTCCGCCCTCCCTTTCTCTCTCTCTGTCCTCTTCTCCTTCTCCCCCCCTCCTCTAAGTAATAAATATCCAATTTTATCCTGTACTATGTGTCTGTCCACATGTCTCCCACCCGCTCGCCCGCCCAATTGCTCGCTGCTGGGAACATGCGCCTTCCGGGGACTCACTGTCACCTGCCCAGCCGCTCACTGCATGGCTGGGTCTGCGCGACTCTCCCGGTCAGGGAACCTCACTGTCGCCAGGACCAGCCCGCCCCTCCACCAGCTGCTTGGGACCCGCCAACAACAAAAATCATAAAATTAACATTTAAGGGAGATTAATTATGGTGTTGTCTGTAATGCTTTAAAGGTTCAAGAGAAATGGACTTAAAACACTTGTCAAAGGGATTATCTTTTACACACCTATCACTTGCGAGAAGTCTGATTTGAGTTGAGATTATGAAGGCTGTAAAGCTAATCATTAGAACTTTGTCATGCCCCACTCTAGTCTGTCAAATGAGGAATTTTCCAATATCCATTGAATAGCCATATCTTAAGTAGCCCATAACCAGTTCTCCATGGGTTTCAGAGACGTGGTGGAATTTAGTGCTGGAGAGAACTTTTAGAGCTCACTGATACATGAAAGGGACATGGCCCAGTCTTGAGTGAGTCAGAGGGTACAGAATGCCCAAGTGCTTTGGGTAGTCCATCATCCACTACACCAGAGGACAGCAAACAATGGCTTGCAGGCAAAGCTTCATCGGCTCCCAGTCACATCCGTTCATTGACATATTTTCTATGACCACACAGACTGCAAGAGTCATGGCAGAGACTGTGTGCCAGCAAACCTTAGCGTTCACCATCTGAACCTTAAAGTGACCAACTTGGGGCCTAGCACTGACTGCCAATCCTGGATGAGCTTTAAAATGGTGTTTTTGAAAAGTCCATGCTGCTGGGTGGTTTCCCCATCCTTGCCACACCATCTTTTAGAGTAGGACCCCGAGATCAGCGTGTGTGCAATATTTTCATAAGTCAGATGACTTATCCCTGAATTACATTTTGCTTTGATATTACTTAGCCTTAGAAACACATTTTGGTTTGTAAAAACCTTTTTATATGGGCTATGAAGTTGGGGATTTCTGCAGAGAAGTGTTTTCTTTTTTCTTTTTTCTTTTTTTTGGTTTTTTCGAGACAGGGTTTCTCTGTGGCTTTGGAGCCTGTCCTGGAACTAGCTCTTGTAGACCAGGCTGGTCTCGAACTCACAGAGATCCGCCTGCCTCTGCCTCCCGAGTGCTGGGATTAAAGGCGTGCGCCACAGAAGTGTTTTCTAAACTCGCATCAGTACCAGAATTTACTGTGGGGCTTGTTGGAATTCAAATTGCTAGACAACTTCTTCAGAGGTTCTGACTAGCAGGTTTGAAGAGAGACAGAGAGGGCCTTTTCAACAAGTGTCTGATGGTCCTGATACAGAAGCTCTGTGCAACTCATTCTGCTTAACACTGACCTAGACTAAAATGGCTTCCATGTCTAAGATGGAAAAGCCAGCTTCTGGGCTTCTGGAATGGGTACATACTAATAAACCACCTGGAAGGATGCCTGAAGACCACTGTTTCTCTGCTGCCAGTCACTGCTCCCCTCTTCTCTCTCACTCCCGTGATGCCTGACATCAAGCAATCTTTACTCTGGGTTTCCACTCCTTTAGAAGTTTGCTTTCATTGTGTTTTAAAATTCCCTGTAGGGCATTGTCAGTCTTGTAAAATATCTAATTTTGAATGGGGGCGGGGAGGATAGATAGTGGATATGATGATTTTAGGCATCAAAACAAAATGAATTGCATAGTATAAACTATTGGAAGAAACAAGCAGAAGCCAAGGAAGTGTTTGTGCAGGCCATGAATGTGAAAATGTAAAGCGGCAAAAAGCAACAAAGCCAGGCAAAGACCTGTTCTGGTGCCACATAAAGGATTTTATTTTGAACCAGGAAGCAACAGAAAACAAGAAGAGATTCAGGATTGAGGGGCTTGGCAGTTGACTCAAATACCAGAATTGAATTTGTGCTGGTACAAGGAGGCGTTGAGAAAACCTTCTCATTTCTACACTAAGCTCATCGGATCACAGCACTTATTTCCATAATTCGCATTCACACAGTCTGGGATTGCTTTAGAATTCAAATTTTCTGTAAGTATTTTGTAAATAGTTTTGATGATGAAGGTGCCACTCCTGTGACAGTATTGACTGCTGTGCCTTTTTGTTTGTTTGTCCCTGGAAGGAAGGCAAACATTCAGGAGTAGCCAAACTAAGACACAGCTGACATCTTGAGTCAGATACCATTTTTCTGGTGAGGAGCTTCACTGTGCACTGTAGGATGTTTAATGCCATCCCTGATTTCTACCCACCAGATGCCAGGAGCAACATGTCTCCAGCTCGTGACTACCAAATTTGACTCCCGATTTGGCCAAATGTCTTCTCGGGTAGCAAAATCAAGACCTGGATGAGTACTTGCTAGTGTCATTGTCGCTGCATGCCATTGATGTTTTACCAAGAAAGAGCAGATGTCAGCTTTCCAACACCAGATGCACTGAACAGGCAGGCACATGTCTCTGCAGCCACTTGTATGTGCTCCTGGAGCTGAGATAGAAATCCATCTTGAGTCGGAGGGCACTGGCTCATTCCTCAGGAAGTTCAAGGTCCATTTATCAGTACCATAATAAAAAGTCTGTTTGTGTTCAGGTTGCTTTTTTCCCCCACAGAAACCATTATCTCTACAGTCACTTTCTGAAGTCACTTTCTTTTAAAGCTAGAGAGAAAATCTTCACCCTGCACCTACCCTCATCTAATCTACTATTTAGATTCGGACTTCAATAATCCGAATCGAAGGCAAGTCTCAACAAGCAGTTTCCAACGTTGGATCCATGCTCTCTTTATCCAAGGAAAAGCAGTACCATATTTTGGAGTCCTGTTCCAAGGATGGGCTACATAATACGGAGGGTCAAGTGAAAGGTGAAAATGCTGGTCCTGTGTTCAAAAAGCACTAAGAGTTTCATCACAGTGAAGAGAGAACATGATACTAAGCGGAAGCCCTTCTGCACTCAGGGCACTTGGCATCTGAGTCATTCACATACACATGGTGCCAAGCCTTTACAGCCTTTGTTGGCATCTCATCAGTTTCATTGTACTAATTTAAGTAGCACTGCCATCTCTTTTGCCCCTCTATGGAAATGCTTCCTGTGAGTGGCGCCAGTCTGTTTAAAGGAAATGCAGAGTTATACTGCAGCAAATGTTTACATCATGTATTTGTAGACTTAAAAAAAATTCCACACAAAATCTTTTCTACATCATTACAGCAATTAAACACTGTGGCCTTTCACCATATACATATTTTCCTGTAAATATGACAACCTGGAAATAGGAACTGCTACATCCACAATGTTTTTAAGTTAGCCAAGAGTAAGACTTCCACAACAAAATTATAACAGAATTTGTCTTGTCCTTACAAAAATAGTCAAAACACACCCTAAACAGCTTGCAGTGAAAATCTGAATAGTAACATCTTTATACTGAAAAACATATTCATGGAAATAGTGTCCTTCTAGGAAATGCTTTATGTTAACATCGTAAGGCAAACTGTAGCATTTATTGTTACCTGGAGACCATGAGTTTTTAAAAACTCAGAAATCGAGTTTTAGACCCTTTTGTTTAGAACCTGTAAGTGTACAAAGTGCATTAAAATATCTTTATCCAGTTACCCAAAATGTACATAAAAATGACTGAGACAACTTTTCAGTTTATTCAGGGAAGGCAAATACATATTTTTGTATTGTCAAAAGTCCTAAAAAGTTTTTAGAGAAAAATGAAGATTTTTTTCCACTGAGATGTGCAATTTTAAGATGTGAAATTGTCTTAAGCTGCTATCAAAATATTCATCTGGGTATAAATAATATAGTAAATATCTAAAATATATCCATTAAGAAAAAGGACAGAATCTGCCAGGGAAGAGACAAAAAGACACAGAATCTTTGTCTTCCATGAAGCCCAGATTGGCAAGTACATCAATTGTGACCACATGGAGCTTAAATGGAGAGTGTAGTGAGTCATTTCGGGAAACGGTTGATTTGATTAAAAACAAACCCAATTCTTCAATCTACCAGTCTTTCAGTCAATGGCTGGTTGACATGGTAGCCCAGATCAATATTTTAGCAACTAAACCATTGAAACCATTTAGCAAGTGAACCCATGCCAATGTCCTATGCCAAAGACCACCTGAGGAAGTCTTAATCCAGGGATCATTGCACTGTATCAGATCAGCATGAAAAGAATTTTATCTGAAATTTTATTAGCAGGTCCTATTAACAGATTCCCCTGCTGGAACAGTAAATTTGAAATTTTGTCTCCCAACTCTATGTAAACTATACTAGGATATAAGGGGATATCTACATTTTTCAAAGTGTGCTTCCTAAAGAGTGTCACTTTAGAGGAATGTATGCTGATGACGAGTGTTTTCTGTAGTGTGTCATATCACTTTTCATATATACTGTTTTGGGTGACTTTTACATTTGGACATGGTAGTGTTCAAGGCCATGTGCTGATGTCCTAGAGAACAAAATTACTTGAAAGCGGGATTGGAATTTGTAATGGAACATGTTCATTTCCATAGACCCAGAAAGAAAAAGAAAGCTTGATTTGTGGCAGGGCAAAATAGGGCACCTATTAAATGTAGCAAAAGAATTTCACAGGCCTAAAATAACTCGTAAGAGGAAAGGAAAAACAGTCTTATACTATGGAACGGAATCCCTCTTTTGATAAAATCCAAATCAGCATGAATTCTTGAATCATCTGTAAGATTCAAAATGACAAGGTTCAATTGTAATCTCATTCATGATGTTAGCCCAAAAGCGTCAGCCCTGGAGAAATGGGTGAAAACATGACTATAGGGTTAAGAAAACCTTTTCTTCTCCAGATCATCCCGTCAGTAACAACTAAACTTGAGGTCCAAAGTTAATTCTCTCCTTCTCCCTTATTCCCCATACTATTTGATCCAATACAAATTTCTGACATCACAGTTAAGATATCTCAAGTTCAGCCAGAGAAAGGAAGCCTGTTTACTTCCTTACTAGATTCTAAATGCCTTTTGCTTTTTAAATAGCTGCATACTCCATT